>NC_048219.1:69146717-69429912 GCF_002007445.2 Ailuropoda melanoleuca | reverse complement strand
CCCCCCCCACCCCTCCCACCCCCAGGGTCTGGCCTTTCCATCCGGCTGCTACCCTAATCCAATCCTGCTACAGCCTCCACAGAGCCCCACCTCCCAGCCTAAACCAGAGAGCTCTGACCAGTCTCTGCCATTGATAAACCAGCACAAGGGAGGTCCAAACAGCTTTCCACCATCCAGTCCCCAACTACGTGTCCAGCCTCACCTGGGACCTCCCTGCATTCAAATATTTTGCCTCACCTAAAAGAATCTTGCTAACCCCAAACCCTGGAATCTCTACTTTCTTTCCTTCCTCTTTCGCTCACTCATTCATTCATTCAGCTAAGATTTCTTGAGCTCCAGCTGTGCGTCAGGCACTGTGCTGGGTTGTAGGGATACAATGGTGAGCAAAAACAGGTAGTACTTATCCTCGCAGAGATGATAAAATACACTCGGGGCTCTTCGGCGCCCTTCACAAGCTAGTTTAAACCACTCTATGAAGTCTTTATCACCCTGGGCGGTAATAATCTCTGAGTTTCTTGGATTCCTAACACAAGCCTTTGTAGCTTTTGTCATATACTACCCTTCACTGTATTTGTATTCACTGCCTTCTTTATTTGTGTACCCCCAAAGCATCAGCACAGAGCTCCCCAACGAAATCTAGCCCACCTAAATGGTAGTTCCTTCTCCAGAAATTACCAGCCACTTCTAAGTTTTAAGTGTCGCTTTTTTCACTTCCTCTGAAAATGTGTCAAGGGTCTTTTTCTTTTTCTTTTTTAGTTTTTAAGCACAAAGGTGTATGAAAGCTGCGGGTAAGTAAAAGTCATTTGCTTTGGGCTTTGGAATGTGTTTATGAACTTACAAATGAGAACATCTGATGTCTTAGGAATCTACTTCAAACAAAATAATGAAGCCGCCCCATGGTGACTTGGCATAGAAAGAACTTGGACGGCAGACAACTCCCATTGGACACTCCTACAGCCCATTGGATCCCTCTGTCAGGCCCCTTGATTAAGACCAGCACTGTTAGTTTTAACTGAGTCCTTAGCACCTTGGTTAAATTTTATGTTTTTGTCAGGCTCATCTCAAGCAAATTGAAAAAAACTGATAATAATTTGTTCTTACGAAGATTAGAGACAGACTACCCACTATGAATGCCTAATAGGTCAAAACAGCAAGTATTTTTTTAATGATTTATTTATTTATTCGAGAGAGAGAGAGAGAGAGAAAGAGAACACACTGGGGAGGGGCAGAGGGTGAGAGAAATTCAAGCAGACTCCACACTGAACGTGGAGCCTGACTCGGGGCTCAATCCCATGATCCTGAGATCACAACCTGAGCTAAAACCAAGAGTCATCTGCCCAACCAACTGTGCCACCCAGGCGCCCCAAAACAGCAAGTATTAAATTAAATCAATACCTAGAAAGTAAAATTTGACTCTAGTATGTCACTGAATTTAGAATTGGCTTGTTAGCATATACACAGAAATGTGCATTTCCCCATCACATATACTATGTAGTACTGTCAATTATATACACATACACATACATACACACCTGAAACTTATGTGTTCAAAACAGAGGATGAAAAAAAGCAGCCCTGAACAATGCTGGGTTATTTTTGCAAGGTTAGGGTGGAAGAAAGGAGAGAGGGAGAAGAAAGTGTAAACATACCACCTTTTAAAGCTAAAAAGTTTTCTGAGTTTTTAGGAGAATTCTATGTAGAAACCATTATATCTTAAGTTACACCAGTTAAGAAGCAAGAACATTTCATTAGACAGCCTGCAAAGAAGTTTTCAGAAGCTGGGCTTCTGTTTTCATCCATCCTATTAATATATAATGACAATTAATTCAATTTTTTTTTTTTGGTAGTCCACTGAAAGGGAAAAAAAGCAAAATTACATCCAAAAAAGTGGAAAAATCATTTTCATTACCACCATACATTCCCAGATATGGCCCAGACATAAAGCTGCCGCACATGCTGTCAGCAGCACATTTCTTACCAAAGCCATCACCACCCAAGTTAGAAGGGTGAGGCATGACAGGGAGGGGCGAAGCTGTTCTGCACCCTCCCCACCAGCCTCCGGCTCAAGACAACTGGGAAGTTGCTAGAAGCATAAGAGCATGAACTCCAGGGCCAATCACCCATGGCTTGAATCCCAGCTCAACAACTTAACTACTAGCTCAGTGACCTTTGGTGCTGATTAGCCTCTGGGCCTCAGCTTCCTCATCTGTAAAGTGGTGATAATAACGGCAGCTGACTCTCAGGGCTGCTCTGAAGACTGAGTGAACGCACACAGAGCACGCAGAACACTACGGGGCATGGGACTATAAATGTAAGCTATTGTTATTATTTGATTTGTATTCCAATGGGGAAATTTGTCTCCAAATTCAACTATATCTCCCCTTCGGTCAAAATCATAGCAGTTGATAATGCGAGCTGGCATACCAAATGATGGCCCTAAGACTCTATGAGATCTTATACTTGTCTATGTGTGCACATCCATAAATGGCATTAGCCTTTCCATTAAATTAACCTACTTGCCACATATTTTTAAAAAGTTAGATTTATTTATTTATTTATTTATTTTAGAGAGAGACAGCAAGGGCAGAGGCAGGGGGAGAGAGAGAAACTCCATCTGTCTCCCCTGTGAGCACAGAGCCAACGAGGGGCTTGATCTCACAACCCTGAGATCACAACCTGAGGCGCAACCAAGAGTCGGTCACCCAGGCGCCCCTGCCACATGCTAAATTGAAAACAAAAATCGAAAACAAAAAGGGTTTCTTCTCACTCTATTCCCACAAATATTTCCAAGCAAGGGAAGTTTTTCTGTATTTCTCTCAAAGATATCCTAGATCTGCATTCTGACTCACACCTATTCTACAGACTATCGAAGAAATCATTCTTCTATACATTATTTACCCAGGAATCCCTGGTTGCATTAATATCAGGGTGCTTTAATAAAGTTGAAGTGAACATTGAACATTTTAAATTATTTAAATCTTCAATTTAGCTAATTAGGCCTCATTAGAGGCTCCTCATTCTTCCACGCTAAAACACTTGGTGAAATGCTTTGAGTCCCTTCAGAAACCACTTAATATTCAGTCCCCAGAGTATGTCCATGAAAAGTCCTCTGCTGCATTCTCAATACCTTTCCTTCGCAAACATAATGAGAGGAGAGATGAAAATGGACGAGGCTGAAAATGAAGACCCTCTGCACTATCTTTCACAGCAAACCGGCTTTCCACGCATTAACACCCAACACTATTCCCACCATCGTAGTCAGGAGGGGCACACAAAGGTTACGACAATTAACATATTTCATCCTGCTAACTTTTGAGCCAAAAATATTTGAGCCAAGTTATAAAAAGTAAGCCTCTATTTGGATGACAGGGCCGAATTCCAAAACCAAAGAATTAGCCTTTCTGGAGAGTTGTGTGTTATTTGTAGCTTAATCAAATACAGATAAATCTTTGAAAGGTTCCCTTTTTATGGGGCTATTTTTTTGTCCCATGAGTGTGTTAGCCTATACTCTGATTTTAATTCTGATCTCTGAAATCATAACCCAAAGATAAACATATGGCTTTCTTATCAACCACACTTTACTAAAACAGCTCAGGCTTTTATATTAATGTGGTAAATTCTGCTTTAAAATCACACAGAAAATTCCGACTTCTTTTCTAATAAGTAGCCTCACCTCATGGGGCCACGTTGTTAAATCTTCTCCACCGGCTCATCAGAAGGTTGCCATTTCAAACATGGAGTGCTATTATCCTCTTAGAACTAACTAAACATCTGCACAAAACACAGCTGCGTCCAGAGTTCCCACAGCCTAATATTTAGAGAGTCTACTGCCTGATTCAAAAATAATAGTTGCATTTCCAAGGTGATCATTTAGCCAGAGAGGCAGCATTTCATTGATACATTCAGTGAGTAAGTACACAGTTACAAGGCTGTACAAGGCCCGTGTGAGAATGTATTTAAACACACTCCTTTCCTTGGAGAGGTATACCGTATGAGTTGACAGTCAAGACTTTTCTCCCCCAAGACATCCTCCACAGATAGAACACAGGTTACTATCATGCTTCCAGGAGCTTTGCAGAATCTATTCCCAGGCCTCTGTCCCTCCTCCCTTTCTTCTCTCTCTTGCCATTTGTCCACCTCTTCCTCTGTTTATTTCCTCCTCCTTCCCTTGCTCTTCTCTTCCTAGCCCTGCCTGTGAAATACAGACCTCGATAACTTCTCTTTCTTCCTCAAAATCACATCATTCTCATAGCTTTATCAACCCTTTGGGGAAAACCCCCCAAATTTAAGAACTTCAAGTCTATGCGATGTCCCTTAAATTCCTTAAATTCAACCTGATCAAAATTGAATGCCTGATGTCCCCACTAATGCCAATTCTTCCACCCTACTTCTTGCTCAGTGAATGGTCCCAGCAGGCTCACTGTGACCCAGACTGTCTTAAGGACTTCTTTGCCTCCTCTTTTTCCTCAGCACCCCAACCCACCCACCTGATCTGTTGTCAGTCATGTGGATTCAGATCTCTTCTGTCTACCCCCATTGCCACCAATCCCAATCTAGGCACTTATCTTCCCCTTGAACATTTCAGCAGTAAACTGTTCAGGAGTTGCCCTTCTTTGCGAAAAATTAGCTTATTCTTTAAAACAGGGTTCCTTTTTTTTTTTTTTTAAGATTTTTTTTTTTTTTAATGTGACAGAGAGACAGCCAGCGAGAGAGGGAACACAGCAGGGGAGAGGGAGAGGAAGAAGCAGGTTCCCAGCAGAGGAGCCCGATGTGGGACTCGATCCCTGAACGCCGGGATCACGCCCTGAGCCGAAGGCAGACGCTTAACGACTGCGCTACCCAGGCGCCCCCAAATTTTTCTAAGTGGGCTTTTACTTCCACCCTAACCCATCTTAGATGATGTTATCATATTAACTTTTTGAGAGAAGATATACGCACTCCAGAACCAGAGGGCCCGGTTTCAAATTCCAGCTCTGCTAAGTCTTCATTCTGTGACCTTGGGCAAGTTACCTAACCTCTCTGTACCCTAACTCTCATCATCTCTGTATGCTAACGATGATAATAGTACCAGCCTCAAGAATTGTTGTGAAAATAAAATGAATTCATGATTAATAGTTGTAGGGCACCTAGAATAGCACCCAGCATGCATTTAAACACTCAATAAATGTTTGCCATTATTTGCCATTAGCCCAGATCCAGTCATACCATGGACGGCCCCAAAACCCGCAGAAGAGTCCAATGGCATCCTATGAAATTGCGGATCCCCACCCTGGCATTCAATGTGCACCCCACTGACCTTTCAACTTCATACTGCACATCCCCATGGGACCTGCATACATACCAGGCAAACTGAGGGACTTACTAGTCCCTGAACCCACTGGAGAGCCTCCTTCCTCACCCTTGCTGTTCTTGCTTCGGTGATCTCTCCCCTCACATCTTTGCCTGATAAAACTCTGTCCATCCCTCAAACCAACTGTAACTCCTCCGTGAAGCCTTTTTCTAAACACTTCAACCAGACGTACTCCCACCTGCCCGGGAACTCCTCTTAGCACAGGGGCTATGTTAACCTGAAGACAGTTCTCTTTCTGTAACTCTCACTGCACTGCTGTCATTCTCCCTGCAGGCTTGCGGCTCCTTGAAGGTCATATGTGCATGCATCGCTACCATATTCTCTCCAGCATCTGGCCATGAGTAATATGTTGGGGTAACAAAAAAAGATGGACTCATGGCTACTCAGAACCACAGCCACTGCTGTGGCACTGTAGCTGGGCAAGTCCAAACCAAGAGAAGTGTACACTCTGCCCAGACTGGAGTCCTCTTCATAGTTTCAGATGACACCAAAACTCACAACAAAAAATGGGACGATCTCTGCAGCGAGTCTTTCTTTACAAGACAGCAGAAATACAGTAGAATAAATATACGAGCAATGGCATTTGTCACCCTATCCTAAAATAGCAACATTAAAATACATAAAAACTGTTCCTCACATATTAATACTACCATCAAAAAACCATCGAGCAACTGTGTTTGGTGGCTAAATGTAATTTCCTGTTAAGTTACCATTTAGCCATCCCTAAAGAAGTAACTCAGACCTCAATGTCAGAAGCTTGTTCTGTGACATATTAACAGCCTCTGGCATGTCAGTCACTGCAGAATGGAACATAATGACACATACACAGTCCCTACCCTCAGGCTCACAAGAGGTCCCAAACCCTAACCTCACAAAAAGAAAACCACAACAATGCACATTGCCAACAATAGACTGTACACTCAATAAACACCGCTAGCAGTGACATCAACCAGGTGCCCGGGGTCAGGGAGCAGGCCTTGCATTTCTCCATTCTGTCTGGGCCAGAGCTGTAATCGGACACCAGGGATTTAGACCTCATTCGGCAGCAACTCTGGGCATTCATAAGCAGCAGCAAAGGGCTCTTTCATCTCACTTTGACTTCAGCCAATCAAGAAGCATCCTGCCTCCAGCACCACTAAGAGAAATGTCCTGAAGACATCAGTTTCAAGAATCCCTAGGATGAAGTGACAGTTAAAGATGGTTTGCCCTCAAATAAAAGATAATGCTCTTAAAAGTCGAGAATACTCTCACTCTTCAAATGCCTTGGTGGTACCCACAAGTCCTTAGGCAGATGGGCCAAAATCCCTTTTAACGGGACATGTCCTAGGAAGTTTACTAGAGTCACTATGGTTCATTTAACTATGTTCATTTAATTGCATGTTTGGTTAAACAACAAGAAAATCAAATTAAATGTTTAAGTTAAAATATATTGGACTACTCTGAAACACCAGCTCTTTTAATGAGAACATAAGCAAGTCAGGTCAGCCTTCCTATTTCTTATTATGTTGCCTTTATTGAGTAGAGGTTTACCTTTCTTTAATTAAATTTTTATTGCCCTTAAAGTATTAAGATATCCTTTTCCTATAAATTAATTGCCTTTCACAGAAAACAGTTCCCTATTCTTAGTTTACACCCTCCAATCCTAATCCCGCAGAAGCAAAGTAACCGAAGAAAGTAAATCAGCACTCCTACACCACTTCCTCAAAGACAAAGAAAGTAACACTCCAAAGCTTGGGGCACCCAAAGAAAATAAGCCAATAATTTCTCACACAGGTAAAACCTTACTCATAGATATGACTTGGGTATTATAGCTACCTCCCGCTAAACCTGTCCCACTTTCCAAATAACAAGCTGCAGAAACAAAAGCATCCCACAAGACAACAGAAGCCTTGTGAGCTATAAAGGTGAAGCCCCTGTAACACACACACTTCCCTGTACTCTGTGGGTGCTCCATAAATACTCTGGGGCTGATTCACAGGCCAATTACAGCGTCTAGCAAGGACAGAGAGTCTCCCTGGTCCTACTCTGGGGAGTGTTAGGTATCTACGGTTGCAATTTGTGGTGGTGGCAGGAAGAGCTAATAGAGACAAAGGTCTAAAAGGACTGGGCTGTTGACAGCTTCACATTATGTTAACTTTCCCCGCACCTCTCCCCAAGCATCTAAGTCTTCAAAAAATGGTATTGTTACTTGCACCACTGGGAGGGGGGAAGTGAATAAAACTGCCATAATGGTGCATAGGGTTCCCTCACCAAAGAGCCAAGAGGCTAAAAGGTTGAGAGAAAAAACAACAACAAAATAGAAACTTACTTTTCATAGACCAGCTCCTCATCGATGGAGAAATAGTGGGTATTTACTGTGCTTTTTGGTCTATTCCTTAAAGTAGCAAAATATAACCGATCTGAAAGACAAGTTTAAAAGACGAGAGAAAACATGAGAAGCAGGGAAGCTGAACGTGGGTAGAGGTGGTAATACACGAAAGATCAAAATAATAACTGCTACCCATTATTTAAAGACCCCATTAACACGTGGAATTCTTGCAGAAACCTGATCTCTCCCAGAAACCCAGAGACGCAAGAGCACGAGAGGCGAGAAGGGGACCCGACTGAGACACTTAGCTGGGGGGCAGAGTTCCCTTATCTCCCCTGTTTCAGGCCCGCCGGAGCAGACAGAAGCTGGGGGTACTCGTAGAACTGGAGATGCAAGTTTGGCTCAGAAATCTCCAGACCTCAGCAGCTGCGGAAGGGGAAGACAAGCGAGCCTGCAGTTCCGAAGACTTCAAGAAGAGGAAGGGAGGAAGAGACAGGGAGGTGTGACTGGGGGTGTCCCAAAAACCGAGGCGAGCAAGACCGGGTAAAAGAGACCGAAAAAAAATCAACCGGAGGGGGATCCCCACCAGCTGCTGCGCGCAGAAGCCGGACCGAACCTAGCGCTGTCCCATTACCGGGCGGGAAGGCCGTCCGAGGGAGCTGCAGAGGGAACCAGGGACGCAAGAAAGACAGAGAAGGCGGAAGCAGGGGGTCCTCAGGGAGAGGATAGTACGGAGAGGGGACAAGCGCGCGCGCAGAGGCTGCAGGACACTGGGGGCCCCGGGAGAAGCCGAAGAGAGCGGCTGGGACGCAGGGGTTAGAAGTGAAGAGTTGGGGGCGAGGGAGGGTTGGAGGATGCGGGGCGGCTGCTCCTCACCTTTCATGAACTCGCAAGCCCCGATTAGTTCCCCTGATTCCGCTGCCATCTTAAGCGAGATACGCACGGGGGAGGGCTGGGTCGTGGCCAGCTGAGGTCACCCGCCCCCGGGGGCTTCCCCACTGCCCAGGAGCCGGGAAGCTTGCAGTCCCGATCACCGAGCCCGCCCAAGAGAAGCAGCAGGCACCGAAGGCGGAGGCGGCTGGGGGTCAGCGCGCCGGGAGCCCCGGGGACATTCCGTGGGGAACCCGAGCCCGCTCCGCGCGGAGCGCACACGCCCCAGGCTGTGGCCGCTCCGATTCGGACCCGGCTGCTGCCGCTGCTCTACCGCCGCCGCGCCAGGGAAACGCAGACCAGCTCTCACGGCCTGGCAAAGTCTTCCCCCCGCTCCCAAAGTGATCATGGAGGAGGAGACGTCTGGCCCCGATCGCGCCCGTGGCTACTCGTGCTGCAGCGGGCAGGACTCCGGTGCCCGCGGGCTGGCAGCAGCTGCTCCGGCTCCTCCTTCGCCACCTCCTTTCAGCAGCAACTCTTCCTCCTCCTCCCCCCTAGGTCCGCCCTCAGACCTTCCTCCCCGCCCTCCCTCAGCCCCCTCCACTTTCAAGGCTCCGCGGCCATCCCTTAAAGGGACAGCCCCGCTCCTTTCTCGGTGCGGGGCCCCGCGCCCCAGTTACCAGGCGCCCCGCAGGTCACTAGGAGCCAGTTGCTAAGGCTTTGTTGCCGTCCACCAATTGCTGTACAGGAAACGGGGCCCTCGGCCCAGGGGAGCCGGGCGGGGCCTCCAGACCAGAAACTTATGAATGAAACGGTAGAGTAGGGAGTGGATGTCGGAAAGGGCGCTATTGCGGATCCATAGGTAAGGATGCGCCGGCGCCCCTTCCTTTTCTGCACCCACTAAGTCTTCTCCCCTCCAGATTTTTCTTCTCTCTCTCTCCCCCTCACCCATGTTCTCCTAAACTCTTGCGTGCGCGCGCGCACACACACACACACACACACACACACAAAAGACCTCAGATCTCCGCGCCCTGCCTGCCTCCTAAAGCAAATCTTTCAAGCACTCCGCATCCCCCCACCACTGACGGATCTCCATCTTTATAAAAAAAAATAAAATTAAAAAAGCACGACCTCCTAGCTCAAAAGAACATGTACCGGTTTCCTCTACACATACTGGACTTTGATATAACTTGTGTTTTGTTCTCCTGGGGGAAAGCGTTCCCGTCCGGTCCCCCACGTCTTCTCAGTGGGACCACCACTGTGGGCGCAAAATCATCACGAATGCCTAACCTCTATATTGCTTTAGTCCAGGAGCGGGGTGAGGGAGCGACGCCAGCCGGGGGGAGGGGGGTGCGGGGAGGAGGGAACAGGCGACACAGGAGAGGGCCACTTGAACACGGGGGAAATTAACACAAAAGAATCTCGTTACGTAATCTTAGCTGAAGCGTTGCAGGGAGTGGGTTGTCTCAAAAAGGCCCTTGTCTTGTTTCTGTGAAGCTCCTCACACTGTCTGAACAACTTTAATACTGGGTGCTCTACGGACGCGCCTAATTAGAGGACAGTCCCTTCGATATGAAAATGGCGCTACGGCTCCATCATCAGAAGAGCATGCGCTCTGAGTGGTTTCTCCAGAAACAGAAAGGGATTTACGCCCGCCTTTGGGAGAAAGGGGGCGCACAAGTGAAGAGGCGCCAGGCCGACTTTGAAGGAGCGCTGTGAGGCCAAGGTGTAGAACTCAACTCCATGGTCTTAGCCCGTTAGTCAGCTTTGCTGACTCTCCAAAAAGCGAAACAGTAACAGAAAATAAATATAAGGTGCTTTTGGAAACCTGAGTGGTTTGATTTTTTTTTAATTGCTGGCATAAGAAAAAAATATATTTGTATTAATTGTTCAGAAAAAATAGAACATCTCAATTCTAATCAAACATGTTCTTGTAAGAGAGTGAAAAGCAAAACCTAACATCCAATCTTTAGACCATATAAATTTAAAGCTGGAAGAATCATTAAGAAGCACCTCCTATACCCTATGCCCATACAGGACCATCTATAATCTTCACATGAAGAAAAAATATCTCAACAGTTTCTAAAACTATAAAAGTCCTGAAAGATGATTTGTAATGAGTATTCTGTGTTGAGATGCATTCCATGCCATACAGGCCACTGGCCATGGTTATGGAGTTCTAAAGGAGGAAAATATCTCTCAGATATGTTGTCCACGCTCATAAAATTACTTGAATTTTGCCTGATATTCCTCCAGTCTTGGTGTCAACAATCATGTTGGCCAAATCAAATTATTTTATTGAAAATTTCTAACAGCTTTTGAATGTGAAAGATGGCAAAGGAAAGTGAATGAACATCTCAACTTAACCCCTTTGTTTAGAAGTCCGAATTCAGTGGTGGTAATCTGTTTCCAAAACTGCTGATTTAACATTTGTGTAGAATCTAAATTCACTTGCAAGTTTCCTAAAAACTTTTCATCCCAGTACTGTATTAGAAAAATTAAGTGAGGGGTGCCTGGGTGGCTCAGTCATTAAGCGTCTGCCTTTGGCTCAGGGCGTGATCCCAGCGTTCTGGGATCGAGCCCCACATCAAGCTTCTCTGCTGGGAGCCTGCTTCTTCCTCTCCCACTCCCCCTGCTTGTGTTCCCTCACTGGCTGTGTTCCCTCACTGGCTGTCTCTGTCAAATAAATAAATAAAATCTTTTAAAAAAGAAAAAAAAATTACATGGAAAAAAAAAGTCCACATTCTCATACAACACTTTTAATTTCACAAAGTAAATAGTCTAATGAAATGAACTCTAAATCTGCATTTTCAGAGAAAGCAGCTTTAATTGAACACCCTCTTGTTATTTTCTAAAATGAATTTACAAAAACATTTCTTTCATATAATTCTCCAGCTTAGGAATTTTGGTCATGAAGAGTGAATTATGACCTGAACAAATAGAAGTTCTTAAAACTAAGAACTCAAAATGAAAAAGTTTCTTTTTCCTTAGCATATTTACAATATGGATATTATAATGAAATTCTTAAAGACTCTCTAAGTAATTTTTTAATGTTGCAGGAAAGAAAAACAAGTGATTATCAGTATAAACAAATCTCTCTAAACCAAAGTCTGCACAGTCTAAAAGATATGGAATATTCTACAAGAAAAATTGTAAACAAGCTAGTGCATGCACAGCACACATCCACGTCAAGGTTCTAATGAGATCATAAAACACTTTATTCCCTCAATTATCATGAGGTCAGTGTTCCTATTGGCTGCAGTTTCATAATAAAGGCATGATTTCAGTCTATGGAGGAAGATAATAGAAGAAACTTCTTTCCAATCATCCAATTTAATAAAGTGTTAGGAAATGACTTTAATTTTAAACAACAATAAAGAAAGGTGTTTCACACATAAAGAAAATAAGAGAATTAAGATGTCACTTAATGAAGTAAAGGAAGGTAATGCTATACATAGAAATCTAACAGTTAAGTATAAAAGTGTCTCAACAACAGTAGCTCTGGGCACATCACTTGAATCCTGTCTCTCACGCCCTGAGAGGCAGTCTACAGACTATGTGTGTGTACCTGCAGAGCTAGAAAACTCACTGTAGAAGGCAGCTCCAAAACATGTCACCAAAATACGTCTGGTTCTAATTCTGCCCCATGAGGTGGTACTGAACACCCTTAGTCGTTCTTGAACATAACACCTCAAAAATGCAAAGGCAGCTCCCCTCGATCACTTCCTCCTCTTAGTCTTCCCCAAATTAAAATCCTCACTTCTTTCAAACTTTTCTTAAATTACATGGCTTCAAGTCCAGTCACTGTCTTCTCCAATTTGTCCATATCCCTTATAAATTGTGTCTCAGAACTGAATGCAGGCCAGTGATGACTTAGTGCGACTAGTTCTGAGAACGGAAAAAAGCACCGATAGAAGAGTCAGATGAGAACAAAGCCGATGAAAAATGTGAAAGGACCAAGTTGTATCATTTAGCTGCAAAAAGAAGGAAACCATTCTCTCCTGTTGGTGAAGGGCAAGGAAAAAGTTGGTTAGGCTAATCAAAGACCTGACAACTGGGTTATTTACGTATTCCATTCAAAGTATCATTTCTTATTAGAATATATTATTGGAACATGCTCTTTTAGTTGCTTTTTCAGTCATGATGATGTTATATGAGCAAGTAAAAAAATATATAGAATACATACTTTGAATTCTTTCTAAAAATTAATTTTCAGTTTAACTGTGAAACAAGGAAAACTGTCCACCTGAGTAATTTGAAATTCAAAGTAATTTGAATTGTCTAAATATTTTGATTCCTTGCTTGGTGCCAAAAATAATTTAAAGGAATTTTTAGTATATATATATATATATATATATATATATACACACACACACACCTATAGATGGATAGATAGATATAAAATTACAATTACAAACTGTTATTACAGAACAATCAGAATACCAAAAATAGGTAGATAATGTGACTCATGAAATAGCTGCTCACAGAAGCTAAAATCTTGGCCTAACCCAGCCATATTCTGCATCACACTGATCACCAATGCCTGTTTAAGAACTCCAAACCAGAATCAAAGATGGTAAGAACCTGGAAGGATCTGGGAGATCAGCTAGTTCCAGATTTCAAACAGGCTCCCTAGAAACTAAGGTAGCAGAGGCCCTACCTGGGGATGGGGGTGGAGAGTGATGGATGAGCACACAGGGCTACCACAAAATATTTCACTTGTAAAAATGACATGGCAGATAGAGGAAAGAAAATAGAAGAAGAAACTGAGGTCCATAGTGGGTAATTAATTTTCTGAAGTCACATAGCTGATTGGTGTTAGAAACAAGACCAGTATTCATTATTTGTGCTAATGCCAATAATCTTTTCCCAATTTTCTCCTAACTTAGCTCATCTTACATTGTTTAGCTCATGGGTTCTTAAACTTTTGAGATAATAAAATGTCAAGCAAAAATAACGTATATGCCTAATATCTTTTCTTCACATTTTTAGAGAAAATAATGAAATAATTTAAGCTCAGAATGGAAAATAAGAGATGTTGCATTATCTGCCTTTGCTATTGCTGTCATATGGTTTCTATTAAAATCTGAATTATTTTTCCCACTATTTTTTAATACTATAATCAGTATTTTATAGAACATAGTTTGAGAAATTTAGTGAACATTAACTATAACAACTCAATTCAATAATCATCTTATCCTTGACTGATGCAGCCAGTAAAGAATGACATCACTTTAGAAGACGAAAGTTCCATGGCTAGGTCATACTTAGTGCTCAATTTATTGGCCAATCTGCTAGATTTTTCAAATAGGCTAACAACCCAATAAAATTTTAAAACTTACAGAATTTGGGGCACCTGGATGGAGCAGTTGATTAAGCATCCAGTTCTTGTTTTTGGCTCAGGTCCTGATCTCAGGGTCCTGATCTCAGGGTCATAAGATCAAGCCCCGTGTCAGGCTCTGCGCTCAGCACGGAGTCTACTTGGAGTTTCTGTCTCCCTCTGCCCTTCCCCCACCACTCTCTCTCATAAATAAATATATCTTTCTTTTAAAAAACTTACAGAATTTATCCATCTACATTTATTTGTCATTTCTACTCTTTTTTTTTTGGAGAGGAAATAAAGAAGTGAATGTTTTTTTCTCCAAAAATATATAAAATAATACTCTGTGTGCCACTCCTCACCCCTATCACCACTGCCTCAACTACCACCACGCTCATCACCATCACTTTAGTGACACATTTTGATCTCAAGTTTCCAATGTTCCCTCATATGCCCATTTAATACATGTCCCTACTATACTCTGTACATGTTTCTATCAGGAAAATAATAATAGTTAACAGTTAAGTTTCACCAAAAACCATGCACAGCAATTTATACCTCAGCTCTCACATCAGTGGCCTAGGACATAGGTACATTTATTATTCCCATTTTACAGATGAGGAAACTGATATAAAACAGATGCTCAACAAATATGTGGATTATGAATAGGTAAATGAGTAATTAAAGACTTACCTGAATCACTTCAATATGTAAAGCAGTTCCTTTGCAGCTGGAGTCATGGAAAAAATACTAGATTTATAATCAGAAGCCGGGTTTCAGGCATCACTCTATCATCGACTGTGTGTATTATCTTAGACTGTTTCCTCTGGCATTAAATAGGGATTATAATAATTTCTAATTCACAGGAATAAGAGAAATAAATCAGAGTGCCATGATATGATGCCATTGTATAAATATTTGTTATTAATATTAGAGCTTTTATTAAATAAAAAATCATTTCCAAAATCAGAAATTCACAAGCCTCAAACTATTATATTTCTTTGGATCTAGACATTTTTACTTAATTTACCCCTAGACAATAACATAAGCAAAATAGACACTCACAGAGAAGTTCTTTTTATCTACTGAGGACATCCCCACAAGGTACAAGCTAACTTTGTCTTTCATTTCTGACTGCTTATAGCCATGATACAACCTCTAGAGTGTGATGGGGGCCAAGGAGCCCATTCAGGCATCCTCAGGGGATTCCTAAATTCCCCTGTTCTGGTTCACATTCTTTTAATCATTCTGTTCCAGAAGCCTGGGACACAAATGTTGTTCCCTGCGGTTCCCATGGGGACCCTTGATGCCCCTTTGGAACTCCAGGTTTCTGGTGCCCACTCCTGGGCAGAAGCTCCAGGAGAAAATAATCTATTCGATAAACTAACAGGAGGCCCTTGGTTTCCATTCTTCCAATCACAAAATACGGTAAAATCACTGAACTGGTGGTCATTCTTGCTGTAGTTGCTGTTAACACCTACACTTTACATCTTCCATGGACCAAGCCCTCCTACGTTAGGATCTATGTCATTCTTCAGAGTATATCCAAAGTATAATTTAGATTTAAGAATGTAGGATAATCATGATATGAGTAATCTGACATGCACACAAGCAAAAATAATTTCTGCTTATCCTAAAATATATTAGCATATTTTAGATTAAATATTTCTCTTCATAACTATGTTTTATTTCTCATACATCAAATATACATTTTCATAGTAATGCATCCCTTAATTTTGCAAATATTAACTGTGTACCATGTTAGTTAGTTAGCATTGTGCCAAGTGCTAGGATTAAAATCAAGAACACGGCCGACTTCTTGTTCTTAAGGAAACAACATTCTAGAGAGGGATGTAGGTGAGTAAGCAGGCTCCCTAAGCAGGATACATGACAGGCTGGAGTATGTACAGAGCACGAGGAAACCTTTGAATAGGATCCAAGCTGAGAAGCAAGAGAAGAGTTCCCTAAAGAATTCTAGATTTGGGGCACCTGGCTGGCTCAGTCAGTGGAGCACACAACTCTTTTTTTTTTTTTTAAGATTTATTTATTTATCTGAGAGAGAGCAAGTGAGCAGAGAGAGGTGCAGAAGAAGAAAATCTTCAAGCAGACTTCCCATGGCACATGGAGCCCAACACAGAGCTAGATCCCACAACCCATGAAATCATGACCTGAGCTAAAACCAAGAGTCGGATGCCCAACCAACTGAGCCACCCAGGCGCCCCAAGCATGCAACTCTTCATCTCAGGGTTGTGAGTTCAAGCCCCAGGTTGGGCATAAAGCTTACTTAAAAAAATAAAAATTAAAAGTTAAAAAAATAACAAACAAAAACACCAGAGAATCCTAGACTTGAAGGTTGAGTAGGAGCTAGCCAGGTAGAGGAAGCCAGCCTAGAGAGGGAGCAAGGTAGCAGGGAGGTGGGAAGGGGAAAAGACACAAAGAGAAAGTCTCAGACTGAGGGAACTATATGTACATAGGCTGGGATGCAATAGAGAAAAGTCTAGTTCAAAGTTCCATTTGGCTCCAGCATAGAAAATGAAGTGGGAGGAAAGGGAAAAGAATCTTGGTATGAAACGTTAAAAATTTGGACTTTATCCAGAGGGTGCTGGGGCCCCAAAATGAAATATATTAAGTAAGCAAAGCCTAGTCAGGTAGAGATTTTAAAATTGCCAGAAATAGTCTTCGAAGTATTTAAACTAATTGTAAACAGATGAGAGCTTACTCCATTGATCCTCAAAGAAGCAGAATTATAACAAGAATATAGACTTAGACTCACTTAATAAGATCTTCCATTCTTTCTTTTTTTTGCTCTCACTATTAAAAAGACAAAGTAGAACTTGCCCATTTTTTTTACAGAACACAGGCGCATAAAGGGAAGAGTTCTCTGAGAGTCTTGAAATTTAGTTTGCATGTATTGGAGATAAATGTGGATAGTACTGTATATTTCTTCTATACTGTGACTATTTTTAGTAAAAAGACCTGAAGAAAATGTAAGAAATAGGATATACAAGAATTACACTTCACTAAGATATTTTAGTTAACTGACAAAATAACTTAGGATTTGTAAGAATTTTATTTCTAAAAAACTTAAAAAAAACTGTTAGAAATAATAAATTAACATAAATGATTTGATTACTTGACTTCTTATATGGCATGTTGATTGTCCCTAACTACTTTGACTATAAAATAATCTACTTCAGATTCTAGGTTGAATAGCTTTCTAAAGTGTTCCAAAAGGAAAATCTCTTAAGAGCACTGAGTATTACTGTCTAATTAATAATTTCCTATATTTTACATGATTAGAACCCACAGATACAAATGCTAAGTGAAATAAGTCAAGCAGAGAAAGACAATTATCATATGATTTCTCTCATCTATGGAACATAAGAACTAGGATGATCCGTAGGGGAAGAAAGGGATAAAGAAAGGGGGGGTAATCAGAAGGGGGAATGAAACATGAGAGACTATGGACTATGAGAAACAAACTGAAGACTTCAGAGGGGAGGGGGTGGGGGAATGGGATAGAATGGTGATGGGTAGTAAGGAGGGCACGTATTGCATGGTGCACTGGGTGTTATACGCAACTAATGAAGCATCGAACTTTGCATCGGAATCCGGGGATGTACTGTATGGTGACTAACATAACATAATAAAAAAAATCATTAAAAAGAAAAAAAAGAACCCACAGATACAAAATGAATATACCTGGCATGAAATCAGATCTTTGCTCTCGTCCCCATAGCAGGCAATACTCATAGTGTACTAATGCTTTTAAATTGCAGGAAACATACCCTTTTAAAAGAATTTAGATTTTGGTAGTTCTCTCCTGTTTCTGCCCACAACACTTCTCACATCAAATATGTGGGTGCTTTCCAAACCAGGCAACTGTCCAGTTCTCCGCAGACACCAGCTTCAATTCTGCCACTATCTACCTGGATTTGGCACAGACCCCACAGGTAAAGGGCTCACTTCCACAAGACTGCCCTGCTTTAGATGTTGGTCACTAGTTCCAGACTGTTACCTGTACTGACCAACTGGCTATAAATCAGGGGTCACCACAACTCCCTCCTCAGGGTTAATAATTTGCTAGAATAGCTGACAGGCCTCAGGAAAACATTTTACTTCATATTACCAGTTTATCACAAGGGATACAAATCAGAAACAGCCAAATGGTGCACAAGACCAAGTATGGGGGAGGTCCTCTGAGCTTCCACGTCCTTTCTGAGCATGTCACCCGGCAGCTCCTCCATGTGTTCACAGCTCAGAAGCTCTCTGATTCCCATCTTTAATTATTGGCCATTAGTGACGGAACTCAATCTCCAGCCTCTCTCCCCTCCCCCTGAGGTCTAACGGTGAGGCTGAAAGTTCCAACCCTCTAGTCACATGGTCGGTTCCTCTGGTAACCAGCCCATCCTGAAGCCATCTAGGAGCCCACCAGGAATCACCTCATAGCATAAACTCAGGCATGACTTGTTATGAATAAGCAAAGATGGTCCTGTCACCCCTATCCTTCAGGAAATTCCAAAGTCTTAGGAGCTCTGTGTCAGAAATGGGAAGAAGACTGGGGCGCCTGGGTGCTTCCGTCAGTTAAGAGACTGGCTCTTGATCTTGATTTCGGCTCAGCTCCTGATCTCAGTGGTGAGATCGAGCCCCACATTGGGCTCTGTGCTCAGTGTGGAGTCTGCCTGAGATTCCCTCTCTCCCTCTCTCTCTGTTCCTCCCCCCACTCATGCACGCTTTCTCTCTCTCTCTCCCAATAAATAAATAAAATCTTTTTTAAAAAAAAAGAAATAGGAAGAAGACCAAATATATATTTCTTATTTTTACAGATAGAGAAAGAAAAGCCTAGGGATTATTTGGGAAAGGAAGCTTTCTCAATCTTTCCATTTTATAATTGCCCAAAACTGTTTGTTAAGAAGCGGTTTTTAACTGCAAATAAGTGAACTATAAACTGAAAGTCAGTATTTATTGCATAATATGGGTCCATTGAAGCCTTAGTAAGTTTTAGATTATATCTGCGCAGTGTCTTAGTTTAGGTTCCCCAAGAAACAGATTCTGAACAAGGATTCAAGTGCTAGTCATCTGTTTGGGAGGAGCAGAGAATGCCAGCTGAAGAGTGGGGCAATGGGGCAGGGGAGGAAAGGCAACCAGCAGAGGGTATGTCTTCAGATCCAGCTACCATTCATTGCAGGCAACTGGAGCTGATTCCCCTGGGTCCCTGGGTCATGGTGTAAAACCACCTGCCTCCCAATTGACCCAAAAGGCAAAGGAGTTCTGATACTTCACCTCCTACCAGCCATTGGTTAAGGGCTCCTCCTGGGGAGGTGAATTCTCTCCCTGGGGAGATGTGAGTACATAGTGTCAAAAATAACAGATAAACAAAATTAGAAGTGACATGTATCTTTGGGTCTGCCCGTTAGAGGTGATTTCACTGCCGCCTTTCATGGCAAAACCCCTCAAAATTTTTCTTTCTTCTCTGTCTCCAGTTCTCCTCTCATTCTGTCTTGAGCACACTCCAGTCAGGCTTCTGTGCCCACCAGTCCACTAACATGCTCTTGTCAAGGTCACCAGTGACCCACATAATGCTAAATTCAACAGTCAATTCTCAGCATCTTCCTTAACCTATCAGCAACACTGAACCCCATTGTTTGCTTCCTTCTCCTCGAATCACTTTCCTCACTTGGCTTCCATGATGCCATATTCCTGATGTCCCTTCTGTCTCATCGACTGCTGCTTCTTTAGACTCTGTTCCTCTTCATTTTCTCAAACTCTTAAAACAGAAGTATCCCCAGTCTATACACTTCTCTTCTCTACCTTAGCCACTCCTGCATGATCTCATCTCTTCAAGTAGCTTTAACTCTGATCTGTATGCTGATCTCCACATGTTTATCTCCAACGCGGACCTCTTCACTGATTCCCCGACTTATATATCCAACCGCACACGAGACATTTCATTTGAATGTTTAAAGGCACCTCAAGCAGTGTGCCCCCAAACAAACTCCACGACTTTCCCCCTAAAACTTGCTCCGAACACAAGCTCTCTCATCTCAGGCAATTCTACCTTTTTCAGTGGCTCAGGCCAAAAACTTAGGATTTATCCTTGACTCCCCTCTTTATATCATATATCACATCTAATCTGTAGCACCTCTACCTTCAAAATATATTCAGAACTGGAACAGTTCTTCACTACCAAACCACATCCAAGCCACCATCTGTAGGAATAACTGCAACAATCTCCTGACTGGCCTCCATCCTTCTGCCCTTGTCAACTATGGCCTAGTCTTAACAGAGCAGCCGAAGGATCAAAACGCTAAGTCAGGGGCGCCTGGGTGGCTCAGTCAGTTAAGCGTCCAACTCTTGATTTCAGCTCAGGTCATGATCTCAGGGTCTTGAGATCAAGCCCCACGTGGGGCACCATGCTCTGTGTGGAGCCTGCTTAAGATTCTCTCTCCCCGGGGCGCCTGGGTGGCACAGTCGTTAAATGTCTGCCTTCGGCTCAGGGCGTGATCCTGGCGTTCTGGGATCGAGCCCCACATCAGGCTTCTCTGATAGGAACCTGCTTCTTCCTCTCCCACTCCCCCTGCTTGTGTTCCCTCTCTCACTGGCTGTCTCTATGTCACATAAATAAATAAAATCTTTAAAAAAAAAAAAAAGGATAAGAAAAAGTTGAAAAAGGTAAAAGGTGAGCACCCTAAGCATCTCCAGAGGCTGAAAATTCACATTTTAACTAATCCATTAATTGAACAAATACTTATTGAGCATCTTCTTTGTACCGGGCATTGTTCTTGATGCTGGAAATAGAATAGTGAACAACAGACCAAAAAAAAAAAAAATCCTCCCTTTAAGGAGGTTACATTTCAGGTGGGGGAGATAGGAAGGGGAGAGAAGTACAGTAAAAAAAAAAATTAATATGTCAGATGGTGATGAGAGTTATAAAAAAGAATAAAGCTGGATTCAAGTATCCATGGTAAGGGGGTGCTGTTTTACGTAGGATAGTGTAAATGGAATCAGGAAACCTCATTTAAAATGGAGTTGGGAGGCAAGAAGGGGGAGCTCTCATGCACCACCGCTCGTTGTCAGTTGCAGACCCCAATGGGAAGAGATTTACTTACATTCCCAACAGAAAGAAGTCTACTTTACTCCTCCAGCAGGAGGAAGAATTCCTTCTTGCCTGGCACCAAGCTCAGCCAATAAGAAAATACCACAACTTGGGGCACCTGGGTGGTTCAGTTGGTTGAATGGCTGGACTCTTTATTTTGGCTCAGGCCCTGATCTCAGGGTGGTGAGACTGAGCTCTGCATTGGGCTCTGCACTCAGGGTGGAGTCTGCTTAAGATTCTCTCTCCCTCTCTCTCCCTCTGCCCCTCCTCCCTGAGCTGCTTGCTTGCTCTCGAGGTCTCAAGAGAGAAAGAGAGAGGAAGGAAGGAAGGAAGGAAGGAAGGAAGGAAGGAAGGAAGGAAGGAAGGAAGGAAAGAAAGGACCACAACTCAGCCAATGAGAAACTGTCACCGCTCTGAAGTCTTGCTTTCCTTCAATAGACTGTAATTCAAAGCCGCAACCTTCTAATGTTCACCTTTTCTCTATAAAGTCTCTCTCCCTTTGATCTCCAGACTTGCCTACAGTTTGCCACAGCACGCAGGTCCTGAACTGCAATTCCTCTGTTATTCCTGAATAAACCCATTTTGCTGCTAAAATAACCAGTTGTTTTACTTTTTTTTTTTTTAAAGATTTTATTTTAGAAAGAGAGCGTGTGTATGTGTGTGCAGGGGAAGAGACAGAGTGGGAGGGAGAGGGAGAGAGAACCTGAAGCCGACTCCACCATGAGTGTGGAGCCCAGCTTGGGGCTCAATCCTGCGACTACAAGATCACCACCCGAACCGAAACCAAGAGCTGGACGCTCAACCAAGTGAGCCACCCGGGCACCCCTGGCTGTTTCACTTTTAAGGTCAATAGTAGTCAGAGGAATCTCTCTGTTGAAGTGTTATTTGAGCAAAGACCTAAAAGAAAAAAGAGGCGTAGGCTATGCAA
The DNA here is from genome assembly GCF_002007445.2 of Ailuropoda melanoleuca. NCBI lineage: Eukaryota > Metazoa > Chordata > Mammalia > Carnivora > Ursidae > Ailuropoda > Ailuropoda melanoleuca. The sequence continues at coordinate 69,408,040 of NC_048219.1, read as the reverse complement.
ATATTTGGGGAATAATTTTTCCAGGTAGAGAAAACATCAAGTGCTAACCAGTGAGCCGTGGGCATTTTGGGAGCAGTCAAGGAAAATCAGGATGAATGGAGCTGAGTGAATGAAGGGGGAGGGGATGAGAACAGAAGGGAAGTAGGGAGGATGGGAGCAGCAGATCTTAGAGAATCTGTAGGCCTTGGGAAGCTCTTTGGATTTTAATGGTATCTGCGCTGATTGAACTAAATCCACATTCCTTATCAGAAACTTGAGGCCTTGGCCCTCCATCCCCCAACACATTGCAAGCTTGTCTTTAGCTATGTCTGATTTTATACCTGTCCTCTTCCATGCCATGAAGATGTCTATTCCCTGGATATGCCATGCCCTTTATAGCTCAGCGCCTTCCATGATGCCCTTTCCAACATCTCTACTTGCCAAAATCCTCTTGGCCAACAACTAGCTCAAATGCTACTGAGACTTAGAAGCAGAAGACTTAGTTAGACTTCGTTCCCTCTCCTGGGCTCCCACAGGAATTTATCTGTACCTCTGTTCAGGGACGCTTATCAGACTAAAATCTGCAATAAAGGCATCTCGATGGATGACTACCACTCCCACTAGATTGTGGACTGTTTCTTCTCCTTTAAATCCCCCCACATTTAGGGGTGCTTGCATTTATTAAATCCTTGACAAATTTGTTATATAAAAAGGTGAAGCATGTCTGGGGTATACTGAGTGTGGCTGGGGCCAAAGGGCACATGAAAGGAAGTTCAGGGATATAAAACTAGCAAAATAATAGAGACTTCCTAACACCAGGCCAAGCATTTGAACTGTTGCAGGACAAACCTGTGCCTCCGGATCCCCTGATCTTCCATTTGCAGTAAAGAAGGCTAACAGTGTTTTTTAAAGCTACAAGTCTGTGTCAGGGTTAAAAAATAAAGCATTCAGATTTTTAGCAGAGAATAAAAGAAAAAAATGCTGTCATACATGTCACCCTCATTAGTCTGAAGCCCAGACACCACTGAGGTAAAGTTGGACATACTGACTTTGGAGTCCGACGTACGACCGAGTCTAGACTGTCACTCACTGTGTGATCTGAGCTAGCTTCCAAACCTCTCTACACATGCGTTTTAGCATCTGTAAAATGGGGATGGAACTAACACCTACATATTGTGCTGTGAGGATGAACAACGTAATGTGATGTAAAGTGGCCCCTTAGCACAGGGCCAGATAGTTGAGTGTCAATACACATTCACTGTTATTACACATTACAGTGACGCACCAGCTTATCGACCTACCAACCCTACCACCTCCTTTTGCAGATGAATCAGGTGAAAATTTTGCAGGAATAACAGCTGAGTCACAAGCAGGTAAAAGTTAAGAAGTATGAGAAAACATTCAAGAATCTACATTTCCTATTTTCTCTTAAAATTTTATGGTCTGTGTAAAGACCACAAAGTCTAAGTATTATGAAACATCCTTCTAAAGACGTCTAGAATTTTGCATAGAAATTATAACTCAACATATTACATATATCTCAACATATCTCTGATCAAATGACTACTTCACTAGTAGTAACTCAGCTTATTTTTTTCTAAGATTTTATTTATTTGACAGAGAGAGAGCAGAAGCAGGGGGAGCAGCAGGCAGAGGGAGAGGGAGAAGCAGACTCCCGGAGGAGCAGGGAGCCGGCCCCGGGGCTCAATCCCAGGACCCGGGGATCACGCCCTGAACCAAAGGGAGACGCTTAATGGACTGAGCCACCCAGGCGCCCCATAATTAAGCCTCTTAATTAAGAGTCTTAATTAAGTTTCTATTTGCCTCTTCATGGGAAAAGGACAGGGTAGGAAATTCTATCTGAAATAAGCTTGAGATCTGTAACACTAGGAAAAAAGTGTCTGCCCTTAAAAAATAGAAATTCACGAACACTGTATCATCTATCTGGAAAGCGAAATCTGTCTTCCTAGAGCAATTTGCCACTTTTAGAATTGTGAAATGCAGAAGCAGAACCTGGCTGAGAAAAATTAAAAACAAATTGATATCCAATCAGTCTTCTGGAAGAAAGCTCCACTCCTCTACCGTGACTCTATTCTTTCACTTCTTAGTCCATTGTCTCCATGTTCCACAATCCTTCAGCTAAACCTTGAGCCTAAGAAGGGAGCCCAGGGCCAGAGAGGGGTGAATCACATGAACCTTGCAGGCGACCTGCGTTCACATCCCAGTCTAGCTGTTTCCCAACCAGCTACGTGACTTTACCCAACCCGCTATGACTTAATATAACTTCACTTCTCTGTGAAAGCAGAATACATAAATAGAAGAATCAATAAAACTTCACCTGTCCTGCAGGAGAAGTGAGAGAGCACATGTAAGGCAGATCGGTACCAAGCTTGGCACACTGCAGTCAATAAATTGTAGCCACACTACGTGATTGCTCAGTTTAACATATCTAACCTCTCTATAACTTGTAAAGGACAAAAGAATAAACAAAACAAAACAAACAAAAAAACGCCAGGCAGCCATACCCTGGGAATTCAAAGGTGATTAATGCAATAGTCTCTATGAAATCCATTGAATTATATAGGACAAAGGCACCTCCCCCCAAAAACTCTTCACCTGCCAACCTCCCCTTTACATAACAATTCATACTACAGAGATTAAAAAAAAAAAAATCAACGTTCTTGACATGTAACCCACTACTAGCCCTGAGTACAAGGGTGATTTCAGTGCCAGTGCACCAGAGACAAATTCCAGGGAAGTGACTCTAAAAAGACGCCCACACCCACGCCTACCTCCAGAACCTCAAAATGAAACAGCCAGATCCATAGGTACCCACAAAGAGATTTCTCAGAGCAAGTCATTTCAGAAACCTACTGGGGCCAAAACCACACTCACTCCACACTGACCTGCAATTTGTGGGGCCCATACTTCCTCTTCTCCAAAAGGATATCCGCTTGGGCTATAAGGATCCCACATATTCCAAGTTACCTTTTCATTCTTCTGGGTGGCACAAGCCTGTTGTACTCAGGTGAGAAGACAGAAGAATTCTGCCCTATCACATGGGCAGACTCAGTGTCCAGTTACGTTCTATCAGTTAGATTATAGGGTCGAGGAACGAGATCAAATTCCTGTGTAGGAGTCTTCAGGCCTGTAATGCAAGTAAAGGTATGGATGACTGTTGTTTTGGCCTCCGAAAACACCAACTGACCAAAAGAAGTGTGATCTGATCCTAAAATTTTACCAAAAACTGCCTGGAAGTTCTTGGAAAAGCAGAAGTGTAAGATAATGAAAAGTAAAGCCAAAGTATAAGATAAGAAAGCTGACTGCCTCAGAGCCTGTTAGCGCGATTTTGCTATTTATAGTATTGTGGTTTATTCTGTGTCAACACAATCAGAGCTGAATTCGATATGACTAACAGTCTGGGTTGATTCTCTTTAATTGGGTCAGATTAATGTGCCGGCTGCACCCCCGTGTGGGAGAACCATTAATCATAAACTAAATGTTGATGTTTTAAGGTAATGTTAAATTCTCTTTTCCAAATTGGTTGAATTACACACTGTCATGTCAACCTCTCTCTCCCCTGTGGCTTCCAGGAGAAGCCTATAAATGACAGAGGGCTGAGCCAGCTCAGTGTGTCACTAAAGCAACCTCTAAGGAGCTAAGGAACAGCTGAAGGGAGGCTTGGCCTCTAAGTTAGAGATGCCAACTGTTTGTGGTAGTGAAGACTGAAGAGCCAGGCTTCTTGGGTTCAACTCCCTGCTCTGCCACTTGTTAGCAACAAGATCTTGGGCAAGTTTCTTAGGCTCTTAACCCCACTAAACCTGCTTCTCCATTCATAAAATAGAGCAAATAATAATACCACCCTATAGAGTTTTCGATGATTAAATGAGATAATTCATTTAAAGTGCTTATCATAATGCCTGGAATATGGTAAGGGTTCAATAAATGTCAGCCATTCATAATAATAACAAATATCAGGCTAAACGAAGTTTTCCTAATAGTTTCTCTCTCAAAAACATTCCGATTGACACATACAGCAGCCAGGGATTCTCAAGCTCGGTACTGTTGACAATTTGGACTTGATAATTCTTTGTCATGGGTGACTGTCCGATATGCATTGTAGGATATGCATAGTGTTTAACAGCACTCCTGACTTCTAACCACCATGTAGCACTACCCGAGTTGTGACATCCGAAAGTGTCTCCACACATTGCCAAATGTCTCTGCGGCGGGGGGAAGGGGGGAGGTGGGGGCAAAATCACCCCAGTCTGCGGATCACTGCGCTAGATCAATTAATAGCTGCCGTGAAGGACACATCATCTTTGTCAAATCGCTCTCGACTGAATCGCCTATGTTCACCATGTAACTAAATAGTAAATAAATCACACACACACAAAGCTGCCTTAAAATTATTTCCTCCCTTGCCATTAATTCAACTCTGTGCAGAGATAGTGCCTGTCATTTTTACCTCAGGGTTCTCAGTGTCCAGCACACAATGGACAATGCATGATTGAACGAATGCATGGTGAATGAATGAAGACACTTCTGAGCTTTTTCACTTTGTGAAACAACTCTAAGTAGCATCTAGGTTTCCTCATTCTTTGACTCCAGTCAACACACAAAGGAGACAAACACTGATCACACCCTGCACGCTCGCATACCATGAGGGAACACGCCAAGCGGGGCGGAGCTGGGTCAGGCTCACAGGCACAGGGGAAGGCAGGAGCACCTTTCCCACAGAGCTTCGGGGCACAGAGCCAAGGTCTGAACACCAGATCATCTGCAGCAAACAGTGCCAAGGGCGTAGCTGGAGAAGTAGGTCCAAATAGGTCAGTAAGCAAGGAGACCTGCGGCAAAATCCTGGGATGAGAGGGGCTGACCCAGTGCGGCCACAGAGCACGACACAGAAGGGAAGCTCAGAGCAGGAAACGGTGTGGAAAAATTCCACAGACAGGCAGAAATGCCTTTGGCTGGATCTGAATTTGTTTCGGATAACTTGTGATATGCTCATTGAAGGGCCCAAGATGGAATGAGACGTGGCTTGTGTCATCCACTGCTTGAATTAACCAGCTTTGTGCCCATTACCTTTTCAATCAATATACTCTGCCTTCACCCAGATCGTGGATAAGCACGCTGAACGCAGCTTTTCCTTAGAAACTAGGATCAGCTCCCCAGTGGGCCATTAAATGAAGGCGTTTAATCACGCAGAGGACAACTTAAATATGCTACAAAATGACACATAAATCACAAAGTTCAGCAAACAGAATTTTCGAGCAGACATCGCTTCGCCTATTTTCATATGAACCCCCCCCCCAAATGATGCAACCGTAACGGGCGATTGCATTATGCTTCCGAAGCTCACAAACGAGGATTCTTAAATCCCTGGTTATTTGCTACCGAGATATAAACTGGTAAACAAATAACACAGCTCTCTCCAGTCAGGTCAGCTCTGCCTCCTGTTCCTGTGTTGCCCAACGTACACGTTAACCATTTGCAGGATCTTAATTCAGCTAAAATGTATCTTCTTCTTATCTTCGTGCCCTTCATTATGCAGAGGTACGCAGACTCAGAGGTAATCATAACACCTGAGAGCCCCATGTGAGAAGTTTCTTCTCGGGTCATGCGTTAGGAAGAACTACGTACTTTCCTTAAGGAAATACTGGGCTTTGGAGGAATGATGGGGGAAGGGAGAGTGGATAACTAATAACCTAACATGTCTCCCTTTTTTCTTTTGCCAGGAATCCTAGACCGAGCCTGAAACTCAATTCTAGTGGTTCACTTGTGTTCGACTTTTATGCCTGGGTGTGACGTTCTCCTCTAGTTTTTATTTCTCTGAGCCTGATTTGTAATTTCTTGTTTGAAACTCACCATTTTATGGTATGGGCATATCATAAGGCACCTCAAATATTTTGTGAAATGAGGTGAAGTATGAATAAAAATTAAATAAAACAGCGATCAAAGTGCTTATGTTACGTAAATGACATTGTGAAGTGAGAGGCGGGATCAGCCTTAGTAATCAGTCAAATAGTACAATAGAGAAGACATTAGAAAACTCACAACAACATTTGGATTTTTTTGTTTTGAGGCTTTTGGGGGTTTTTTTGTTTTGTTTTTGGTGAGTTTTGTTTTGTTTTGTTTTTTAGGATTTTTGACCACCCCTGGAGCATTAATGCCTTGGAGGGTTAATACCTTAAGGCTTTATCAGTCAGCAGTTTACTGAAGACCAGCTAACATGTATGTAGGATTATATACAGAAGGGGATCCTGATAGGAAAAAACACAGAAAGGGCAGGTAAGATAATGTCAAGAACCAGCCTCGTAATCTTTAAATGGTGCTGTTGCAGCCCCAAGGAATGTCTTGGCAGTATTACATAGTTTCTTTGCGATACTATACCAACACGTCAATCATGGTGACTGCCCCACCCGTAGCCCTATGGAAGGGGCAACTCGAGCACCCATATTTTACCTCAGCAAGATTCAGCCCTTGACCAGAGGGTGGTCAGCCCTCACTGCCACCCTGACCTAGAGTGAATGCAAAAGATTTCCTGTTTATCCTAATTCAGCAGTGGATCACAGAACACGGGTGGAGTCATTTCCATCATCAAACTGCTACTACAGACCAAGTAATAATGCATGTGGTTCAGAATTCTAGAGAGACAGTGAAAAAAGTATGTTTCCTTCCCTCCCCCTCTGGAACCATTCACTTCTCCAACGAAAGTAACATTGTTATTGGGGAGCCTGGGTGGCTTAGTCGGTTAAGCATCTGCCTTGGGCTCAGGCCATGGTATCAGGGTCCTGGGATAGGGCCTGCCTTGGGTTCCCTGCTCAGCAGGGAGTCTGCTTCTCCCCCTTCCTCTGCTCCTCCCTGCACAGCCCCCTTGCCCCTGCTCACACTCTCTCTCTCTCAAACTTAAAAAAAGAAAAGAAAGTAACATTGTTGCTAGTTTACAGCTAGCCTTTAAGAAATTTTCTAATTCGTAAAAATTTATAGTCTCACAAGCTCAAAACTTGAATAATCGTCAAATTTTTCTTTTCTTCCGCATCCAGTTAATTCAAAAGTCCTAAATTCTATTTCAAAAGGCACGTGACCTCTGTTGTCCTTGTTTATTTTATCGCTACTGCACCAGCGGCTTTACTTGTCTCCCCGAGTCTGCTCATCTCTTTCACATAGCTACCAGAGTAATCCTTTCGTTGTTGTGAAATCTATTATGAAATACATTACATATATGAATAATGTAAACATATTATACATACAAAATGGTATACACATAATGACTTCTGTCTGTATTTTCCAGAATAACAATACAACATTCCGTGTGCCTACCGGCTTAAGTCATAGAACAATACCAGCACTTTGGAAACCCATTCCGTGTACTCTTTTGTTTGTTTTCCCCCCTCTACCCTAGAGGAGCCACTTTTCTAAAAACTGAGTTCTCCCATTATCTTGGGATTTATTGTAGCCCAATAAAATAAAATTACAGTTTTGCAGGTTTTTGAGACGTTCATAAAGGGAATTACACTGGATGCATGTCTCTGGGACTTGCCTTCTCAACTCGGAGTTGTTTTGATGTTTGTCCATGTAGCAGTAATTCATTGGTTCTTCCTTGTCTTGCTGTATCATATTCCACTGTGTGACTGTACCACACTCTTCTTAGGCATTCTCCACGCGTTTGAATTGCTTGCTCTTTTTGAGCTATTTTTAATAATACTCCTATAAACACACTCATTTTTTTTTAAGTAGGCTCCACACCCAGCATGGAGCCCAATATGGAGCTTGAACTCACGACCCTGAGATCAAGACCTCAAGGAGAGTGAGAGTGAGATGCTTCACTGATTGAGCCACCCAGGCGCCCCCTCCTGTAGATGTTCTCATATATACTCTGGTGCACATACATGAGTCCATCAGTTATGTATCTAAGAGGGAAATTCCAGGTTGTAGGATCGCCCATCTTCAAGTTCACTGAGTAATATCAACCCCTGCTCCAAAGCAGTGGACTAATCATACTTCCACCAGCAGCACGTGAGAGGTCCTGTCATTCCACATCCTTGCTAACACTTCAGATTTTAAAATTTTGCCACCCTCTCATGAGTGTGCCGTGGTACCTCATTGTTTTTACGTGCATTTCTATGAAGATGATGTGACCAAGCATTTCCTTGTCTCTTTTAAGTAGTGCTCTGGCTGCCTCCTACAAGTATTTACTTATACAAGCTTTATTAGTATTCGGTTATCAGTATTTTCTAATTATTACTATGATTTCTCTTTAACCCATGGATTAATTTCCAAATGTATATGATTTTTAAGGTTCTTTGTTACTGATTTCTAACTTAAATGCATTGATGCCCATGCATGTGTTATATTTGGTATTCATTCTTCGTAAACTTTTAAGAATTTGTTCTATGGACAAGTAAGTACATAGTCAATTTTCATATATGCCCATGTTCTCTTGAAAAAAATGTGCATTCTCCAGTAATTGGGTGAAAATGGTTGCATAAACATATCTCAAGTTCTACCATCATCTAGGTCATTCCTAGAGTCAATCAGGCAGTTTGAACCTCAGAAACGCAAAGATGAGGGTTGCAGCTAAACTTACCATTTTGGCTGACATCTACTTTAAAGTAAAATCTTTGGGGAAGAGCATCAAAATTCACTTCTGAAGAAAAAAGTAGCATCAAAATTCACTTCTGAAGAAAAAAGTTAAGTAAGGTTAAGGAGAATTCAACAGGGACGCCTGGATGGCTCAGTTGGTTAAGCATCTGCCTTTGGCTCAGGTCCTGGGATTGAGCCCCACGTCAGGCTCCCTGCTCAGCAGGGAACCTGCTCCTCCCTCTGCCTGCTGCTCCCCCTGCTTGTGCTCTCTCTCTCTCTCTCTCTCTGACAAATAAATAAATAAAATCTTCAAAGGAAAAAAAAGGAGAATTCAACATACAATAAGGGTGCTGAATGAGGAAGTGAGAAGAGGAAGAAAATTAGCTTCTATCTCATAATTTTTGTCTAGGGCCAGCCTCTAGCCTTCCTCTTTTCTTATGCTTTCTGAGGTGGTGGCTAATTATTCTGAAAATTGATCAATGCCAAAATGATCAGTGATTATCTGTGCTAATTGGCCAATATGACTCCCCTCCAAGGTGACATTTGTATTTAAACAGTCTTTCTGAAGACTCAATGCCAGAATCCAAATGTCATGACTTTTTTTTTTTTTTAAGATCTTATTTATTTAACAGAGAGAGACAGCCATCGAGAGAGGGAACACAAGCAGGGGGAGTGGGAGAGGAAGAAGCAGGCTCCTAGCAGAGGAGCCTGATGTGGGGCTCGATCCCACAACGCCGGGATCACGCCCTGAGCCTAAGGCAGACGTTTAACAACTGCGCCACCCAGGCGCCCCATGACTTTTTTTTTTTTAAAGATTTTATTTATTTATGTGACAGAGACAGCCAGCGAGAGAGGGAACACAGGAGAGGAGTGGGAGAGGAAGCAGCAGGCTCCCAGCAGAGAAGCCCGATGTGGGACCCGATCTCGGAACGCCGGGATCACACCCTGAGCCGAAGGCAGACGCCCAACGACTGCACTACCCAGGCGCCCCACGAGAGAGAGTGCGAGCACATAAGCGCGCATGTGCGTGGGAGGGTGGTATGCAGAGGGAGAGCGAGAGAAAGAATCTTAAGCAGGTTCCACGCCCAATGTGGAGCCCATCGCAGGGCTAACCTCACGATCCTGAGCTGAAATCAAGAGTGGCTCACTTAACCATTGAACCACTCAGGCGCCCCTATCATGACTGACGTTTATCCAGTCACCTCATCTCTAACTACCGTTTATTCATTCCCACAAATTTGAGAGAAAGAAACATTCCTCCTCTATCCAAAGGCTACCATCCTTGATTCCATCCTCTCCCTCTGCTAGTGTAAGACGCTGATCCCCTGAATTGAACATCCCAAGAGAGGTTTCCCTTAATGATTCTAATCCATGAGAGCCATCTAAGGGACACTCCCTAGTGATTCCATGACCTTCTGGTAGTGGGGGTGGGGTAAGGATTACTCCTCAGTTCCAAGGCAATTCTCTGGCAATTTTCTACTTTAAATTTTCTACTTAACTTTAATTTTCTACTTAACTTTTGACAGAGCATCTTGACAATCCTCCACCAGCTTTTTTGGTATTTCACGGAATCGTGAAATAACAAAGAGGAATAGAAATTGCTAGAATATTAGAAATATAGTTGGTAACATCTGTTGTAAAGGCAAAAATTACTGAAACACTCTTTCTCAATAGATTATCAGTTCTGATATTTGAAAGTGACCAACTGCTGAGAAGTCCCATGACCACCTTCCTACCGCTCCACCTTGGCTTTCTTGGACCCAGAGCATTTCTCAGTGCTTGTCATGTTTATCCCTGCACTGGACCCAGATATTCTCTACACTATTTCTTGGGATCCTATCACATGGCACAAAATTTGGAGTTGACTGTAGTCTCTCCACCTACCCCCATCTTGCTGCCCTCAAAGAAAAACACAAGAAATCTGTATTTATAAGGATTTTACTGTTAACAGTAGGGAAATTGAAAGGAAAATGCCAAAGTAAAACAAAGAAACAAACACACACAAGAGTGTTAAAAATATTAAGAAATCCAAAAAGTTCTCAAAGCCATGGTCCTTTCAGATTCCTGCTAGGATGGAAACTAGGACAGAATTCAGTGAGATAACCTGCTTTTCATTTTTTTCTTTAGAGTTGAATCTATCAAACTTCTTGACTCCTTTGTGTTCCTACCTAAGGGGAAAGGTGTGTTGATCCTTACCACAAAATGCTCTTTTCCAAAATATTCTTGTCAAGGCATAATAATAGGTGGCACTCTCTTCTACTGAGACCTCACACCATTCAAGAATAATTGTCAGGGGCACCTGGCAGGCTCATTCGGTGGAGCATGTGACTCCTGATCTCGGGTCATGAGTTCGAGCCCAGTAGAGCTTACATTAAAAAAAAAAAAAAAAGAAGAATCGTCTCACACTTATACCCCATAGTCTGGCACTGGCTTGGGAGCAAAAGTCACGGGGGAAGGAAAGGAGCATCTAAGCAAAATCTCCTTTCACAACTTTGTCTAAGTCAGCCCCATAAATCACTTTTGTTCAGTTTTTCCATGGGCTCTTGGTCAACTCCTTTCAACTGCATCCAAAATAAGTTAGTCATGCAAAACAATAAAAAAGCTCTATACATACACCTAAGCATGAAAAGCTTAGGGAGCTTGAACTTGCTCCTGAGATCCTAGGGCTTCATCCACCAAGAGCACTATGATTGATGCACAGGTCATGCCCTGAGGGGATCAGAGAAATGTAGGGAGTTAAATTCAATCTTAGCAGTACAGTGAAGTATTCAAGGGCCTGGCTTATAGAGCCACACCGTCTAGGTTTGGATGAGGGCTATTTCCTAGTTGTGTGGCCTTGGGCAAGTTAATTAATCTATTTCCTCATTTCTTACAACGCCTTATTGTGAGAATTACACAAGTTAATATATGTAAAACACTAAGAAAGTTTCCTGGCATATAGTAAGCACTATTTAAGTGTTTTATTTATTTGTTTGTTTATAAATAATCTCTACACCCAACGTGGAACTTGAACTCACAATCCCAAGATCAAGAGTCACATCCTCTACAGACTGAGCCAGCCAGGCGCTCCTAAGTGTTTTATATTTTTATTACTTACATTAGTATTAACTTTATTTTATAGCTACATTTTCTGAAAGCCATTTTTAACCACAAGAAGTTTGGCCCCAAATTGGATATATTATATGTGACAGGAAAAAGAGAAACATTTTCATTATAAAGTCCTCTGAGTTTTGTATTGAATACAGCGTTCATTATTGATTAGGGTAGATTTTATTTACCTGCAAAAGTACACTCACCACCATGTACAATGAGAAGAATGCAATATGCAGCTTCTGGCATTGGTTACCTAAAGCATCAATGTCTACATTAGAAATGACCAAAAACAACAGTTTCTTTCTTATTTCACAACCAAAATTCCTACCACACAGTGTACAACTGCGCATCTCTTTCTTGATCCCTCACTGTTCTTAAACACCTGTTTAATGGCTTTTGGTCCAATCATTGTAAAGATATTTTACTTTGGGAAGTTATCAATAACTTCCTCGCTGCAAAATCCAAAGGCTTCATCTCAATTGCCATTCTTCTTGGCAAATCTTCAATACCATTTTCTAAGGGCATGGAAGATACCACATGACAAGACAGGAAGTCCTGGGCTGGCCTTGATGAAGCTAAGTCACAAGGCTTTCAAGAGCTGGTGGAAAAGTATAAACTTGATTCCACAGTCACTGAGGTTGTTGAAAGCTGTGTTCAAGAGTGTTCGGCAGTGGTGCTGGGTTAGATTGAGGAGAAGAAAACTCAGAGACAGAGACATCATCAGAAAGGCCTTGCTATTATCCAGGCCAAAGTGCCCAGAGCTCAGAGTAGGGCATTGACTGAGAGATGGAGAGGAAGGGCTTAGTTAATTATATTTGCAATTGAAGGATAATTTCTGGTCCCACAGCATAATTACACTTCAGTAAGTTGACTTGTAAGGTGTCTTCCCAGTCACCCTCCATGCCCCCCACCAACTGGCTGTAAATCCCCTGAGCTGAGTGGCTTCTCCTTAGCCTGTGCCTAACATAGCATCTAGTCCCAACATAGATACATAAGACATGCTTTTTAAGTGAAAAAACTATTAAATGTAAAAACTAGTGAAGGCAGAGTTGGACATGAGACATGAGAATCATTAGTTGACATTATCACTCAATGACTTTGGGCTGCCTCCCATTTACATGAAGGAAAGATGACTTTCACTGTTCAAGTTTCTAGGGGAGACTCTGTAACAAAGTCAGAACGAGCAAAACCACCCAATTTTCCAGTGGTTATCAAGATTCTTCTCATTGTCACCTGCTTCTCCTGCAGCAAACAATAAGCAAAAATTATACAGGGCAGGCTTCACCGCCTCCTCTAAGTTGGTTCTTTCCTTACTTCTCTTTTCCATCAATGTCACCTTATTCTTTCCCTCTTTTATCATATTCCTTGATTTCTCTTTCCTTACCTGAAAAGCTATGTCTTTGTCTCAGGTTTAGGGCTTTCATTCAGGGAAGAGTAAACCCAGAGCACAGACAAGGACAGAGTCTCCTTTCAAGGAGTGGATCCGGTTTCTCACAGCATCTTGGGGTGGGGCCTGGGAAGAGTCCGTGTCCCCTGAAGAACAATACAGCCTTCATCCCTGCTACTCTGCTATCTTTTTTAGTCCTGCTCACCCCGAGGGAATTAGACTCTTCCGTGGCTTAAATGTCACATTGGTCTTGCTTGGTGAACTCTGCTTCTGTTCTGGATTATTGGATTTGAATACAACATTTTTTAAAGAACGTATACTCCATGAGGAAATGTTCAAGGTTTATAAATGGGGGGGGGCAGTTAGACACAACTATACTGACTATGATCCTAATAATTTTATTTTAAAAAATATTTACTTATTCATCTCTACTTTAATACTCCTATAAAAATGTAAGTCCCGGTGGTGGTTGAACCATGGATGACTTTATTTTTGTATTTTTTTATACTTTGCTGTTTCCCCCAAATTTAATGTTTTATGGAAAAGTCAGCATCCTCACTGTTTGGTTTCTCTCCATCTTTACCACAACTCAGAGTTGCTTCCCAGCTATGCTTCCCCTGGCTGCTCCAGCTTGCCTCCCTGATTCTCTTCCCCTGCCTCTTCCTGTCTGTCACAGGCAACCCCTCAACTGGTACAGTCACAGAACTGGAGTCCTGCTTGCTGGGGAGAAGGTATGTCAAAATATCCACGTAATCTAGGTAGGGCTAGAGGCCTAGGCTCTGCTTCAGCAGCCACCTAGGGATAAAGAAAATGGAAACAATAAACCGTATCTTTAAGACTTTGGTCCCTATTTATAAAGGCTTCTGGGGCACCTGAGTGGTTCAGTCAGGTAAGCGTCCAACTCCTGATTTCAGCTCAGGTCATGATCATGAGATCGAGCCCAAGTTGGACTCTGAGCTTAGTGCAGAGGCTGCTTGAGATTCTTGCTCTTGCCCTCTCCCTCCACCCCTGCCCCCACCCCCTGTGTGCACATGCTCTCGAAAGAAAGAAAGAAAGAGAAAGAAGAAAGAAAAAGAAAGAAAGAAAAAGAAAGAAAGAAAGAAAGAAAGAAAGAAAGAAAGAAAGAAAGAAAGANAAGAGAAAGAAGAAAGAAAAAGAAAGAAAAAGAAAGAAAGAAAGAAAGAAAGAAAGAAAGAAAGAAAGAAAGAAAGAAAGAAAGAAAAAAGGCTCTATTCCTCTTTTATGGGAAATTTGTCATTCCTGCTGTTAGTTTGCCTTAATAACATCAGAGACTTCACAGAATCAGAACTTTCAGTCTTTGAGAATCTTAATTATTAAAGAACCTCTTAGGCTACAAGTTCAGGACCACTCATGATCTCCATCTTGGTAGATGTGAGCAAAACAGTTGTTAGGATGCCTGGGGGGCTCAGTCAGTCAAGCGTCTGCCTTCAGCTCAGGTCACGATCCCAGGGTCCTGGGATCAAGCCCTGCATTGAGTTCCTTGCTTGCCGGGGTCTCAGGGATCCTGCTTCTCCCTCTGCCTGCTGCTATCCCCCTGCTTGTGTGCACACACTCTCCCTTTCTCTGACAAATAAATAAAATCTTTAAAAACATAAAAGTTAATAAAAAAAAAGTTGTCTACATTGATGGAGCCTTATAACAGAGAAGTCTTGAATTCTTTATTATTCATATTATAACCAGATTCCTTCATGCTAATGCTTTTTCAACAGATAATTGCTGAAAACATAATGGTAAAAAGGATTAGGGAGGAGAAATGTCCACTACTCACAGACAATATGACTGCCCAAATAGAAGCTACAAAAGAATCTACAGATACATTAGAATTAATAATGGTTCAGATCTGGATCACAAACAGGTTGGAATCAATTCTTTCAAAGGAGGCAAGGTAAGTTTTTCAGCCTTGCATTGATTGGATCAGCCTGTCTGGGCAAGTATGTCAACTGCGTCCCTCATTCAGTAAGAATCCCCCGAGATAACAAAAAGAAAACACGATATGGTGCTTTCTTTCTGCAGTAGACCTCAGCTCTGTTTCCGGGTCTTCTTGTCTGTGTGGTTTCCTGAGTGTCCTGGCTTAACGTGTAACTGCTCCATGATCCCTGACTCTCACAAACTTTTTCCCACTATGCGACTTGAGAGTAGCCTGCCATTTTCTGTTGCGTTTCATTCTTGGCCTTTTCTTGAACCTGATTTACTTACCTCCTCTCGGTTTCTCCTTGACTTCATGATGCCATCTATCTACTACCTCTCAGTGAGGAGAAGTCCTCCACGAAACAGAAAGGCCCATGGTATGGAAAGGGCAAAAGAGCCATCAGAATAACTATACTCCCAAGGGCAGGGTCCTCAAAGAGACCACTTGGCTAAGTGGAATGGCAAAGAGACTCTCTGCCAAATACTTTAAATCCTGCGAGTCTGTTTGGCGAGCATGAATAACTGGGAGATTAATAACGATACAAAGCCAACTGAATGATACGAAGTGCACTTGAGAAAAAATCTCAACTATGGAGTGTTTGTGCCTCAGAATCCCCACTATGCAATAAACATCAGTTGTCTACATAAACCGAAACAATGTGTATTGGAGTGGACAAGGCGAATGCCAGGAAAGTAAGGCAAAGTGGGAAAAGGCAGGATTCCAGGCTCCTGGTCTTCAATAGGAAAATCTTTCCCCTTTGTATTCTCTGGTGGAGACAGTGACGAAGGGACATCTGAGACCCACCAGGAATGAGACGAGATGACAGGCCCTATTTTAGCTCAAAGGCTCCTTAGGAATTAGTGTCATCCACTCTTCAACTCTTCATACACCCCACTTCGGAGCCGCTAACTTCAGGGCCACTGTGACGGAACTCCAGTTTCTCATCAATGGACACTCTTTTTCCATGACAGGAAGTCCACTGAGGACATTCACAGGGTTCATCTGATAAGCAGCCCTTAGCGGGCAGGCCCCAAAGATTGCCTTCAGTTCGGGAAACCTTACATCTTCACCATGAAGTCTCATTTCACCTGAAGTCATCATTGCCTTATCCATCATTATTCAACTGAGGAATATACTGGTTATTTTAAATGTTTCTGCCCAAGGAAACAATTATTTTCATGACTGTTATCTTAACATTGTGATTTTATGTTTTCTGCAAGTATCATCTGAATGTTTTCACTTAGTTTATAATAGAAACAGGATCCTAGTAAAACATAGAAAGAATTTTAGCGCTGAAGAGAGGATCGGAGATTTTAGTCTTCTTTATTCTAGAAAAGAACTTAAGTCTAGAATGATTACATATTTCAACTTCAGTCATACTTCTGTAAAAGCTCGAAAATATTTTCTCCATGGAAAAGCCAAGGCTCTGAGGGCTTAGTCATTTCATCTAAAACCAACAACGCATAATGATGAAGCTAGTGTTCAAACTCAGATCTGTTTGTCTCCACTGGCTTTGGAGGGAGCTGTGATACGGTTGGGAGAAAGCAATCTGATACCAGCAGCCATTCTGTTGTGGAGCCTTTCTCATGCAGATAGAGACCTGTTCTGTATCCCTAGATTGGTAACGTGAGTGCAGTGACGTGCTACATTTTGAATCAATGCTAACCAAAGGCAAAAAGGATTTTGGGTTGTGTTTCTGGAATCCGATCCTGTTGACAAGAGAATAACAACCTGCACCTGTATTTCCCCTCAGTCCTACTTGAATTCTTCCCAGATTTTCCTCAGCCTTGGAGCCTCCTGTAAATCCAAAGTCGTGTTCTTTAAAAACCGCGTTATGTGGACCACCTAAACAAGATCACTCACTTGGGGCCCTTTAAAAATACAGCTAACTTTTAGGGCACCTGGGTGGCTGGCTCAGTTAGTCGAGCATCCAACTCTCGGTTCGGGCTTGCAGTCCTGGGATCGGGCCCGCATCTGCGTCTGGCTCTGTGCGTGTGGAGTCAGCTTCAGATTCTCTCTCCCTCTCCCTCCCCACTCACCCCCCCAAATAAATCTTTTTTTTTTTAAGATTTTATTTTATTTATTTGACAGATAGAGACAGCCAGCGAGAGAGGGAACACAAGCAAGGGGAGTGGGAGAGGAAGAAGCAGGCTCCCAGCAGAGGAGCCTAATGTGGGGCTCGATCCCAGAACGCTGGGATCATGCCCTGAGCGGAAGGCAGACGCTCAACGACTGAGCCACCCAGGCACCCTGCAAATAAATAAAATCTTTAAAACGAACAAACAAACAGTTGGGGTGCCAGGGTGGCTCAGTCAGTTAAGCGTCTGCCTTTGGCTCAGGTCATGATCTCAGGGTCCTGGGATGGAGTCCTGCATCAGGCTCCCTGCTCAGTGGAGAACCCGCTTCTCCCTCTCCGTCTGCCCCTCCTCGTGCTTGTGCCCTCTCTCACAAATAAATTTTTAAAAATCAAATAAACCTTTAAAAAAATAGTTAACTTTTGAACAACAGGGGTGGGGGTAGGGTCAGGGACACTGGCTCCCCCCTATACAGTAGAAGATCCATGTATAACTTTGACTCCCCAAAACCTTGAAAATTAATAGCCTACTGTTGACCAGAAGCCTTACTGATAACAGAAAGTCAATTAACAAACACTTTGTATGTTATATGTATTATTATACTACATTCTTTCAATAAAGTAAGCTGGAGAAAAGAAAATGGTATTAAGAAAGTGATAAGGAAGACAAAATACATTTACAGTCCTGTATTTATTGAAAAATATCTGAGTATAAGTGGACCTGACAGTTCAAACCTGAGGTCTTCAAGGGTTAACTGTATACAGCTTCCTGGGTCCCTGCCAGAATTACCCAGTCAGAATTTCCAGAGTGGAGGGGTGGACTGGGAGTTCGCATTTTATGTCTCCCTGAAGATGCTTATGTTCACAGAAGTCTGAGAATCACTAAGATTTTAGAAAAACATCATTGGCTGAGACTGCAGCAGTCTGGGCCTAAGTGGTTTGAAAACAGAAGAACTGAAATCAGGATTAAAATAGAGTAGCCTCCAACCAATCCTTAGTCAGGAAACTGCAATCTTTCAGGAATGCGTTTAAAAATTATCTTCAATAGCCTTTATAATTTATTTCAATATATTATTCCAGAAACATAACGTGGAAAATAGGAAAAAATTGAAACAAACAGCAGTATATACACATACTACCCTAACTCCCATCAGACAGCGTTTAACATTTTGACATTACCTTCTAGTTTTTCTTTCTTTTCTTCCTTTCTTTTCTCTTTCTTCCTTTCCTTCTTTAAAGAAAGCTGCCTCTGCCTAACATAAGGATGACTTAGAAATGAGCTTCTTGGTCAGAAACATTATTGTGTCAGACTTCCATTAGTATAAGGATGGTTATACTGGCAGAAGCACTGTGGTCAGGGAAGGCAACTCCACACCCTGAATAAGTTCTCTACAGTGAGGACAAATTGCTGTCTGCATTGCAATCAACCTGCAATGACTTGGTTTTCTGGTCTTTCTCGGGGAAAGGTGCTCACTGTCTGTTTCTGCTATCGGCAGGTCCGTCACTCAGCAGTGAGGCCAGCCAGGCCAGCCTTGGCGAGGGAAGTTCACGTTGTTGGGCCCACACACGACCTCATCCCCACCGTTGTGGCTTCTGAGCAAGCACTCAGGTAACTGCATAAAATGGCTGACTGTCCTACACAGACCAGTTCATTCTGTCCGCCTGGTTATTGAAGGTCTCGTCTCTGTGGATGCTCTCTTGCTTCATATTCACATGGGGCACAACTGTTTTTCACACCTTATGCTCATTCTGAGTCTCATCCACATGCCTCTTCCCATACCTTCTTTTGTTACCATCTGCCAAATCTTTGTTTTCTGATTTCCCAACATTTCAGCCAAACTGCCACTCACTGTCCACAAATCAGTTTATTTATCCTTCTGGCCATCTCTCAATTCAGACAGAGTGGACATCCAGACGTATTGCTCAAAGTTCTGTGCACTGGGAGGACGTCCCATCAATACCGTCTCGCCGGACGACTCTAGAATGGGGTTGGAATGCTGCTTCAAGGTGATGCCAACACATGGTACAGAACTATCTGTAAATGAGGCCTTAGCTTTTTCTTCCTCAGGAACCTGTCACTGCCGCCCCTCCCCCGCCAAAGGTCACAGGGTGGTAAAGAGGCCAAAGGTCACAGGGTGGTAAAGAGGCAGCGATGTAGCAGGCGTAGGTGTGCAGGAGACTGAACCACTTCCCATTCAACGAGCTGCTGTCTTCAGGAGCTAACCGCACTCTGCATCTGATCTCATTTATAACGTCTCCCCTTGATGTTGGATGGCTGACGCCTTCAACCAACCATGTATCTTGGTGGGGCAGAAAACATCCAGTTCATCATGGGAAGCTTAGGTTACATGGTCTCCAAATGTCCCAGATCAGAAGTTCAGTCTCTACCAGGGTCCAATAGCAAACCGAGAGCAGTTTCTGAAAAAATAGTTATGTATTCCAGAACCCTAACGGCTGGCGTTTCTGCTAGCATGACTTCCGTAGGCAGCCTCTGAAATGACCTCCAATGATCCCCGCCTCCCACTTTCCATGCCCTTCAGTCATCCTGGCCCCTTCAGTATCAGCGGGACTCGTGGCTTGTTTCTCATTACTAGAATATGGCAGATGATGGGATAGCACTTCTGAGACTAGGTTATAAAGAGTTTGGCTTCCATTTTGGGGGCTTTCTCCTGCTTTCTTTCCCTCGCTTCCTCTCTCTCCACTCACACGGAGAAAACAAGCTGCCTTGTAGTGTGAAGTCCTGTGGGAAGGCCCACGTGGCACGGCAAGGCACTGAAGCCCTGTTTGAAGCCTGCCAACAATCATGAGTGAGGCTGAAAGCGGATACTTAATTCCATTCAAGTTTTGAGATGACTTCTAGCTCCACCCAGTGGCTTGGCTTGACGGCAAACTCATGAGCTGCCATGAGCCAGAACCGCCCAACGAGGCGGATCCTATATTCCTGACAAACAAAAGTTATGAAATAATGTTTGCTGTTTTAGGCTGCTAAGCTTTGAAGCAATCTGTGATGCAGCAACAGATAAATATAATGACAATCTGCGGACTTACGGATGTTTTACACAATATTCCTTTTGATCAGGGAACTCACTTCTCAGCTCAAAGAGTATCAATAAGGTCGTTCCCACCGAGTGTGCTGGTCTTGCCAGGTATGACATCCCTGAGAAGCAGCAGAACTGAAGATTCAGTTACAGAGCCAGTTGGGACACAACACTCTGAAAGGTTAGAGCACTATCCTATAGGATGCGGGCTACTCCTGGGACCAGAGACTAACACAGGGTAATCTCTCTTCCACAGCCAGGATACGTGGATCAAAGGGTAGAAGTCAGAGTGCCTTCTCCATTATTACACAGTTCATTACAATCTCCCGAATTTTGTTTCTCATCCCTGAAACTCTGATTGTTGCTGGGTTAGAGGTTTTAATCCCCCAAGGAGAAATGCTTCCGCCAGAGGTCACCGCAATGGCGACGAAGAATTGGAAGATGAAACTTCCATTGGCCATGGAGAGCTTCATATGCTACGGAAGTAACGAAGGAGGGGTCGCTGCTTTTGCTGGGGCAATTGCTCCCAATCACTAAGGGAAAACTGAGTGGCTGCTCTAACCCTGGACACAGAGAAGGACCACGTCTGGAGCCCGAGACCTTCTTTGAGGCACTCTGAGTATTCTCAAATCCAGTAGCAGTAAAAGCTAAGGCAGAACTACAGCAACACAGCAGAGACCACAAAGGTTTGGATCCTTTGGGAATGAGGGATGGGATGACCTCCACCAGGAAAAGAGCTCCGACTGGCTGCCGTGCCTGTTGAAGGTAAAGGGAACAGAGTGTACAGCAGACACGAGCACACAGGACTGCAGCAGTTATGAAAATGTTCTCCCTTGTCTGTCATGTATATGTTGACATATATTTACTTACTTTTCCCCTCCCCCCATCACCCCTCTTTAGTTTGAATAAGGACTGTTCTTGGTGATTAACTTTACAATTTATATGTTATAGAATATTCAGATGGGATTCAATAAAATAGAGAATAACATTACTCAGAAATGGCTATGGTGACTGTTGGGACTTTGGACCTCTCTTTTGAGGAAGAAGATGGAAAAGCAAAAAGACATTAATGTTGTTGTAAGACAGAAACACGTAAATGGATAATGAATGACCAAAACTATCGATCTTGCTATTTATGGTCTCTCAGCTCCAAGTACACCCTTCAAAACTCTGTCCAACTCTGTTTTCATACGTAAATTATAATTTCCGGATTCCTATGCCCACTGGCTTCTGATTAGGTTCTGCAAAAGGGAAACTTGGGTGGAGAACGGAAGACAAATGAGAAAAAACCCTTCCTTCTAGTTCCTGTCAGGATTGCTCCAGCACCAGTGGCAGACCAAGGCCCCAAGCCTCTTTGAGCTGGCCCTGCCACGCACTCTGCAGTGCCTGCTTGGCGGTAGCAATTATCAGCCCCACTGTGCTCCTCCCCTGCAGGGCCAAGCCGCAGCACCTGTCTGGGGGCATCCCTCTCCCTTGACAGTCTGAGTACCAGCTGCAATGCTCCTGCCATCTCATCACCAGCTAAAATGTACCCCCTCTTAAGAGATCTGATCATCAGCCCCAAGAGAACATCTCCTTCAAACTCATAGGCTCTGGTGACACCAGTTGTATTAGTCGGGGTTTTCCAGAGAAAAAGAACTGGTATATTTTACACACCCATACAAAGCAGAGAAGGAGAGGGACGGAGAGAGAGAGAGGCAGGTATTTGCAAAGGCTGAGAGATCCCACGATCTGCCATCTGCACGCTGGAAACCCAGGAAAGCCAGTAGTGTAGGTGAAAGGCCTGAGAGCTAAAGAGCCAATGGTGCAGACTGCAGTGTGGGTGAGAAGACGTAAGAACTAAGAGCACCAAGGGCAGGAAAAGACTGATGTCCTGGGTCCATCAGTCAGGCAGAGAGCGAATTCAACATTCCTTTGCCCTGTTGTTTGTTCTATTCAGGTCTTCAGTGGGTTGGACAAGGCCCACGATATTGTGAAGGACCCTCTGCTTTACTCAGCTCACCAATTCAGATACTAATCTCTTCTGGGAACACCCTCAAAGATATACAGAGAAATACTCTTTTACCAGTTACCCGGGCATCAAAATTTTTCATCGTAAGTTTTAATAAGTTACAGCAAAGAATCTCATTTCATTTTATAAATATGGCCATTTTCAAATAAAACTATTCCATCACTTTCAAATTTGTCCACTGGACTCTAAATGCTATAGCTATTTGATATCCACAATTTCCATTAAAGGAAATACATTCCAATTCCCTCATAATTTGATATTTTTATGCTTAAAAGTTCACCTTGTCCTATTTCTCTGCAATAAAATATGCATATTACTTTGCATTGTTTTAAAGCATTCAGTGAACACAAGACTCTTAAAAATGTTTTAAATTTCTCCTGGCTTGATTAATTACAATGAGTATTATTATAGAATTGAGCAGAACAAACACGTCTTTTGAGTATTAAATACAAAAGTAAAATTTTATGGTTGTAGATCTCTTAATGAGATTGATGCTGGGTTGTTTTTGTTTTTGTTTAGATTTATTTAGGGACTCCTAGGTAGCTCAGTTTGTTTAACCCAGCATCCTGCGATCGAGCCCCACGGGTCGGGCGCCCTGCTCAGCGGAAAGTCTGCTTCTTCCTCTCCCTCTGCCCCTTCCCCCGCTTGTGCTCTCTCTCTCTCTCTCTCCCTCCCTCTAAAATAAATAAAATAAAAATAAATAAATAAATAATAAAGATTTATTTGAGAGAGAGAGGGAGGAGAGAGGGGCAGAGGGAAAGAGAATCCCAAGCAGGCTTGATACTCAGTGCAGAGCCCGACTTAAGGCTCAATCTCACCACCCATAGATCATGACCTGAACCTAAATCAAGAGTTGGATGCTCGGGGCGCCTGGGTGGCACAGCGGTTAAGCGTCTGCCTTCGGCTCAGGGCGTGATCCTGGCATTATGGGATCGAGCCCCACATCAGGCTCCTCTGCTATGAGCCTGCTTCTTCCTCTCCCACTCCCCCTGCTTGTGTTCCCTCTCTTGCTGGCTGTCTCTATCTCTCTCGAATAAATAAATAAAATCTTTAAAAAAAAAAAAAAAAGAGTTGGATGCTCAACTGACTGAGCCACCCAGGTTCCCTGATGCTGTTTGTTTGTTTTTTTTAAAGTAAGTTCTATGCCCAACATGAGGCTTGAACTCACGACCTGGAGATCAACAATCACATGCTCTACTGACTGAGCCAGCCAGGTGCCCCAGACTGATGCTCTTTTTTAAAAAATTAGGTCATGTATCTGTGGTACTGAGATGAGGCAGAGCTCACTGGAAATCAATTGCAAAAAAGGTTATCAAGCCAAGGTGGAATTTAAAATATATATATTAATAATTATATGCATATTTACAGAATGTTAAAAATATATAGATACTAAAACACACCCCACATGGTAGGAATGAACAGAAAGCAAAGAAGTAATTGATAATTCCTACTGAGCAATAAACTCCCAAAGTTTGGGAAAAAAAAAAAAAACGGATTTAAACTTTCTTTCTTTTTTTTTTTTTTNTAAAGATTTTATTTATTTATTTGACAGAGAGAGAGACAGCCAGCGAGAGAGGGAATACAAGCAGAGGGAGTGGGAGAGGAAGAAGCACTCTCCCAGCGGAGGAGCCTGATGTGGGGCTTGATCCTAGGACTCTGGGATCACGCCCCGAGCCAAAGGCAGACGCTTAACAACTGAGCCACCCAGGTGCCCTGGATTTAAACTTTCTAGTAGCCTTCGGCCAAGCTATGAAAATATTTCTCCTAATAATCAGAAAAATGTTTTATTTAAAGATGTAAGGCTGATCTGTAGAAAGTAAACACTGATGCTTTCACCTCCTTACTTAAAATCATGCAAATATATAAAATAAAATACAAGTTTATATCTTAGTTTGAGTAGAGTTTTCGGAGACAATTATTTCAAATTGTCCCTTTATTTGGTGCCTTGGAAATTTTCTTATACTCTGGGGAATGCACTGTTGTAAAAATAGGATGGATAAAAAATACACTTTTCCTTTGTAAAGAGGAAAAATGGCATTTGAGAGAAAGAAGCCAAAAAGAAGAACCTGCAAAGTCCTACCTTGACAGCAGGCAACTCAATTTTAGGAGGAAGTACATATTTTAGCAGAGAAATTTAGAAACAATTTCACTAAAAACTACTGTCATCTGCAAACTTGAAATTCATGGGAAGGCTCTGTGAAACTCAAGTGGTATGAATATCCATTTGAAGGCTACTGGTTTAAAGAATATTCTTAACGACCATTGTATACGTAGCATAAAATCAACAGAATTACTTGTATTAAGAGGTATTAAAAAACAGAAGAGAGAAACAACTGAAAGAGACTTTAGACGCAGAAGTAGAAATAGAATGCAAGTTACAACTCAAGGAAAACAGTCTGTCTTCCTCATCATTATTGCCTGCCCTGCCTAGCACAATGACTAGCACACTGTAGGAGCTCCATGGATAGTGAAAGATAGCATATAAGCAAAGAATATCTAAAAACAGCAGGAAGGGGGTGCCTGGCTGGCTCATTGGGAAGAGCATGTGACTCTTGATCTCAGAATCATGAGTTCGAGCCCCATGTTGGGTGTCGAAAGAACTAAAAACATAAATAAACTTTAAATAAATAAATAGAGCAGGAAGGCATTAAGACAACAACAGAAATCAAATTAGAAAGGCAGTGTAATTGTCAACAACAAAACTCTGACAGACTTAGTGGAGAAAATGCAGTCATGGCATTATTAAGATTATAAAAGAAAAAAAAATAAAACCAACAATGAGAGGGGAAAAAACAGAGAAATATAATTTTATCTGGGAAAAATAAATAGAAATTCAAATCACTTCCAGGACTTAGCAAAAATTTCTTTGCAGTTATCCCACCTTCATTTTACCTGAGCTGAAACTCAACAATACTGACATATAGAAGCCAAGATTAATCCTAAACTCATCATGTACACTGCTGACCTTAAATCTCTCATTATAAAATTCCCAATTTCATTTTTTTTTTTAAGATTTCATTTATTTACTTGAGAGAGAGTGAGAGAGAGAGAGAGAGCAGGAGCAGAGGGAGTGGGAGTAGCAGACTCCCCGCTGAGCAGGGAGCCCGACAGGGCTCTCGAGATCCCAGGACCCTGGGATCATGACCTGAGCCACAGGCAGATGCTTAACTGACTGAGCCACCCAGGCACCTCCAAAATTCCCAATTTCCGTGTTCCAGCCTACCTTTATTTAACACACACCCTGCCAGAAGCAGCAAGGATACTACCCTGAAGACCCCCCAAATTTATCACCCCTCCAAAAACTATACTAAAAGTATAGCTTTACTCTAAAATAGAAAGATACTCCACATCTCAATTGTTATACAGATGAGCTTATAAAATTTAACTACTTCATGAGAACATGAACAGCAGGGGCGCCTGGGTGGCACAGCAGTTAAGCGTCTGCCTTCAGCTCAGGGCATGATCCCGGCGTTATGGGATCGAGCCCCAAATCAGCCTCCTCCGCTGTGAGCCTGCTTCTTCCTCTCCCACTCCCCCTGCTTGTGTTCCCTCTCTCGCTGGCTGTCTCTATCTCTGTCAAATAAATAAATAAAATNAAATAAATAAAATCTTTAAAAAAAAAAAAAAAAAGAACATGAACAGCAAGCAAAGACTACTATCACATCTTCAGAACAAACTGAACCCAACTGCCCAAAGCCACAACAGTCACTGATACCAAAATCATGATTATGTATATGGGGGTAATTTTTTTCATTACACTGTTCTATACAGACTAATTCAGCACCTTCTGAATGTATTATAATACCATCCCCTGGTTCTATATCTTGGACTACGTTTTAATTATCCCTGGATAAAGTCCAAAACAGAACCCAGTTTAAAAGATTTCCTCACTGTATTACAGGACAGCACAGTCAGCTGAAAGACCAAACCAGTTTCATCTGAGTCACAACCTCAATGCCTACAGGGACCAGGAAGTCATCTACATGTGGAAGCAGACCAGGTATAAGACAATAAAGTGTGATGAAAAGCACACTCTGTTCTAAAGGTGCTCAATTACTTTTTAATTAGATTTTGAGTCCGCGGAATGTTTTGAAAGCCAAACAAAAACATACCGAGGCTGAATTTGGACAAATTCACTAGGTTTCAAATTTTGCAATCTTCATTGTTTGGATTTCAAAACATTCCACAGATTCAAAAATCAATATTTACCAAGTGCCTGTTGGAAAGAAGGTACAATAATACGAATGAGAAAATGCTTATTAAATCTTATTGTTGACACAAGTACTTGTAAAAAGCTGTCTCATCATACCTGACATGAGGTTTCGGTAAAGTGATTAGAACCAGAGCCAAATCCTAAATCTACATCCCTGACTTAATCTATTATGTAAGAAAGAAAAACACACTTCAGTTGGAAAGAATGCTCTATTTCAATACTTTAATACGGAAATCAGCTATCATACATATCCATCAACTCTTATATTTCACTGTCCTTATCTCAGGAGATAGTCAAAGTGAGATTAATTTGGTGAAGCATTCTCAGTAAATCTACGACACTCTAGTTCATCTCCATATTTCTGTCATGTCCTTTAATAAGTTACTTTTTATTCATTGTTTTCTAGTATTTATGAATTAGTGCAATACATCACAGAGGTATTATTTAAAAGGCAAGTACCCTATAGATATGGATTTGTCATTCCAATTCCTTGGCACTCAATAATATAAGCGTCTTTAGATGCATCCTCTTCATCTTCTGATTTCTTCACAGAGAATTTAGCCTGAAACCAGAAAAGTATTTAGTATATAAGTAATATGAGGAAAGATGGAGGGAGAGCCCATAAATCCAACTTAAAAGGGCAGGTAGTTAATATCAAACTCATTTTATTGAAGCAGCTAGAGGCACAAAGATCAAGTGACTCATGAGAAATTCAGCAGCCTGGATATAAAATATTTTGCTCCAGAATCATGACTCTTGTTCAGAAATAATACATACTTGCTCAGTTCCGTCAGAACGTGCAGCCTGGGCCCCACTCCATATCCACTGAATCAAAATCCCCAGGGTATTTGTAGGTTAGGCAATTACCACTTTTAAGATCTCAACTGTTAACTGTAACACACCTTCACTATCTACTTCCTAAATTTTTTTCTAAAACATGGCATTGAAGCGTTTATACTTATTTTGTCAAGTATCAAGATTTTTATTTCCCTCAAATTTTTCTTGCCAATTTAATTCCCTAAATATGCTATTCAAAGAAAATTAAGCTCAGAGAAGGAAGGCGGGGGGAGGCCCTTTATCTTTATTGGGTTTAACACTATTTTTCACTTGTTAACTAACTCAAGTTTGGCTTTGAAATATGTGATATCTATTGCTGCATGATTTTTTTTTTAAAGCTACTGTGTTTATTCTAACAAACCAATTAAAATCAAAACAACTGAGTGGGTTGAATTTGTAGCAAAGGGATTTCAAATATGCCTAAAACCTTAGGATTCTGTGAAATACAATTTGAAAACCATCATTCTGGGGCCCTGTTAAATAGCAATATTCACAAATTATTCCAGTTTCAGTATTATGTGGCAGTGTACTGATACATAGCAGATACTGAAAATTATTGGTGAATGAATGGACACTGAATTCTGAGCTATACAGCCAAATTATTAATGTAATTATATATGTATGTATTTTTCACATTGTAAGCATTATGTAAACATGAAACATAGGAACAGTCAAGGAAATCATTTCTAACCTATTTATAAATATACTGAAAACCACAAAAATTTAAAGCTGGAAGGAGTCTTAAGAAACTATGCATCAGCCTCTGATTTTACAGATCAATTATCTGTACTGAGGCACAGAAAGATAAAGCAACTCGCCTAAAGTCACTCAGTTAAAATACAACGAAGCTGAAGAAACCAGAGCTATAAATGCCAGCTCACAGCACTTTCCACTGTGTATTCATTTCAAATAACATGTCAGTGTCTCTTATATGCAAAGTACTAGAAAAGGGCAGACTATATGACTACAACTTGGTCCCTACTCTCAAGGAGACCATAGTCTACAAAGAAAGACAACCATTACAAATACAGCATTAATGGAGTAAAAAAAATACAGCTAACTATCCCTTGACATCAAATATAATTTGCCTTTAATTCCTATTAGCCTTTTCCTACAATTGAACCAAAATTAATGTATGCTTTTTTTTCTTTTCTTTTTTTTTTAAAGACTTATTTATTTATTTTAGAAAGAGAGAGAAAGAGCATGAGCAGGAGGGGCAGAGGAAGAAGGAAAGAGAATCTCAAGCAGACTCCATGCTGAGCACGGAGCCTGATTCAGGGCTCAGGCTCACAACCATGAGATCACAACCTGACCCAAAACCAAGAGTTGGATGCTTAACTGACCGCACCACCCCAGTGCCCCCTATCTATGAGCTCTAATAAGAAAAAAATATACATTATTAAAAATCATACAAATAAACTGTTGGGAGTAGGGCAACAGTGACTTTGTGCTTAGTACACTTCTATAGTATTTTTTTAAAATAGTGTGAATTACTTTTATAATTTTTAAAAATACTTAAGGTCAGCCCCTTC
Source organism: Ailuropoda melanoleuca (assembly GCF_002007445.2). Lineage (NCBI taxonomy): Eukaryota > Metazoa > Chordata > Mammalia > Carnivora > Ursidae > Ailuropoda > Ailuropoda melanoleuca. The sequence goes on along the minus strand of NC_048219.1, from coordinate 69,379,360 downwards.
ATAAAATTCAGTTATAAATTTTACATCACTTTATGAAATTACCAAGACTATAACAAAATAGAACTATGCAACGTTACTGAAAAAGGCAAGAAATGAAGGTGTATTCATTAAGAGTAAAAAAAAAAAATACAAGGAGAAACTCTTTTAAGAGGAAAATACCTAAATGTCAACAGTGGTTTTATGGGCAAAAGGGAATTATGGCAGGTTTCTTCCCCTTATTTTCCAAATTTTCTATAAGTAAAATATATTAGTTCCAGATGAAATATACATGTTAGTCATTTTTCTAAATTAAGAATGCTGTAGAAAAGGTACAGATACGAGCTTATGCAATACTAAATCCTACTTCACTAAAAATTATACATCTGTTTTTATAAAAGTTAAGAAGGCTGGTGTTAAAATTTCAGCAAGTATTCCATTCTACCACAGAAACACAAGAAAATGAAACATTTAAAATGTTATATATATAGTTAAGTTCATGGCCAACTACAAATCCCTTATGATTGGATTTCATAGTTCTCATCAAAACGTCTTTCCTCTGTAAGGCAGTACCACATGTGGGCTCTGACGTATGCTTTCCCAGGTACGCTCAGAGTACAGCTCTGCCACTAAGAAACTATATGGTCTTGAGCAATTAATTGAATCCCTCTACCTCTCTTTACCTGCATGCAAAAGAGAAATAATAATAAACAGCCATCTAAAATGGTTATGCAGAGGGGCACATGGGTGGCTCAGTCAGTTGAGTGACTGACTCTTGATTTCAGCTCAGGTCGTGATCTTGGGGTTGTGGGATTAAGACCCATGTTGGGCTCCACACTCGGCAGGGAGTCTGCTTGGGATTCTCTCCCCCTCTCCTGCTGCCCCTCCCCTAGCTCTTGTGCTCTCTTTCTAATAAATAAATGAATCTTTAAAAATAAGTAAATACGGGGCGCCTGGGTGGCTCAGTCAGTTAAGCGTCTGCCTTTGGCTCGAGCCCCGAGCTGGGGTCCCTGCTTGGTGGGGAGCCTGCTTCTTCCTCTCTCTTTGTCCCTCCCCCTGCTCATGTTCTCTCTCCCTCTCTCAAATAAATAAGTAAAATCTTTATTAAAAAAAAAAGCAAGTAATAAAATGGTTATGCAGAATAAGATGATACAGGTAAACTGCTGAGTTAGCTCAATGTCTGCCACACAGGAAGCACCAGGTGAATGATAGCAATTATGATTACCATTAAGTTTTCCATTTATTACAGTCTGACCCAAAACTGGCTATAGTAAAAATCAATTACCCTCTCTAATGGAATACTCACCTTTGCTAGTTGTTCAGCAAAATGTATAGCCGTTTGTGTATGGAGTGTAACTGGTCCTGTTTTTATTCTGGAAACTCCACAGGCTAATGCCATGAAAATGATCAGCTATTAAAAAAAGAACAAAGAAGAAAAATTTCACACATTCACTAATAGTTGGAGTTAAAATTCTACTGCTTACCACATGAAAATACTACTAGAAATCAAAACAGCAAAAAGAATTTCTACTTCTTTAGGTTTCCAGAAGTCCTAAGAAGATGATAGAAAACCCGTGTCACCCACAGTCTGTGGTATGGTACAGAAATGCTTATTAGCAGCAGTTGTCAACATAGATTTTCCACAATTACTATTTAAGAATAAAATATAGTTAAAAGTTAATATATTTAATCAGACCAACTGTCTCTACAAGCTGGAATATATGACAACCTTTTCTACTCTCCAAAATTACAACATTTTAACAGGTAAATAAATACACTAATACAGAATTACTGGGAATAGAGAGTACACCAAGGTAAAAAGGAAGAGACTAGAAATAAAGGAAATTGTTTTAAGAAACTAATTAAGGGGGGGGTGCCTGGCTGGCTCAGTCAGAAGAGCATTCAACTCTTGATCTTGGGGTTGTGAGTTCAAGCCCCATGCTGGGCGTAGAAATTACTTAAAAATAAAATCTTAAAAAAAAAAATAAAGAAAAGAAACTGGTTAAGAAATCCTGAAGAGTATATTCTAATGTAGATTGCTGGTTTGAGATTAAGGAGAAAAAACTGTGGTAGAAAAAAAAATCTATTAAGACAGTGGACCATAAAGAGATCTTTCTTGGAAATATTCACCAGCATCTCTCCATGTAAGTAGATGTGTTAAGTTTGAGAGGGCTAGGACACATCCAAGTGGAAATGCTGACAGGCACAAGGGGTATGAATTTGGAGTTAAGGAGAAGGGCCTGAGCTAGCGATTTAAATGTGGGAGTCATTCAAGCACAGATGGTACGTAAGCTGTGACACTGGTTGAAACAACGGAGGGAGTGAATATAGGTAAAGAAAAGACGCATGAGCCTGAGCCTAGGGAGTCTCCAAAATTTAGAAGTTGAGAAGATGAAAACAATAGTAATAACAAACTAGAAAAGAGACTAGAATACATGGCCAGGCAGAAAGAAAGATAATGTTTCAGAAAGCAAGTAAGAGGGGTGCCTGGGTGGCTCAGTCGGTTAAGCATACAACTACTGATTTCAGCTCAGGTCACGATCTCAGGGTTGTGAGATCTGGCCCGTATAGTATCGAGCTGTCCTGGGCGTGGGACCTGCTTAAGATTCTCTCTTTCCCTCTCCCTCTGCACCCACCCCTGACTCTAACAAACTTAAAAAGTAAAGAAAGAAAGCTAGTGAAGAAAATATTTCAAGAAGGAAAGAGTGATCAATTGTGCCAAATGCTGTAGCCAGGTCAAGATGAAAACTGAAATTTAAGGTATATAACTCCAGAATATTTAAAAGCTGGCTGAACTAGGACATGCCAATCAGTCTCTGAAAGTCAATGACTAGGATTTATATTCATTCTGGGGCACCCGGCTGGCTCAGTCGGGGAAGTATGCAACTCTTGATCTTGGGGTCGTGAGTTAAGCCCCACATGGGGTACAGAGATTACTTAAATAAATTAAAAAAGCTTAAAATAAGATAAAACAAATTTATATTCAATCTAATTACCAAATATTCAAATCCAGTAAGTCAAAGGTTTTTATCGTAAAAGCATCATTACCTGGTCCTGCAGATACTCATCCACAGCACCACCATGTCTGAGATTTGCTAACAGCATCTCAGCGGCTTCAATTCCAACCTTGTCTGCATTTACACCTATGACAGAAGCAATGTAAAAAAACTAAATTAATTATGAAGAGGCAAAAAGCTGAATTAACATATCCCAGTTAGCATAACATTTTTTAGGGCTCTGAAGTCACCCAATGCAAATTTTAGGATAAGACCTTTAAGTATATTTAATCTTCTGAGAGCTTAGCACATGCAAATAATTTATATCTTTAAATGAGCCTAGTGGAGGAAAAACCAGGCTGCTCTGGCCCTGTTTTAAAAGTACTAATTATGAGGGGTGCCTGGGTGGCTCCGTTGGGTAAGTGTGTGAATCCTGCTTTTGGCTGAGGTTGTGAGTGCTCCGCACTCAACACGGAGTCGGCCTGAGATTCGCTCTTTCTCTCCCTGTGCCCCTCCCGCCTGTGTGCTTGCTCTCAAAATAAATAAATAAATCTTAAAAAAAATAAAAATACTAACTATGAAACCAGTTTATAACTAAGTTATGATCCTATAGCGCTATGCCTCAACTTCAAAATTTACAATTTGCAATTTACACATTATAATTAGTCTGCAGGCACTTCCATTAGAATTAAAGGATTTTTTAAAAGTCAGAGAGTTAATTTTTACCTAAGGAAGAGCAGATAAAAATTTTCATATCAAATATTGTAAAATTGTATTCCTTTAAGATTTAAACAGGCATTATCTTATTTGAAAATAAGACAGAATATTTATCCCCATGCCCTACTCCCTGCTTTTCCACACCTACCCCAAATCTTCATACAATGCTAAATACAAAATAAGACTGTCAAAAGTAGTGGAGTTATCAGATGATTCTTTTTTAAAAGATGTATTTGAGAGAGAGAGAGAGTTCAGGGGGAGGGGCAGAGGGACAGAGAGAGAGAGGGAGTCAGAATCCTCAAGCAGGGGCGCCTGGGTGGCACAGCGGTTGGGCGTCTGCCTTCGGCTCAGGGCGTGATCCCAGCATTGTGGGATCGAGCCCCACATCAGGCTCTTCCGCTATGAGCCTGCTTCTTCCTCTCCCACTCTCCTTGCTTGTGTTCCCTCTCTCACTGGCTGTCTCGATCTCTGTCAAATAAATAAATAAATCTTTAAAAAAAAAAAAAAAGAAAAAGAAAAGAAATCAGGANCAAGCAGACTCCCTGCTGAACACAGAGACTGACCCAGCGCTGGATCCCAGGACCCTGAGATCATGACCCAAGCTGAAATCAAGAGTCAGCTGAGTCGGCTGCTTAACGGACTGAGCCGCCCAGGCGCCCCTCAAATGATTGTTTTAAAGTATTCACTTTAAACTAAAAGAAGCCCCTGGCTACAAATAAAAATGTCTTTTAAGGCATGACAACATGGTTAGTTTTTATTTCTATTTTATATTTGGAAATTCATTTGATTATAAATATGCCTTGGTAACATTTCCCAGAAAAGTGGAATTTTCAAAATTTTAATTGTTTTTCCTTACAGCAATTATTATAATATAACAAATTAACTATCTTTACAACATCCATCAGTCAAGTACATGACTGAATGCAGTGATTTGGAACATGCGGTATGAACCTCTCAACTATACAGCCTCTTCTGTTTCCTCTTTCAAGTGGAGATGAAAATGGAGACGATAAAACCTAAGCTGCAAGGTTGTTACAGAAATTAGAGATGATATTTATAAAGCATATGCTACCATAACTGGTTCATAATAAGCTATTAAGAGTAATAGTTAATACCGCGTACCTAGTATGTGTGTCCCACACTAAGTATAGGAACTGGTTCCTTTGGTAAGACGACATAAAAAATACTCATATATTAGGGAAAATTAGAGGACAAGTTGGTACTAAGCTCTAAGGTATAAACTATATCCCCAATGAAAGTTTAGAAAAGGAAAAGATTATAGGTTCTAGAACAATTAGAGAAGGTTTCATGGAGCATAAAGGACTTAAGTGAGTGCTTGAAGAATGGCTAAAATTTGCACGGAGGATGAGGGAGAAGAAAGAATTCCTGCTCTGGCAGTGTTAGAGAGCAGCAGACGTGCTAACGTTTCTCTGCCAAGAGGCAAAGTGCTTCCCAGAGTCATTCACACTCCTCTTACCCAGCCGCCCTGATAGTGAATAATGGTATGAATGGATCTACATCATTACCAGCTATCACTAGAGCTCTGTGGCAACTCAACAAAATTAAGTATGGATGAGAAATCTGATTAGTAGTGTGTTCTAAACAAAAGAGCAAAATCCTAATTTCCTCTGAACTTTTAATGCTTTTCTATGGAAAAATAATCTTCTGGTATTTTGGATATGTCTTAAAAAGGTCTCAATTTTGATAGTTTATAATAGCAAATTAAAATGCACATTCAATGATTTAGGTATCTTCTAGCTTATTAAAAGGACAATACTATAAAATGGTTATTAGATTAAAAAGAGAAGGCCAAAGGATTGATTTTAGGACATCAGAGAGATGCCATGAATTACCACATATAGTGAAGGAGGGAAGGCAAGTGCTTACTCTAACATTACTAGGCCATTTCCACACACAGGAAACAGGGACTGATTAACCAGAGGCACAAGTCATCATAGCCGACTGTTTTGTACCACAGTAAAGAACATAACTGACTGAGGAGCGTTAAGTGTCCGACCCTTGATTTCGGCACAAGTCATGATCTCAGGGTTGTGAGATGGAGCACCACGTAGCTTAAGATTCTCTCTCTCCCTTTCCCTCTGCCCACCCCCTGCTCACTCTCCCTCTGAAAAAAAATAAGTAATTAAAAAAAAATGTTTAAAGAACATAACTAACTGAAAGACAAAGTAAGCAAAGAACACAAAATAATGTAAAGACAAAATATATCCTGTCCGTACTGCAATCATATAAAGTTGGAAGGGATCCTTACATAAAGATAGTGGTCCAATCTCATTTTTCAGGAAAGGAGAGCCCAGACTCGCTGCGCAGAATAATGGCAGACATAGGACTAAATCTCAGGTCTTCTCACTCTCAGTTTGGTATTCCCTGTTACAACAGACTGCCTCCATCTAAAGCCCCAGGACTCTCTCAAACAAAACAAAACAAAACAAAACCTTGCCTTTGTTACAAGATCAAAGAATGTTATAACTGGAAGGAGGACTTGAGAGATTCTCCGGGCTAATTCTCTCACTCAATAGATAAGGAAACTAAGATCAAAACAGTTTTAGTGACAGACACAGTGACAGACATGACTAGTTTACAGGCTACTGCTTCTACCACAAACGACAGCATGGGCAAGCAGCTATGTTGCTTCTGGTAATAACCTGCAGACATTAGGATTCGGGATCTGGTGATTTTCTAGTTAATTTCAATCAGAAATGAAAGGGGACCTTTTCCCCATCAGAAATGAAGGGGGACAATGGAAGCTATGACATTCCCTCTGATACCCTTAAATATATACACTACCTAGACTGAAAGATAAGACCCCCAGCTGCCTTGACATCTGTTAATGTCATCTCCCTTGACATCTGTGCCTGCTAGGAAACAAGGGAAACATCAGGAGCCAGTCACTCTGAGCGAGTATGTTGCCCTATCATCTATTCCCTCCTCCTATTACAACTCTACAAATAAGTAGTGTGCACTCCAAAACTGTGTTGTCCAAAGACAACTTCGAAGTAAAAGTGGTCTCATACGACAAAGTAAGAAAAAAGTGTTGATGGAATATCAGACATGTTTTCAGAGCTGGCCAGCAAAGTTCATTCTAGGTATTCCTGATAACAGAGTACTGGTTGCTTTATAATCTCAATGTGACATATCTAAAACTTTCATCTCCCCTGGCAAACTAACTTGACCTCTAATACCACAATCTGTAAATGTTTCTAGTTACCTGAGCTAGAAATCTAGAAGGTCATGCTTCACATTACCTTCCTCACTTCCCATATGCAACTAGTCACCAAATATCTACTCTCTGTCCTAACACCCTTGTTACTGGTACTCCCTTCTCTAGCCCCAGTCACTGCTTTCCTTTGTATAGGCCCTCACCATTTCTTTTTCTTTCTTTCTTCCCTCCCTCCCTTCCTCCCTTTCTTTCTTCCTTTCTCTTTCTTTTTCCTTTCTTTCTTTTATTTCTTTTTCTTTCTTCCTTCCTTCCTTTCCTTCCTTCTTCCTTTCCTTTCTTTTCTTCTTTCTTTCTTTCCCTTTCTTTTCGTGAGTAAAGCGACAGAAATTTATTAAGTGAAGATACAGAAAAAGCTCTCAAGAGTGAGAGGGGTCCCGACAGGGTTGCCAACGGGCCCTCACCATTTCTGGAATAGCTATAATAGTCTTGTCCTTCTGCCTCCAATATGGTTTTCCTCTAATCCTCCACCTATCTATCGGAATTACCTTTCTAAAGATCTGATATTATATTCCTCCTTAAAATCTTTATGTTTTCATGATGAAACCCAAAGTCTTTTCCATGGCCTAGGAAGTCCTTCAAAATCTGGCCTCTTTCAACCTCTCTAACCTCATCTCCACTCCCCCACTCCAGATCCTGTACTCACCATACCTAGCCGTAGTTGCCCAAACAGAAAACACTACTCTGTTATGTTAGCACTGTCCCGTGTCCTTCCTCCTTAGCTCACTATGTCATCTGGCTAATTGCTACTTACCTACAGAATCCACTGGAGGATCGCTGAATGACTGAAGCCAAATTTGGGGTCAATCAGCTCCCAAAGGAGAATCAGCTGTTCTTCCCCTGTGTTCTTATGGTACCCTGGGACTACCAAAACACTGCACTACTTTGTCTCCTCTGCCAGACTAAACCAGGAAACAGGACAGTGGCTCTTACGTCTGTGACCCTAGTATACACTACCTGGCACACCTTGGTACCCAATGAACTCATATTCTATCCAATGTCTGCCCAGCACTTATTACTTACATGGGCTCTTAGTCCCTGCGTTATATTTTGCATTATCTTTGCTTTCTCAAGACTGTTAGGTAGAGGGAGGAATCAATGTGGCTCACCATCCACACTGATCGCTCCTTGCACCTCACAAGTAATTAGTGTACTCTAAATGTGTATTTTTGATCACTACTTCTCAAACTTCATTATACCTCAGAAGTATCTGGTGAGCTTGTTAAAACAGATCCTTGGGCCCAACTTCCAGAGATTCTAATTTGATAGGTATGAAATCAACCCTCAAACTTGTATTTCAAACAAACTCCCAGATGATGATGATATGCTGCCTGTCCACCAATCACACTTTAAATAGCACAGTTTTAAACAGAACTCATTTACGTCAGGTCAAACTGGAGATGTTGATTTTACTTATTCCACCATGTTGATAAGATCTGCTACCCAACAATATCTACATCGACCAAGTGAGCAAACTAAGATTACCCGAATTTTTTATTTTCAGCAGTAATAATGCAGTTAAACAGCATAGCAAGGGTGAGCATCTTTTAAAGATCTACCAAGTAGGAATGAAGCAATCAACTATCACACAAACAACAAGAAGTCCAACTAGAAGTCACCTCAATGGCAAAAGTAACTTCAAATATTACAATCAGATACACATATCTCCTCTTCCGAATATACTAAATCTTAACTACATTTCCCTTTAACAAAAATATTCAGTTTTTTGAAATCACCAATGAAATAACTGATGCAGGGATGAATCACCAATAAATACTTAAACCACTGGATGAAAGTTGTCTAGGAATAAGATAATCAGATGGTCTCAAAGTATTATCCCAGATGACTTACTACTTATGGAAAGGGAAGGGTTTATAGCAGACAGACCTGGGGGACATTACTTTCACCAAGTGATCACAGTCAGCTTTACCAACATTATCACCAACCCTGTTGTGATACAATGGAATGTACGCAGTCACCTATTCCTACTAAAAATGTTTCACCCAAATATATCTAATCATGAGACAATCAGACAAATCCAAATTGTGGGAAATCCTATGAGCAAATGGCCTGGACTTTTCAAAATGTCAATATCATGAAAGAAAAAGAAAGGTGAAATTATTCTGTAGTAGAAAAGAACCTAGACACACATGACCAATTGCTATGAGTGCTCAAACAAACACTGCTCTAAAAAATATTTTGGAGGCAACTGGCTGTATCTGAATATAACAAATTCTTTGGGCGTAAAAATGCTATAGTGATTACGTAGGTATTGCTCTTTGGACATCCGTGCTGCAGTATTCAAGGGCGAGACAGGGTGTCTGCAACTTACACTGAAATAGTTCAGGAACACACTAACTTGCAGCTAAAAGCTCACTACTGGTAAGTCTTGGAGAACAGTGTATGGATGTTCATTAGTCATTCAACTTTTCTATAACTTTGAAATTTTTCAAAGTATAAAGTTAGGAGAAAGAGTGAAAATTTAACTGACTCTAAAACAGAATCAGTTAACCATATCCTCTTACGCTTGTCATCTATCTTGCTGTAACATTCTAAACCTGACACATAATTTAAAAATTTTACACTAGCCCCTGGAAATTGTGGACCCCCTTCGTTTATCTGTACCTCGTTTACCAAGCGACGATCCAGCAAACAAACAGCCAGTGGATGTCTCAGCAATAATGCTATATGGGGAAAAAAAAGTATTACTATCTATGCTATAGTCTAAAATCACATGCAAATACAATACAGTAGAATAGTGATTATTAAGCACGTAGAATTAAATCTATATAGCATATTGCAAAAATGAAATTCTTTATACAGAGAGCAGCATGATAAGCATTCTCCAGCTTCATCAGGACATCAGTATCCTTCAGCACTTCCAACAAGAAGTCACAACAGATTCTAGTCCAGTCACAGGAAAGGAATGGCTCTCCTAGAAGTTTTGTCATCCACACTAAATGATACCATTTCTACTGTACTATAAAGTATTTTATGAGGGCCGCTTGGGTGGCTCAGTGGGTTGAGCATCCAACTCTTGATTTCAGTCATGATCTCAGGGCCGTGAGATCGAGCCCCGCATGGGGCTCTGTGCTCAGTACAGAGTCTGCTTGGGATCTCTCTCTCCCTCTCTCTCTGCCCCTCCCCCCACTCACACTCTCTCTCCCTCTCCTCCCTCCAAAATAAATTTAAAAATTTTTAGTAAAAATAAAAAGTGTTTTATGATTATCTAAAACATCCATGTGTTTGAACTTGTGTGACCAACTTAATATAGACTGCTATATACTTAGGATGTTATATATGAACCTCGTGGAAACCACAAAACTAAAACTTTGATACACAGAAAATAAAGAAAACACCAAAAGAAAAAACACTACCAAAAGTCATCAATCACAAGGGGAGCAAGAAAAGAAGAAACATAAAAGGACTACAAAAGCAGCCAGAAAACAAGTAACAAAATGGCAGTAAGTACATATCTATCAATAATGACAATGGCCGGGAGCAACTCAAGTGTCCATCAATAGATGAAAAGCTACAGAAGATGTGGTACATATATACACAACAGAGTATTACTCAGCCATAAAAAAAATGAGACCTTGCCATCTGTGACAACATGCATGGACCTAGAGCGTATTATGCTAAGTGAAATAAGTCAAAGAGAAAGACGGATACCACACAATTTCTCTTATATGTGGAATCTAAAAAACAAAACAAACAAGCACAAACAGACCCATAAATACAGAACTAAATGACGGTTGCCAGAGGGGAAGGGATGGGGGTTGGGCAAAACGGATGAAGGGGAGTGGGAGGTATAGGCTTTCAGTTATGGAATGAGTAAGTCACAGGGATGAAAGGCCCAGCATAGGGAAGAGAGTCCATGGTATTGTAACGGCACTGTAATGTGACAGATGGAAACTGCATTTGTGAGCAAAACATAACATATTGTCAAATCACTATATGATACTCCTGAAACTAACGTAACACTAGGCGCCAACTATACTTCAATAAAGAAAAGAAAAGATCATTCTACAGCAATGTTTGGTTTTGTTTTATGGTTTTTGGATAGTATTATCAAATGTAGAACACACACTTAAACCCTTTAACAGAAACTCTGGAAAAGAGACTTTTTATCCACAAAAGATACTCAGATTTGAAAAGATCAATTAAAGCATTTTTATATTTAAATCAATAACTCCTAATTACATTAATATAATTCTTCTCTAAACAGATCTTTGCCAGATCTAGTGTTTACATGTAAATGGACTTCACATTTGAGGTACAGAAAAATAACTGGAAATATTTCTCTCAGGATCAGCTTCAAAGGCTAACTTCTGATTAGCTTAAGAGTGAAAGGACTCTTAACAACGTAATAAGAAGCAAACCACCCTCAGAAAAAAAATTCAGCATAAAATAATCATCTTCATTCATCATCATCATTAGGTAGCAACGTCCTTAAAAATATGCCTTTTAAAAACTGTAATATTTCAACAAAAGAACTACAAATCTTTCAGTTAAACAGGATCATTATTTCAGAGCACTCAATCAGTATCCAGGAAAAAGTGTATTGTCTCACATTATTCCATTGCCATTGCCAAAGGCTTGGTCTTTAGGTTCCTGAACGGGCTGAATGTTAACATACAGATCCCTAATCTCCTTTCTGATGCATCTTACAGCTGCCGCTGCCATATCTTTTGCTACCTATTTTGGCAAGACAGAAAAACAGAAATAAATAAATTCATGATTATTTTGACATTGTTTGCAAGCCTTCAAAGAAACATACAATACTTAATAACTTTCACATGCATTATATAAAAACTAGATTTTCAAGAGTAAAAAGCACAGATGTTTAGGAAAAATTTTTAATGAAAAGATTTATTAAAATATTAAGTGCTTTAGGGGCACCTGGCTGGCTCAGCTGGTACAATATGCAACTTTTTTCTTTTTTTTTAAAGATTTTATTTATTTACTGGAGAGAGAGAGCACAGAGAGAGAGGGAGAAGCAGATTTCCCGCTGAGTGGGGAGCCCGATGCAGGGCTCAATCCCAAGACCCTGGGATCATGACCTGAGCCAAAGGCAGACGCTTAATCCACTGAGCCAGCCAGGTGCCCCACAGAGTGGAGCATGCAACTCTTGATCTTGAGGTTTTAAGTTCTAGCTCCATGATGGGCATAGAGAGTACTTAAAAATAAAATCTTTAAAAAAAAAATACTGAGTGCTTTCGATAATTTCAAAATTCAGATTACATAACACCAAAACCCACATACACTTCTAGACAACTTACTTTAAATGGCAAAACACCAGCAACAAAAGCTCTTCCATATATCTTAGTCACAGAGCCACGGTCAGTTAAATTTATTGGATTCAACTGTTTAACTGGTGACATTCGGACAATCACTTCACCACCCCCTTTTGGGTAGTAGCCCCTACAGAAAGTATGACAAATACATAAACTGCTTGTACAACAAAAATAAAGCTAAACATTTACAATAAAATAATGTGAATGATATGCAACATATAATTCATGTTTGAAATTACCAATGTTTTAGATCTGCGCTGTCCAATATGGTAGCCACAAACTACACGTTAACTATTTAAATTTAAATATAATTTACAACTCAGCTCCCCAGTCACATGGCCACATTTCAAGTGCTCAATAGTCATATGTGGCTAGTGACTATATTGGTCAGATAGGGAACATTTCCCTCAATGCAGAAAGTTCTTTTTGACAGTGTTGTTTTAGAATATAAGCTCCGTGACGGCAGGACTTTGTCTACTTTGTTCCTGTATATTCCAGCGCCCTAAAACAAGGTCTGGTAGGAGGTACTCAGTAATCTATGATGAATATTGAAGTAGCTGAACACTAATAAAATTTTAACTCAAATACTGAGTGTCACTTATTCTACAGAGGATGCTGGAACATAAAGAGTAACAGCGCTCCTATCCACAAGGAGCTCTCCATCTGATAAAGGGATGGCTGCACAAAGAACCTATCAGAACATGTCAGGCTGTACAAAAGACTACAGAGAGAGGTGCAAATACGAATTCCCACTGAGACACACTCATGGACAATTCACACAAATTACAAATACATTTTGAAAAAATATAGGATTTCTAGTTTTTAAGACAGCAGGGGAGGAAAACCATGAACAAAGAAATGAAAGCCCAAAGGCACAGAGTAGGTCTAAACAGCAAGCAAATGTGTGTTAGAATACATGGCAAAGCGGGGGGGGGGGGGGGGGGNGAATGAAGCTAGAAAGGTAAACTAGAACAAGACTGCAGCACACTTCAATGCCCCACCGAGAAATCTGGCCTTGTTATTATGAGGCAGAAGGGAAGCCTTGAAGAGAAATAATCTGAATGCCCAATGTGTTTCTTTGGAAAATAAGACCGCAGTGAGGAAGAGAATCCCTTTTATGACCCTGCCGTGCCTAGTCCAGTTGTCTGCACAGAAAAAGTACTCCGTCTGTGCTGAGCACGGAGAACACTAAATGTGACGGTCCCTCAGTGTAGCAATTCCCTTGAAAGTATCACAAGCAAATACAACATGCAGCGGCTTTCAAGTCCCCATGCCCCTGCTGCTTACTGTTGTTAAGCCACGAAGCACAATTATTTCCTACAAACTCTATTTCCTACAAGTATTTCCTAATTACTACAAGAAGTAGTGGGTTCCAGAATAATTCTCTAAGGTCAAACTTTCCCACTATTTTCAGTACAAACAATGGGTCATAGGGCTAACAAATAAGTAACTTACCTCATTTTAATGTCACAATTAAATTTGAAACCAAATTTTTCCACAATTGGCTTGAAAACCTGAAAAATCAGTTTATTGTTACTTTAACCACAAATATTCACTGATTCAACAAGCATATTTATTAAACAAAAGTGCTCTGCACTGAGCTAGCAAGAAGGCACTGTGGATAAATACTGATATAAAAATGTGTAGGCTAGTTTTATTTTTTAAATAAAATAACTGATATGTGAACCAAAATTAAAAGTTTAACATTTACTTAATCAGGGCTGTGCCAGTCTGTCTAATGAAAAAAATGTCAGAACTCAGGATACTTGATCCCAGTGGTTATTTTACTCCATAGGACGATATTTCCCAACCTTTCACTATATTACTAAAGAAATTAGGAGATATTGGTGAACAGCATTCCATTCTGCCGTCTCAATTTTTTTTAAAGATTTATTTATTTATTTGAGAGAGAGAGATAGAACGAGCAGGGGAGGGGCAGAGGGAGAGGGAGAGAGGGAATCCCAAGCCGGCTCCATGCCCAGGACCACAGGGCTCAATTCCACGACCCTGAGATCATGACTTGAGCCAAAATCAAGAGTCGGACGCTCAACCGACTAAGCCACCCAGGCCCTGCCTTCTCAATTCTTTTATACATTGAAATCTCACTGCATAGACGTTTATCCTCATTTTCTCCATTTAACATTATAAACAAATGCATTCTCCTGATATCATAAAATTCTTCCTAATCAACATTAAAATAACTGCATGGCATTCTAGCAAATTTATTTAACCATTCCCTGAGTTTTCATTATTACATAATTATATATATTACATAATGATTATTCTAGTATATAATGCTTTGCTCAAACACCTTTAACATTTATCTTTTGCTGCAGTCTGTAATATTTAATTAGGGTCATTTCCTGGAAGTGGAACTATTAGGTGAGAAGAGATTAACTTTCATTACACATCCTATAGAATTTTAAAAGACTGTACCATCTAGGGGCGCCTCGGGGGCTCAGTCAGTTGAGCATCCGACTCTTGATTTTGGCTCAGGTCATGATCTGGGGGTCCTGAGATCCAGCCCAGCATCAAGCTCCATGCTGTGTGTAGAACCTGCTTAAGACTCTCTCCCTCTGCCCCTCCCCACCCCTGCTGTGCTCTCCCTCTTAAAAAAAAAAAAGATTATACCATGTATTAAAATGGCAAAAAAAAAAAAATTAAATATCAAGTGCTGGGGAGATGCAGAATAGCTGGAACTCTTACGCAGTGCTGGTGAAAATGGAAAAGAATGCAGCCACTCTGGATACCAAAACAATCTGGCAGTTTGTCATGAAGTTAGATATATATTTAGTATTACAAGCAATCCCTCTCCTTGGTACATACCCAAAAGAAATGAAAAGTTATGTTCACGTAAAGAACGTTTATAGTGACATTTTCGTATTGCCAAAAACTGGAAAACCCAAATGTCCTTCAACAGATGCATGCATGGCTAAACAAACTGGGACATCCATATAATAGAATACTACTTAGCTTTTATTACTAAAACAAGTCACAGGGATGAATCTCAAGCATATTACAGTAAGTGGAAAAAAAAAACAGGATCAAAAGGCTACGTACAGTATTATTCCTTTATATGGCATTCTGAAAAAAAGACAAAGCTATGATACAATACGGATCAGTAGTTGCCATGGGCTGGAGCATGGGACTGACAGCAAAGGAGTATGAGGGAATTTTTTTACAGTAATTCTTTATCTTGATTGTGGTGGCTGGTTTAACAACTGTATGTCAAAAATCACAGAATTGGGGACACCTGGGTGGCTCAGTTGGTTAAGCATCTGCCTTCGGCCCAGGTCATGGTCCCAGGGTTCTGAGATCGAGTCCCACATTGGGCTCCTTGCTCAGCAGGAAGCCTGCTTCTCCCTCTGCTTGTACTCTCTCTGACAAATAAATAAATAAAATCTTAAAAAAAAATCAGAGAATTGTACACTAAAAAGGTGTATTTTACTAGAATTACACCTCAATAAACCTGGAGGGAAAAAAAAGATACTACTTTTCTCTCCTACTAACTCTATAAGCATGCTAAGTTTTATCATTTTCAAAATTTACAGTCAAAATATGGTATTTAATTTTTTTAAATTTTATCTTCTTGAAGAACACTTAACATGAGATCTACCCTCTTAACAAATTTTTAAGTGTATAATATATTATTATTGGCTGTAGGTAAATGTTGTACAGCTCTCTAGAGCTTATTCATCTTGCCTGAGATGTTATGCCTGTTGATTAGTAACTCCCCATTTCCCCCTTCCCTCTACCCCATTCTACTCTTTGAGTCTATGAATTTGATTACTTTAGATATCTCATACAAGTGGAATCATGCCAGTATTTGTCTTCATGTGATTGGTTATTTCGCTTAGCATAACGTCCTCAAGGTTCATTCACGCGGTCACATATTCTAGAATGTCTTTTTTTTTTTTAAGGTTGAATAGTATTCCACTCTATGTATATGCTAGTTTCTTTATCCACTCATCCATCAACAAACATTTAGGTTGTTTTCTCATCTTGGCTATTATAAGTAGTGCTGCAATGAACATGGGAATGCTAATATCTCTTCAAGATCCTGATTTCAATCCTTTTGGATAAATACTCAAAAGTGGGACTTCTGGATTATATGGTAGTTTTGTTTTTAATTTTTTGAGGAACTTCACACTGTCTTCCTTAGTGGCTGCACCATTTTGCATTCCCACTAATAGTGTGAAGGGTTCCAATTCTCAACATCCTCACCAACTCTTGGCAAACACAGTGTTTAATCCTTGAGTTTTTTCTTCCAAATCGTAATTCCTGGATTTACAAAAGGACTGGTTTATAGAAGTAATATAATTCATGTAACAATACACTTGAGGCTTTAGAAGAATTCACTATGAACACTGTTCTAAGACACAACACAAAACTAAAGTAAACATAATCCCTTACCCTCCCCTGCAACACAACTAGACACCATGAAGAAATAAACAGGCATGCACACAAACCACTCAGGATATATTAAATAGAGAACAGAGACTCAGAAGAATATATGAGATCATCTTAGTTCCACAACAACAACAGCCCTTACCATGGTTGTGTAGTCAATCTGTGGTGCCATTTCAGCATTAGTTCCACCTTTAAAACGAAGTTCCGATGGAGAAGAAGCAAAGAGAACACAGGGCATTGAGACCTGCATCAAGAGGCACACACTCCTAAGGAGAAGGCAAAGCAGGGTTAGTGGCACTTTCTTTTTAAAGTCTCAACAACATGGTATTACCACACATCACCAGTAAGTGAGGCATAGACAACTAGGAGGGCAGATATATACCCTCAAGTCTAAAGTTAAAAAACACCCCATTAAAAAGGGGGGGCACACCTGGCTGGCTCAGTCAGTAGAGCGTGCAACTCTTGATCTCAGGGTCATGAGTTTGAGCCCCACACTGGGCGTAGAGCTTACTTTATTTTTTTTTTTAACATTTTATTTATTTATTTGTCAGAGAGAGAGAGAGAAAACATACCAGCAGGGGGAGAGGGAGAGGGAGAAGCAGACTCCCTGCTGAGCAAGGAGCCCAATGTGGGGCTCGATCCCAGGACCCTGGGAAGGCAGACGTTTAACAAACTGAGCCACCCAGACGTCCCTAGAGCTTACTTAAAAAACAAACAAACAAACAAAAACAAACAAACAAAACACCTCAGTAACTAAGAAAATCCTGAATCGTAAAGAAAGACAGTATTTCATAGTAGTAGGAACTGGCCTTAAATGATCAGCAAATCTGGGTTTGAATCCAACTCATTAGTTGTGTGATCTTTCTTTAACTTACAAAGAAGTAAAAAAAGAATCTTAAAAAAATAAAACTATTGTTACAATGTTTTTATAAAAGGATTCTTGAGAGTGCCATTTATGAAAATGCATTTAATACAGTTAAAGTCTAAAAATACAGCACAGGAAATAGAGTCAATTAAATTGTAATAACTTTCTTACAATGACAGTCACACACAAAAGTGAAGGCCTAGAAATACTTAAATAATTACAACTGAACCTCTACCATGCACAAGGCATTGTTCCAGATTTCAAGCTACAATACAGTATCTACCATCGTGGAGTTTATGATCTGACAGAGTAATATTTTACAAAGACTGACAGCTGAATATTTTACATGGAAATAAGTTTAAAGGAAATAATCCTTGCTATAACTCACCTCTGGTCATTACAGTAAAATAATGTGAGAAATCATGAGAAGTTAATTCTAGAATATGAAGTATTTTATAAAATGAAACCCTTGGTCAGATTTTCTAAATGAGCTGTCATATTCATAAATAGATTGTAGTATAAATCAGACATAGCCTCTAATACCAAAAGATAGACCTTCACTTAACTTTCTTGTGATAACAATGCATATATACTGAAATAAACAGTTTCTGTCACTGATAATGCATTTCCTTAATTTTGTAAACATTAACTGACTGCGTAACATGTTAGGTATCATAAGAGAAAACATATACACTAAAAACCCTGTTCTTAAGGAGTAAAGCAAGGGAGGAACAAGTGAAAAAACTTGGAAATGTTTAGTTTTACAGTAAACCATAAGGTCAACATACTTAATTTCTCAGTGTTTATTCCCTGAGGGCCCCAACATTTAAAGTGTTTTCCCCTCTCCATAGATAAAATCAGATTCTAAGAATAGTAAAGAAAACCTTAGGGAAAAGAAAACCTAGGTGGCTCAGTGGGTTAAGCATCTGCCTTTGGCTCAGGTCATGACCCTGGGGTCCTGGGATTAAGCCCTGTGTTGGGCTCCCTGCTCAGTGGGGAGTCTGCCTCTTCCTCTCCCTCTGCCTCTCCCCACCACACACTCTTGCTCTCTCTCCATCTCTTTCTCAAATAAATAATAATCTTTAAAAAAAAGAAAACCTTAATTTTAGAAGTAAGAAATTGCAAAAACAAAGGTAGACACCTGAGAAAACACATGGTACTGTAATCACTGTGGAAGATAAAAATGTTAAAATGTGAATAAGTAAGATGTTTTCTTGCTAGGAAAAAGCTTGGTTTAGTCTCCTGAATGGAGCTGCATTCACAACTTTAAACTCATTTTCCATATAGTCCAGTGGATTAGAAGCCAGAAGGCCTACATTCTAATCTAGTTCTGTCCCTGACTCCATGATGTTGGGTAAATCACTTAACACCAGAGGGTCTTTATTCTCTTATTCACAAAGTGGAGGAAGGACTGGAAATATTTGGGTTTCCATTTTCCCTCCTGCAGCTTCAAAATTCTATAAGTCTGTTTTAATTTTTAGATAGTTGGCTAACTATAACTACCCCCCCTTTCTGTACAGAATATCCAAAATAATATACTGACTATAAAGAAAGATACCTCAAAATTCCTTAATTCCCTTAGAAACTTCTCAATTGGCAAACCTCACCTTAGGCCTGGCAGCAGGTCCCTTTTCACAGAGGTCTATTCACAGTATCACTCAAGTCTTAACTACCACTAAACATTTTCTTTTTTTTTTTTTTTTTTAACGATTTTATTTATTTGAGAGAGAGAGCGTACGGCGGGGGGGGGGCACAGATGGTAAGGGAGAAGCAGGCTCCACGCTGAGCAGGAAGCCTGATGCGGGGCTCGATCCCAGGACCCTGAGATCATGACCTGAGCCGAAGGCAGATGCTTAACTGCCTAAGCCACCCTGGTGCCCACTAAACATTTTCATAAACTAAAATAATAATCAAAATCTATTAAAACAGTTTCTGAAACAAACTGGCATCAGATTTATATTACTAGTTCTCATTTTATCAAATTCCCCAGTAAAGATAGGATTTTGGTAAAAACAATATGGTTTACAATAGCAATCAGCCAAATAACCCAGAAAACACAAAATGTGCTCTCCGTGTGTTATCAATAAAAGGAGGAATTCTTGGAAAAGGATAAAGGCTCAATTTAATTGTTAAATATCCATTTTCCAAAGGGGGGGACCCGAGATCATATCTAAACATTTCTAAACATGGCAGCTTAAGTATCTATTAAAAGACAACAAAAATACCTAGACTAAAAGTAGAATATGGTCCATAATTAGCTGTAAGCCAAAAACTACTCTTACTACAGAACATAAAAACTGAGTCATTTTCCAATATTCAGTTTCTAAATAATAAAAAGATATATGCTATACTATACATGAAAGAAAATTCTAGATTTAATAGCTATAATTAATAAGCAATTAGATACACAAAACTACATAATCTCTATCCCTAAAAGGTTAGCGTTTCATCTCCATTTTAAAAGTGAGGAAACTAAAGCCCAAAGAGGTTAAGCAACTTGTCTAGTAATGGCAGGCAGTACCTGCACCCGAATCTAACTAAAGCCCATACTTAAGGGAACTAAGTAACACATACCCGGCTGTCTTGGTATCTGCTGTGTGGATTCCACCTTTAATCTTCTCTGGTGTAAATATTATTTCTGTTGAGCCGATTTCTGCCCCCTCCAGTTGCCCATCACACAAATCTCGAATCATTTCCAGTCCAGATAAATGCTGAGGCCTTCAGGTCATAATACTGCATCAAAACGTGTGCATTCAGACTGCCTATAGCCCCACATTTTATGACCCATTTATAAAACTGTAATGGCAAGAAAAGAGCAAGGTCTAACCACAACAATTGCCGTATCTTCAGTGCCAGAGCTTCTTTTGGGTTTTTATGGACCTAGACTACCTGCTTGAAGGCATCATTTGGTTCCTTCCAAACCACTTACTTTGGCTAAAAGCACATACACGGGTGCATTGTTGCAAATGAGAACTATGCAAAGAAGAAAACTGAAAAACTATCCCAGGGCCACCAGTCTCACTTGCATGTCATTGAATAATCTAAGGAACATATTATGGGCTGAATTGTCTTCCTCCAAAATTCTTATGTAGATGCCCTAACCCCTAACACCTCAGAATCTGACTCTATTTGGCATTAGGGCCTTTAAAGAGGTGATTAAGTTAAAAAGAGATAGGGGTCAGCTGGCTGGCTCAGTCAGCAGAGCATGGGACTCTTGATCTTGAGGTTGTAAATTAAAGCCCCATGCTGGGTGTAGAGATTACTTCAAAATAAAATCTTAAAAAAAGAAAAGAGGCAGTTAGGGTAAGCCCTAAACCATTCTCTGTGGTATCTTTATAAAAAGAGGAGATTAGGACATACAGAGACCTCAGGGGTACACATGAACATAAGGATGACCATGTGAAGAGGTAGCAAGAGTGAGGCCATCTCCAAGCCAAGGAGAGACACCGGGAAAGAATCTTCCCGTAAGGCCCTCAGAGAAAACGAACCCTGCCAGCACCTTGATCTTGGACCTGCAGGCTTCAGAACAGTGAGAAAAATAAATTTCTGTTGTTTAGGCCACCCAGTCTGTGGTATTTCGTTATGGCAGCTCTAACAAACTAATGAAGTACATAACACAGCCTTAATCAACTGGATTTTCCTATTGATGAAACTGATTGCTGCAAACAACTGCTGTGACTCAGGTAGCTATGTTCACACACATCAATAACTGCCTTTTAATATTTTCAAAATGGAATGTGGATAAAATAAAAGACTAAGATTGCTGATCTATTACAATGTCCAAAGAAATCAGTTTGGCTTCAACCTGGGTCCCCTTCTAACAAGTGCATGTACCTGAAACTTAGCTAGTGACACACCTAGCTTCCCAAACAGAATGAAACAAGGTCAAGGGTCAATCAACGTTTTTCCCTGTCCACAACTGATAATTCTGATTGTACTCTCAACTTCTTAGAGGTCTGAATGAAAGCTAAAATAACACATCTATCTTAGGGTCCTTTCCTGAGCTATGATTCTAAGATGTGCAGCAGCAGAGAATACACTGGTTAAAAAATGGGGTTTCCTCTGACCCTACAGGCTGTTCTGCCCTGCCCCATCTTGCCCACTGCTGCAACCTCTCCAGGTACCTGGAATGCCCAGTGACGTGAAAAAACATCTTAAAAGACATCTCATCAGGAGGCTAGAGAACTCTAGCTATACAGAAAAAAACGTGGACTTATTTTCTCAACTTGCCCCTGAGGCTTTCAAGATCGCACAGCCCCGGCTACCGCTAACAGCCCGGAACACAGCATGGTGCCCCGGGACCCTGGGGCCGGCTTCAGATTTCTCAACCTTGGGGCCGGATCTTACAAGCATCACCACCCGGGCTCCCAATTCCCCAACCACACAGGGAGACCCAAACCCCAGGCCCCAAGCACCGCAGCCCGCCCCCACCTCCAGCCCCATCGACTGCCCCCCCTCCCGGCGCAGGCCCACCCGCATCCCCCAGTCCCGCAGTCCCGCAGTCCCGCGGTCCCGCCCCCTAGCCCCGCGGTCCCGCCCCCTAGCCCCCCGATTCACCTCAGGCCTGGCGTGCTGCGGCCAGCTCGGATCTTCTGTACCCGCAAGGGGAGGCCCAGGAGACAGCTCAGGGCTGTAGACACCCTTAGGATCTGGCCGCCCTGCCAAGGGAGTGGGTAGGAGAGGAGAGAGAGAACATCATCAGATAGGGATGCTCGCCTCCCCAGGAGGGGCTTGCAGCGCCACCAGCCCTGCCCCGCCCCGCGCTCGGCACTCACCCCTTCCATGATCCCGCCGTCCACCTCCACCCGCTGCCCCGCCATCGGGGGCGCTCTGGGGTCCAGCCCGCAGCGACAAAGGCTCCGCCGGAGCGGGAGGAAGAAGAGACGCTTGCTCCGGCCCCGCAGCTCCGAAACCTCCGTCCCCGCTGGGGGCCACGGGGTTTGGCGGAAGCACGAAAGCACTGCGGCTCCCGGAAAACCGGATGCAGCTGAAACAAACCCGGATGCAGCTGAAACAAACCCGGACACTCAGCGCCCGGAACCGGGGTCGCCCGGCCCAGACGCAGTGCGCGTGCGCGCCACGCCGTGCTTAAAGAGGCGGTGCCGAGAAAGTTCGTCAAATCCGGCGCTCTCTGGGAGGTGGGAAGGCGGTGTAGGGGGCACCGTGGGTCACCGTAGAAAGGTTACGTTTCAACTCAAACCGGGTTCTCCAGTTGTCTCGCAGGCTTCTGCAAACCTCTGTGTGTATCTCTTTTCTGTTTTTATCTGTGTTGATCTGTGTTTTTATCTGTGTTTATCTGTTTTTATCTGTGTTTATCTCTTTTCTGTTTATCCTGCTGTATCCAGAGCTGAAGAATTTTAGAGCTGAGGATGGAAGAAAGGTCTGGATCCCGCAATGCACCGACCACCTTCTCTCTGGTCGGGTTTGCCTCTTCTGCAGACTGCCCCTTGATACCCGTGAGCCCATCATTGCTCACAAGGGTGTGTGTGTGTATGTGTGTGTATGTAATAGTAGTAGTAGTACTAATAGTATTCTTTTTCTCTTCTGAAACATAATTTATTTGGGGATGGGTGGGAAAGGGCAGAAGAATCAGTAGTATAATGTTCTAAAAAAACAAAGTAATGTCACCTTGTCCAAGAGCGAGGGCAAGTTCATGCCAGTGCAACTAATGTCATTCACCTCAGACCATGGCAGAAACAACAGCCACCTTCTTGATTCTGTTTGTGGCTCAATTTCTACAGTAATTGAGTATCTCATAATATGCAAGCCTCTAGGTAAGCAAAGAGTAAGGCAGCTTCTACCATGAACTTACTGGAGGTATATTTGAGACACTGAGAAGTAATCAATTACAACGTTATTCTCAATGGTAATGGTAATATAAATAATATTTAATATATACTATCTTACAGTTAAGTAGGAGGGCACAGAAATTAGAATATGATAAACCACAACAATAACAGACAACATTTATTCGGCATTTACTTGAGTGCCACCCATTGCATGCATTCACAACCTGTTGAAGTACTTACTATTTTTACCTCTGTTTTACAACTGCATATGTTTAAAAATTTGCTGCAAGTCCGCACAGTTGTTAACTAGAAGACTGAACTACGAACCGGGGTGATCTGAGGTAGATACCATTGTTTCCTAATCCTACGAGATTGTTGTACTATAACTAATCCTAAGAGATTGTTCTGCCACTTTTGTGACAGATATGTTCTGGGAACACAAACTTTTTTTTTTTTTAAGATTTTATTTATTTATTTGACAGAGAGAGAGAGAGACAGCCAGCGAGAGAGAGAACACAAGCAGGGGGAGTGGGAAAGGAAGAAGCAGGCTCCCAGCAGAGGAGCCTGATGTGGGACTCGATTCCGGAACGCCAGGATCACGCCCTGAGCCGAAGGCAGACACTTAACGAGTGCACTACCCAGGCACCCCTGGGAACACAAACTTCATATACTTAATCAAATCTGGGACACTATAATATCAGGGATTAGCCATAAGACATTAATCAGGGAAGTAGTCATATTTGCATTTTAGAATGTTGACTGTGACAATATGGAGAGGGTAAATAAGGCTAAGAGCATGAAGAGAAAAATGACAATAGTGTAATAATCTAGGCAAGAGATAATGAGAATTTTTTTTTAAAGAAAGGTGGGGTTTCGTGGTTTTTTTAAAAATTTATTTGAGAAAGAGAAAGAGTGTGTGTCAACATAGGAGCAGGGGGAGGGGCAAAAGGAAAGGGAGAGAGAGAATCCCAAGCAGACTCCCCGCCGAGTGTGGAGCCTGTTGCAGGGGCTCAATGCCTCAACCCTGAGATCATGAGCTGAGCCAAATCAAGAGTTGGAAGCTTAATCAACTGAGCCAGCCAGGTGCCCCAAGAGATAATAAGAATTCGAAGCAAGGCAATAGCAATGCGGATAGAATAGTAAAGCTCTTCTCCTATTTGACATCTTAGATCCTGTTGTAGAAACTTAACCTTCTCAGGATCCTTGGCCTTCTTCATTTCTTACATTGCTATGAAATCCTGCCTCTGATCCATTTGCCTCATTCTAACTACTTCCAGTGGTAGGAGGAAGTAAACAAGATGGTAAGGTACTGGAGAGACTAGCAAAGCAAGAGTAAATAATAATAAGCATTTATATAATGCTTTCATATACATTTTCTGTGTTAATGTTCACTACAAAGCTGTGAGGTCAATGTTACTGTATCCATTTGGCCAATGAAGAACTGAGACCTAGAAAATCAAAGTGATATGCCAAGGTGACGTAACAAGTAAGTGGTAGAGTTGGGTTAGATCCTGGGTCTTTGCAATTATCTACAAAGAAAAGACATTTTTAAGCTGACAACGAATTCTTCAACAGAACAATGGAAGTAGAGAAGATAATAATGGACTGGCGTGCCTGGCTGGCTCAGTAGGTAGAGCATGGGACTCTTGATCTCAGCATCATGAGTTCAAGCCCCATGTTGGGCATAGAACTTACATTAAAAAAAAAAAAAAGACAACAGGTGTGCCTGGGTGGCTCAGTCGTTAAGCGTCTGCCGTCAGCTCAGGTCATGATCCCGGCGTTCTGGGATTGAGCCCCGCATCGGGCTCCCTGCTCAACAGGAAGCCTGCTTCTCCTTCTCCCACTCCCCCTGCTTGTGTTCCCCCTCTCTCTGTCAAATAAACAAATAAAATCTTTATTTAAAAAATTTTTTAAAAAGACAACAGATTCATATCTTCAGAATGCTGACAAAAAATAACCGTCAACATAGAATTGAGTCCCCAGCAAAATTATCTTTCAAGAATGAGAATGAAATAAAGAAAAGTTTCCAGATACACAGAAACTGAGTTTAAGATACTTTATAGAAGATGCACTTCAGAAAGAAAAATTACCTCAGGGGCATCTGGGTGGCTTAGTTGGTTAAACCCTGCCTTCTGCTCAGGTGATGATCCCAGTGCCCTGGGATCAAGTCCCACATCATCAGGCACCCGGTTCAGCCTGCTTCTCAATCTTCTCTGCCTGCTGCTCTCCCCGCTTGTGCGCTCCTCTCTCTCCCTTTCTGTCAAAAAAAAAAAAAAAAAAAAAAAAAAAACAACTTAGAAAAGAAAAATTACCTCAGAGGGAAAGTCTGACATGTAAGAAGAAAAAAGAAACAAAGAAATTGTAAACATGTCAGTTTATCTAAAAAAGCATTACATAAAATAACACCAGACAACAAAAGTGTGTAAGTTAAGGGGTGGATGACTAAAGTTAAAGAATTCTAAGGTCTTCTTTGGGCATAAAGTTAAAGCATAAATTGATTTAAGACTTTAAGGTAAGTATGTAAGTGGGGTGTCTAGGTGGCTCAGTTGGTTAAACATCTGCCTTTGACTCAGGTCATGATGATCTCAGGGTCCTGGGACTGGTTCCCTGCCCGGTGGCGAGTCTGCTTGTCCCTCTTCTTCTGTCCCTCCCCCCCCACCTTGTGCCCCCCCACCCGTGCTTCCTCTCTCAAATAAATACATAAAAATTTTTTTAAGTTTTTTTTTTTTAAAGATTTTATTTATTTATTCGACAGAGATAGAGACAGCCAGCGAGAGAGGGAACACAAGCAGGGGGAGTGGGAGAGGAAGAAGCAGGCTCATAGTGGAGAAGCCCGATGTGGGGCTCGATCCCACAACGCCGGGATCACGCCCTGAGCCGAAGGGAGACGCTTAACCGCTGTGCCACCCAGGCGCCCCCATAAAAAAATTTTTTTAAAGGTAAGTATGCAAGTTAAAACTTAAGGGTAATCAATAAAGTAACATTGTGTATAACATCTAAATGAGCTGGAAGGAAGAATAAACTAAGGGGAAAATACACTTCCATTTTTAAAAAAGAAAAATTAGATCACCATAAAAAAGGATATGAAGAAAGCACTAAAGCAAGAAAGTAGAAATAAGTTCACATATACAACTAATAAAAGTGAAACTATAAAGTAGTTTTCTGGTTGAAAGCCAGAGATTGGTTCTTTAAAAAAATATTCCATTTGGGGTGCCTTGGTGGCTCAGTGGGTCTGCCTTTGGCTCAAGTCATGATCTCCAGGTCCTGGAAGGAGGTCTGCCTCTCCCTCTCCCTCTCTGCCCCTCCCCCACCCTCGCTCATGGGCTCTCTCTCTCTCTCTCTAATAAATAAATAAAATCTTTTTAAAAAAAATTCCAGAGGCACCTAGGTGGCTCAGTCTTAGGTTAAGCATCTGCCTTCAGCTCAGGTCATGATCTCAGGGTCCTGGGATCCAGCCCCGCATCAGGCTCCCTGCTCAGCGGAGTCTGTTTCTCACACCCCCCTGCTCATGCTCTCTCTCTCATGCTCTCTCCCTCTCTCAAACAAATAAAATATTAAAAAATTAATTAATTAAAATGCACCAGCAGGGGCGCCTGGGTGGCACAGCGGTTAAGCGTCTGCCTTCGGCTCAGGGCGTGATCCCGGCGTTATGGGATCGAGCCCCACGTCAGGCTCCTCCGCTGTGAGCCTGCTTCTTCCTCTCCCACTCCCCCTGCTTGTGTTCCCTCTCTCGCTGGCTGTCTCTGTCTCTATCAAATAAATAAAATCTTTAAAAAAAAAAAATGCACCAGCAGCAATGAAAATATTAACAAATAAATCCAACAATGTTTATAAAATACTATACATTATGACCAAGTTAGGATTGAAGATTAGTTTAACATTAGAAAAATGTTATGATGGTGTATCAAATCCCTAAGATTGTGTCAATAAATGAAGAAAAAAGCACTTGAAAAAAATCAAGATCTATTTAAAATAATTCATGGTTAAACAAGGCCAAACAAAACTAGAAATAAATGTAAACTCCCTTAATCCGATTAAGGGCATCTGGAAAACCCTAGAGCAAATTTCATTCTCAGTAATAGTAAAACATTAGGCATCTTCCTTTTAAAACTAGTAACAAGATAGGAATGCCCACAATTACAGCTTCATTTCAACAGATAGAAGTCTAGCGAGATTCTACAAGAAAAAATAAAAGACATAAGATCGAACAGGAAAAAATAACACCATCATTATTCACAGGTGGTATAATTACCTACATAGAAAACCTCTAAAAATCTTTAGATGTATTATTGAAAACATAGTTTCAATGAAATTCCAATCAAATGCCCATGGGGACTTTTAAAAGAAGATTGATTTGCAGAATCTCAAATTTATATGAAAGAACAAGAGGGCAAGAATAACTTTAAAAAGAATGAGGTTGAAGGCACCTGTCCTCTTAAAATCCTGAATTTCTATAAAGTAATTAAGATAATGTGAGATTGGCGTAGTGATAGACAAATAGACTACTTAGTGCCCAGAAATGGATTTCTAAACAGATGAGATGGCAGATCTGTGGAAAAGGGGGAACTCCTCAGTTTATGATGCTGGAAAAATGGGTTAACCATAAGGAAAAAATGAAATTGGATTTCTATCTCACGCCATATATAAAAACTATTTCAAGATGGTTTAAAGACTTAACTGTCATACGCTATATACAAAAATTAACTCAAAATGGATCAAAGTCTTAAATGTAAGAACTAAAACTGTAAAATTCTTTTTTTTTTAAGTTTTATTTTTATTTAAGTAATCTCGACAGCCAATGTGGGGCTCAAATTCATGACCTTGAGATCAAGAGTTGCATGATCTTTTTTTTTTTTAAAGATTTTATTTATTTATTTGACAGAGATAGAGACAGCCAGTGAGAGAGGGAACACAAGCAGGGGGAGTGGGAGGGGAAGAAGCAGGCTCATAGCGGAGGAGCCTGATGTGGGGCTCGATCCCACAACGCTGGGATCATGTTCTGAGCTGAAGGCAGACGCTTAACCGCTGTGCCACCCAGGCGCCCCAAGAGTTGCATGATCTTCTGACTGAGTCATCCAGGCACCCCTATAACTATCAAACTCTTTAAACATAGATGTAAATCTTCATTGACCTTGGATTAGTTAATGATTTCTGAGATATGACACCAAAAGCACCAACAATTAAAAAAAATAAATTGGACTTTAATTAAAATTAAAAACTTTTGTACTTCAAAGATACCATCAAGAAAGTGAAAAGACAAACTTCAGAATGGGAGAAAATATTTGTAAATCATATATCTGAAAAGAGTGTAGTATCTAGAATATATAAAGAACACTTACAACTCAAAAATAAAAAGATAACCCAATGAAATGCATAAAGGATTTGCATAAACATTTCTTCAAAGAAGATATACAAATGGCCAATAAGTACATGAAAAGATGCTTAACATCATTTGTCATTGGGAAATGCAAATCAAAACCCCAATGAAATATAAGTTCACATTCCACTAGTGTGGCTATTAAAATAAAACACCAATAATAACAAGTGTCGGTGAGGGTATGAAACCAGAACCTTTCTACACTGCTAATGGGGATGTAAAATGATGCAGTCACTTTGGAAAACCGTTGGACAGTTCCTCATAAAGTTAAGCATAGGGTTATCATGCTACCCATCAATTCCAGTCTTAGATATATACCCGAGAAAAATGAAAACCTATGTCCACACAAAAACTTGTACAAGGAAAAGAAAAAAGAAAACAGAAAAAAAAAACTTGTACAAGAATGTTCATAGCAGCATTATTCATAATAGTTCCAAAATGGAGACAACCCAAATATCTATCAACTGATGAGTGGATAAACAAAAGTGTGCTATATCCATACAATGAAATATTATTGAGCCATTAAAAGGAATAAAATACTGGTACATGTGTAATATAGATGAACCTTGAGAACATTATGCTAAGTTAAAGAAGCCAGTCATAAAAGAACACATATTGTATGATTCCATTTATATGAAATGAAATGACTGAACAGGCATTTTCAATTTTAAAATTAAAAAACCAAAAATGACTTAAATGTGAAGGAAATATAAGCAGACTACCTTCAGAACTTTGGATTAGGAAGTATTTCTTTTTTTTTCTTTTAAAGATCTTATTTATTTATTTGAGAGAGAGAGAGTGGGGGAGGAGCGGAGGAAGAAGGACAAGTAGACTTCATGATGAGTGTGGAGCCTGACATGGGGCTTGATCCAAGGACCCTGAGATTATGACCTGAGCTGAAATCAAGAGTCAAACTCTTAACTGATTGAGTCACCCAGTTACGCCAATTGAGAAGTATTAAGACAGAAAAAGCGCTAACCATCCAGAAAAAAAAAAAAAAACCCAGATATATTCAACCATGTTAAAAGGAAGAACTCTGTACACCAAAGACACTTATAAAAGGGCAAAGACAGGGAAGAAGATACCAAAAACACAAATAAATGAAAAAGCATTACAATCTAAAATATATAAAGAACTCCCACACAAATCATCAAGAGAAATACATACACACAATAATGAAAAAATAAGCTAAAAACATGAGCAGGCACTTCAAGAGTGATTGATAAACATATGAAAATGTGTTCGACCTTATTAACAATCAGGGAATTCAATTTAAGAACATGATACCATTTTATAATGACTATGTTGGGGAATATATTAACTGTTTAAGTGCAACAATATCAAATCAGAAACAATGCATACTCCCTTAACAGCTGCTGTGTATTTTGCACCATCATGTTGGAAAACAATATAGCATTATCCTGGGTAAAGTTAAAGATAAGTATAATCTCGGGATGCCTAGTTGGTTCAGTCGGTTAAGCAACCCACTCTTCATTTTGGCTCAGGTCATGATCTCAGGGTCATGAAATCCAGCCCTGTGTCAGCCTATGCGCTGAACATGGAGCCTGCTTAAGAGTCCCTTTTCCTTCTGCCTCTGCCCCTCCCCGCTTGTGCTCTCTCTCTCTTTCTCTCAAAATTAAAAAAAAGAAAAAAGATAAGTATAATCCAGGTCTCCACAATTCTATTTTTTTAGTTTATTTCAGTAATCTCTACACCCAATGTGGGGCTTGAACTCACAACCCTGAGATCAAGAGCTCAACCATCTGAGCCAGCCATGTGCCCCTCCACAATTCTATTTTTAAGTATATATCCGTGTCTTACTAATCAAAGTGTAATTGGCTAACCAGTAGCAACTGTATCACCCAAAGCTTGTTAGAAATGCAGAATATCATCAGGCCTCATCCAGATCTATTGAATTGGAATCTGCATTTTGACAAGATCCCCAGTTGATACTAATGTTCATTATAATCTGAGAAGCACTGTCCTAAAGAAACTCTTGCACATGTACCAGGAGAAAAGAATGTATGTAGCAGCACTAGTGGTAATAGCAATAGCAAAGAAATGGAAACATCTCAAATGTTCACTGCACAGAGAATGGATAAATAAATTGTGGTATGGTCATAAAAGCTAGTTGCAGAAAGATACAATTTGATACCATTTTTATAAAACTCAAAAATAAGCAAAGACAAACAGGGTATTGTTAGAGATTCATATATAATGTATGGAAACAAAGGTATGCTGAACACACAATGCAGGATAATGTTTACCTCAGTTGAGAGGAAGGATTAAGAGGAGGAGCTGACAGTGTGATCTTCCTGAGAATAGGAAAGGTTTTATTTCTTAAGCTGGGTAATGGGTTCAAGGTTTTTGTTATTATAAGCAATTTATCTATATGTTACATTATTCTTTTGTAAATATACAATGTAACACAAATTTTAACAGCTTCATTGAGCTATGTACCCTAAAATTCACTTGTTTTAAGTGTACAATTCAATGATTTTTAGTACATTTTACAGTTATGCAAACATCACCACAGTCTGGTAGTAGGAAATTTCCATCACCACAAAAAGATTTTCCCATTCCCATTCCCAGTTATTTGCCGTTTCCCATTCCCATTCCCAGTTATTTGCCATTTCCCATTCCCATGCCCAGCCGCAGGCAACCGCTAATCTGTTTCCTGTCTCTGTAGATTGTTTTCTGTCTCTGTAGATTGTTTTCTTTGGACACTTCATATAAATAGAATCATGCAATATATGACCTTTCAGATCTGGCTTCTTTTACTTCCCATAATATTTTTGAGGTTTGTCCGTGTCACAGCATGTACCAGTGTTTTAGTCATTTTTAAGGATAAATAATATTTTATTATGTGAATATACCACATTTTGTTCATCCATTCACCTATTGAAGAGTATTCGAACTGTTTCTAACTTTTGACTATTAAAAATAATGCTATTGCCATTATTCTTGTACTAGTCTTTGTATGGACATATGTTTTCATTTCTCTTGGGTAGATACCTAGCAGTGGAACTGATAAGTCATAATCAGTCATTTTGTTAATTAGGAAAAGGGAAAAAATGGTTCTTTGGTTCTTTTGAATTCAAGCAAAAGGATTAACTAGTAAGTAGGTGGCCTTAACTATTGATGCTGAAAGATAAGGACACACAATACTGAATGTGGAAGTAGTAATTCAATGAGGTCAAAAGAGGGTAAAAAAAGAATAACCAAATATTTTCTTGGGAGAAGGTAGAATTAAAGGGAAAGTTAAGAGGAAGAAGGTGGTATAGGGGCCCTGGGAAGAAAATAATTCACTTCAAAGTCACAGCTACTATATCCTCTTTTTAAAAACACACACACATGTGGGATTATCAAATAAATAGTGCCTATAAAATGTTTTTGTTAACAGGAAAGTTAAAAAAACTAAAGTTCTTTTGACTTTCCAGATTTTGTTATAAAAGTAATGATTTGAATTTATTGCTTATAGTAGTTTGTATGTGAAATATACTGAAAAGCAAATAAAGAAAAAAAAAGTGTGAGTTTGGGTAATATTAGACAGTAAATTTGTGAAAGAACTGAGAATTTGTTTCACAGCCACTAACCGTAAATGTTGAGGATTTATAATGCCTTTGTTCCCATGTTTTTGTCTTTGATTCTTTAGATATCTGTACAGATTTTAATTTCCATCTAGAGGGCAAAAACCAGGCAAATGTCATCCCAGAAGTTTTTTAGAAATTGGTGTCCTAGTTGCTCTGAGAAAGATTGACTATTAAATCTCTGATCTTTTATTTCCCCCCCAATTAACTTGACCTGAATTTGACATTCTCCAAGAGCCACGTAAATCAAGGTTATATGCCTGTGATACATATTGTATATGCTGGGCAGCTGCATCTGACAACATTCTCTAAGAAGAAAAGATAATGTTGGTATCTTTATTTTAGACATGAGGGTAACCTTCATCTTCTGTGGAAAAAAAACTGAAAACGCAATTTCGGTTACCAAGAACCCTCAATGGGAGTTAGGAATACCAGTCACTGGGTAGGATTCCAGCATGGATTCCAGTCCAGCATTGTGACTCAATTAGTGGTACTGAGTCTTGCTACAAAGTATAGAAATATCCCATTTTCTGTAATCAAGGCGGGTACAATACAAGCTGAAAGGGGGTATTGTCCTACTCATCAGGTCTTCACCATAACGCTCTCCAAGTAAGTGCCCTTCCTTTTTGTTCCCTTAACAGTCCCTATTTCTACTACACGGATGAAAAAGATGATCGTTGGTGGACACAGCAATGGCATGCCCAACTTCGCCTCTGAAACCAACTTTGAGCTACTTCCTCCCCACTTTTTCCCCTCCAGCGTGCTCTTTCACCTCCGCGCGGGACTATCCGCCCCCTAGTATTTACCTCAGGCCCCGCCCCGCCCGCTGGTTGGCTTTGGGTTGGGAGGCTCGTTCCTTCCCTCGCCATTGGCCGCTCAGGGGGAGGTGCGTTTCCCGGCTCCCGATAGGTCGCCCCCGCGAGACAACGCTAACAACCACGCACCATTTGTCATTTCCGGATAAGATGGCTGCAGTGCGTGTGCTGAGGACCTGGAGTCAGACTGGTGGGCGGCTGGTAAGCGTTTTGGGGCTGATTTGTGGTCGGGAAGGAGTGATTTGTCGCTAGTATTCCTGAGGAGGTGTGTTACTTTGCGGTCCGAGTGCCAGGCAGACAGGGCACGCGTGATGGAGAGGTGGAAGGATGTATGCTAAACGAAGGGCAGAGAGGGTGCCGAGCGGACCGGTCCGGAGAGCCCACTCTCTCCTCACGTGGACGCGTTTCTGTCGCGACTCCGTCTCCTTCCAGCTTTATCTACACCCAGGCCCTTCTAGGCTTTCACCGTTAGCCTTTTATTGGGCACCATCTAGATGCTGGGCATTGTGATAGGCTGTGGGGATATGGAGATATATAGTCATTCAGCATTTATTGAGCACCCACTGTGTGCCAACACTGACAACACGACCCCTGTCTCGGGGAACTACAGCCTAGAGGAAGAGACCCGTAAAGCAAAGTCCTTGCTTCCGAGGAGCAGAGACAGTCAAGCTTCATTCTGGGGACCTGTAACGTATCTTTACACTTTACAACCTTTTTATCACCAGAGCTACGACCTACCACCATCTCCCCTGAAGTTTCTCCCTTTGAACAGCCATTTAGCACCAAACATCCCAGTAATCATAGTGTTTCGTCCTATTTGCATAGCGTTTTTCCTTCTGGGATCCATCTTCCCTAAGGTCTTACAGTGGTTGACCCCTGATCTTACAAAATCTGTTAAGAGCCTGCTGTTTACCAGGAACTGTGCTAGGCACTCGGGAAGCAAATGTGAATAACAGAGACCCCTGCCCTCTCAGATTAATTACAGCCTTGTGGTGGAAGGCAGGGGAGAAATAAACAAAAGCAATTAGGGCATCTTGATAAGTGCTATAATGGGACATTATAGAGTTACAGAAACACATAGGAGGGGTCTTGGGGGGGTCAGAGAGGAGTTCTCAGAGGATACTGTGGAACTTGAGATTTGCACTGTTGATAGGTATTGGTCTCTCTTTTGAAAGTTCTCCTTGCTTGGCTTCTGTGACACCAGCTTCCCAACATTCTTCTTCCTAGATGTTAGGCCACTCCATCCCAATCTCCTGTTTTCCTGCCTGACTTTTCAAATATGCTTTGGTGTTTTTAAGGGCTCTGACTTTGGCCATCTGTACTTTCTGGACTATTTCAGCCACTTCTTTGAATTTAGTTTGCCATCTGTATATGCTGATGATTCCCAAAGTTCCCCAGTCTTCAAGCCAGCTCTACTCCAGACCCATGTATATCCTACTGTCCTGGAAATCTCCAGTTGCATGCATATTAAGTATTTTTCAGCTGCAAGTAATAAAAACCCAACCAATAAATGGGAAATTAACTATCGATGCATCCCAAACCTAGATGGCAGCTGGCATTGGTTAAGTGGCTCAAACTTGTCATTTCAACAATTCATGTGGCCTTTCCCTCACAGTTACAAGAGGGCTACTACAACTTCATATTCAAGGCAGGAAGGAGGAAGGGGTGGTACGAGTCAGACTCTTTGGCCAAGACTATGTTACATGGCCACTGCTAACACAAGGGGTCTTGAAGAAGCTAGCATTTAGCCATCTCACAGAGTCTACCCTAATGCCTCAGAGGCACATCAGATTCTGGGTTCCAGAACTAAAACCTCAGACCTTTTTCTCTTTTGGTTGTAGCCTATAAATCTCCAAAATTTTGTGATTATTCTCCATCTTGCCCCCAACTGCAGCTTTCCTGGTCCTTCCTAATCGGATGTTCTGCCTCCAATCAGTGCCTCTCCAACCCATTCTCCATAGTACAACCAGGGTGATCTTATAAAGACATACATTTGAGAATGTCATTTCCTTGCTTAAAACTGCCGCAAGCAAAATATCCAAAATCTAAAAGACTGTGAGGCAATTTATGAACAGGTCTTTCCCAAATCTCTCAGGCTTCATTTCTTGCTGAGACCTACCCACCCCAACCCCCACTCTGACACTTCCCTCACCCTTGCCCCACACCGAACCATACTGGAAGTACATTGAACTTCAGTTAATTAAACGCACTGCTCCCTCTCAACTCCAGACTCCAGACCTTTGCACATCTATTTCCTCTGCTTTAAAGACTCTTGCTTTCTTTCCCTATGGCCTCATCTGCAAGACACCTCATCTCCTGGATTACTCCTACTCATCCCTTAGATCTTACTTCACGTTTCTTTGTGTATGTTTTTAATACTCTGTTTCTCTCATTGTAACACTATGTCATCATCATCTCTTTAATTGTCTTCCTTTGAAGGTATGGACCGTACATCCCATGAGAGAAGGAATTCATCTGTTTTGTTCTCTAATCCCAAGTGCCTGGCACAGTGTAGATACTCAATAAATATTTGTTGAACAACTCAGTAAAAAAGTCTATTTTTTCCATCTGTTATAAAGTTATAAACAACAGGAGGTCTTAATACTTATAGTAGATTATTAACAAGGCCTTACTACGTTGTGTTTTATACTCCCCTATTGCATCAAGCATTTGACTCTTTTTTTTTTTTTAAGATTTTATTTATTTATTTGACAGAGAGAGACAGCCAGCGAGAGAGGGAACACAAGCAGGGGGAGTGGGAGAGGAAGAAGCAGGCCCCCAGCGTTTAATTTAATAATCTGTTTTAATTATTATTTATTTCCTTATTGGAATCTGCTAAAACTTTGTTCATCTCCTATTTTTTTATATTCTGTTTCTGGGAAAAAAATGTATTTATTTATTTATTTATTTTTTAAGATTTTATTTATTCATTTGAGGGAGAGAGAGAGAGCACAAACAGGGAAAGGAAGGGAGAGGGAGAAGCAGATTCCTCGCTCAGCTGGGAGCCCCACATGGGGCTCAATCCCAAGACCTGGAGATCACAACCCGATCTGAAGGCAGACGCCCAACCATCTGAGCCACCCAGGCGCCCCTGGAAAAAACGTCTTTTTTAGCTTGACAAGTCATTTTTTCCCTTTCTCCCTTCTGTTGCTTTTTCATCTTCTCATTCAGCAGCTTCACTAATGTTTTTTAGCCTTCACATAATCCACTTAGTCACTATCACAGAAGGCCTGGTAGACTTAACATTGCTTTCTCCTTTTCCACTGTAAAGCATTCAGGAGCCTGGTAGTTCATGCCCCAAATACTATAATAGTTTAACTTTTTCCTCTCTTACTTGGCTTTACCTGTTATAATCTAGTCAATAAACTGCAACAATATTAATTTCTTAGTCCTTATTCTCCAATAACCTGTAGTGTAGGAGTTCAAACTCCTTATCCCGACATTTACAGTCATCAATAATTTAGTCCTTGAGCCACTTACAATGCTCCCTTTTATAAATTTGATCAAGCCAAATCAAGCAACTCACTGCCTGAGGAGACAAGTTCCAGCAGCAGTTCCTTTGTTTATTCTGTTCCTTCTGCCTTAAAAGTGCATTTTGGCTCTTTAATAATTAATGCTTATTATGCAAGGCTCACCTCAACTCTTCCTTCTGGAAGCCTTTCCAGATCAAGTCAACCTGAAAAAACAAAATAAAACACAAAAAACTCTCTACTTAAACTCCTCTAACACCTACTGCCTATACTTATTACAAAAAACTAGAGCATACATGCCCATGCATGAGTATGTGTGTGTCTGTGTGTGTGTGTGTTTATTGTTTCAGCTAGGTTATAAATTCAAAGCAGGGATTATTTCTGTGATGTGAGAGAAAGAGCCTCAGCTTTAGAGTCGCATTTACTTGGTTTCAGAGCTGAATTTTGCCATCTTTTTACTTTGTGACCTTGGACAAAGCACTTAACCTCTCTGATCATTAGTTTCTTGTGTGTTTAAGAGGGCTAATGTGCCTATTATTTCAGAAGGTAATTGTGAGATAAAAAGAAGATGATGCATTTCAAGACTTTTATAGTACCCAGCCCATAGTAGGCATTCAAAAAATGTTCGATAGTTTCTGCCTCCCTTGCCTGATAAGTAGTTCTTCCATAAAAGTTGCCGTTGTTGAAGGTAGGACCTTTTAGTAGTTTAATTTTCTTTCAAAGGTTTTTTAAAAACTGTTTTTTAAAAATCAAGGTAAATGCATGTAATTCAGAACTTCCATTTACTGCCCTAAATTAAAATTTATGAATGTCTGATGAAGTGAAGGTTGATTTATGCCTTTGATTCTGTTGTTGACGAAGAGCCAGGGTTGTGGGAGTTGAAGGGGAAAGAAAGGACACAGAAAATGGGTTTGGGAAAGATATTCTTTCACTATCTGCTAAGTTTTAAGCTATCAATTTTAGTTAGGTTTTATGTTTCCTGAATGTTAATAAGAATAAAATATATATTGCAAAGATTAGTGGCTTTAGGATTATCTCTTAAGGTGAAAGTAAGATGCATGATTTAAGATTAAGTGTTTTAGGAAAGGGATCTTTAGTTTTCATTATTTCAACCACAGCCACCATATAAACTTGTTATCCTGGAGTTTTCAAATATATATAAAATACAAAAGTAGAAAGAATAAACACCCATGTAGCCATCTAAGTTAGTCTCGATAATTACCAGCATATAGTAATAATCACACCCAGCACTCCCATCTATACTCACTGAATTATTTTACAGCAAATCCCAGACACTGTGAGATTCTACTACAAGATATTCTCCTATACGTGGTTAGGAAGTGAAACGAAAATCTTACTCCCTGCCCCATCTTAGTCCATTTTCCAATGGTATGAGAGGCCTAAAAAATGATATTTTTAAAGTAGATGATTAAACAAACTATGTCTATCATTTAACAGAAATTCCATGAGAAGTGAAAAAAAAAGTATGAATGTTTTTAACTTTCTTCAAAAAAATTAAAAATAACTTCTTTGATTGATTGTTCAGAGAGAGAGAGAGCACAAGCAGGGGAAGTGCAGGCAGAGGGAGAAGCAGGCTCTCAGAAGAGGAGCCCTGATGTGGGGCTCGATCCCATAACACCGGGATCACGCCCTGAGCCGAAGGCAGGCGCTTAACCGCTGTGCCACCCAGGCGCCCCAGCACATAATAATTTAAATGTGTTATTCCTATTGGTAAAGCAAATATTTGCTGGAGAAAAAGAATAAAATTCTTGTTTATAAATACATATTATAATATGGCTGTAATACATAACATAATATGTATTATAAAATATAACTTTAAAATTTTAAGGCTAATCACCACTAAAGAATCAAGTACATGATAATAAAGTAATTTTTTAAATTCAAAGTAATTCCTACATTAATGAAAAAATTTCAAATACATACCAGTATTCTCAAATACAGTAAGGGGGTTAGAAATTTCTATACATTATGTTTTGGGTTGCCTGGGTGGCTTGGTCATTAAGCATCTGCCTTTGGCTCAGGGCGTGATCCTGGCGTTCTGGGATCGAGCCCCGCATCGGGCTTCTCTGCTGGGAGCCTGCTTCTTCCTCTCCCACTCCCCTTGCTTGTGTTCCCCTCTCTCGCTGGCCGTCTCTCTCTCTGTCAAATAAATAAAATCTTAAAAAAAACACAAAAATTTCTATACATTATGTTTAAAAGTGTGATGTAGTTCACCAGGTATTAATAACATTGAAATATTAATTTTCAAAACAAAATAGTCTACCTTTCAGACACATAGGTTCTAATATATCAAGTTGAATAGATTCAGGTCTACTTATTTCTATTACATATTATTGTCTTGCATTATACTAAGATGTTATACAAAATGATTACATCTAAAGAGTCATCTGTAAATTATAGTAAGAAATTATAGTAAGAAAACCTTTCCCTACAGCACTACACATGGTTCTCAGTGTCTTTAGATGCTAACAGTCAGTTTTTAATTCTTTAACAGTTTTATTTTAGGAAGTCTTTAGTGACTCGACTGCATCTACAAACTGATGTGTTTGTACAAAATACATCGTTAAAATTTCTTCACTTTCATAATTAATTTTAGGCAAGGTTCGTAAGCATAGAAACAAAACTGACAACAAAGGATGTAGTTTTACTAAATAAAAGAACAAAATAATGTTCTCTGGGTGCTAGGGTTTAAGTCCCTTTGATTTCTTGAACAGAAATACTTAAGAAATAATCAATCTTAATAAACTTGATTTGCACTGATTTCTGGTTTTGGCCAGTTCAGATTTTGGCCTGGATAGTTTCATATTGTTTCTATTGTGATAATGACTGTTTTACTTATAGAATAGACTTGAAATTCAGTATGTACTCACAGAGATAAGCCATCAAGAACATTCACAAAAGCTTTTACTTTTTTTGTTTTCTCATCTTTAGATTTGTGTTCGCTACTTTCAAACATGTATGAATGTTCATGTTTTGAAGCCAAAATATATGTGTTTCTATGGTTATCCTTCATTCAAGTACAGTCATCCACATCAGTTGCTGAAAACAACTGCTGGTAAGTATGATCTTAAAATTGCCTATATAAAATAATGTTTTATATCATACTCAGAACTTTTAAAAAAGTAATCAAAGACTTAAAGTAAAAAAAAGATAACCTTTTCTTTCTAGTCCAGCCCTCCTTGCTTTCCCTGAATCTATCCTTTTCTTATTTTTTTTTTCTGTGCCCCCCCCATCCCTTTCATATCTTTACATTAATGCTTCTGTCTTCATAATGTTGGAAGTGGGTTGTTTTTGGCCATCTGCTCTTTATCATCTGGCTCATCTAATTGCGATAGTCAGTTAAATTGTTGACTTAGCAGATTGTATCCTTATACTGTCACTGTATTATTGGTTGAATGAAGCACTTACCTCAGTCTGTTGTGTTAAGATTGTGTGATGAAACAAAGTGTTCCTAAATAGAAAGTGTTCTGACCAAAAAAAAAAAAAAGTGTTCTGACTTTTACCATTTAATTACTTTTCTTACATCTTTTTCTACCCTCAGTAAAGAACTTGAGGCTTAAGTATTAGATTTTGCGAAGGCACTAAGATTTTTTTTTTTCTGATGTTCTATTTAGAACTCTGATAAAGACACCCTAGACTTTTGTTACATCATTAAATTTTTGAAAGATACTTGATGCCTTAGTCTGTGCAAGCAATGAAAAATGGGGGAATTCCAGGCAGAACCAACCCCTGAGATCAGTCTTTTCATGCCTTTTCATAGGTCGTCTTCCACAACACCCTAAGATATGTAAACCCTGCCTTGGCCTTTTTTTTTTTTTTTTTTAAGATTTTTATTTTTAAAAGTTGATCTTTTCTCTTTACTTCTCAGAGAAAATAGAGGCCATTCAAGCAGAAACTCCTAACTTCCTGCTCTAGTCTCTAAACACTTACCTTGAGCTCTGGGTTCTCGGTCTGTCAGTTACTAGCTGTGTAACCTTAAGCAAGTTACTTAATTTTCTATTTCATCATCTGTAAAATGGAAGTAATTACAGTGCCTAACTTATTGTATTGTTGTGAGAATAAATTCATTTAACACAAATATTTATTGATCACCTGCTATCTGGCAAGGCACTGTTCTAGGTGCTTGGGATACACTCTCTTCCTATATACCCTAACTTGGTGAATACTTAATCTAGAAACCTGAAGCCTTCCTGATTCCTATTTCACATCAAATTGATTACTGAGATCTATTAATTTGACATCTTATGTGATTCTTAAATCTGTCTTCTCTTTTTCAGACAGCTTTGAAAATATATAAATACATTAAATTCTATACTTCAGTTTTGTACCTGTAGTAGCCTCCTAGCTGGATTCTGTGTCATCCCTTTCCCAGCCCCATCCATCACATTCCTGCCGGAGGGGTTCTTTCTAAAATTATACATTTAAAGTTACAGATCTGAAATTGCAGATGGTATTCCCTATTGGTTAATTATTACTGAATAACAGCCCTGCCCACGACTTTAGGCTTAAAGCAACAATGGTTTACTATTTCTCAGGTTTTGAGGGTTACCCGGGTGGTTCCTCTGCTGGTTTCACCTGAGCTCACTGATACGACTATATTCAGCTAGAGGATCGTCTGGGCTGGAACGTCCAAGATGGTCTCACATACATGTTTGCCACTTGGTGCTGGTTTTTGGGTGGGGTGTCTCATTTCTCCTCTACATGGCCTTTCATCCTCCAGTAGACTAGATCAGCTTCCTTACTCCGGAATCTCAAGACAGTATTCCAAGAGGGAGAGGGTAGAAGAAGCTGCAAGGTCCTTTGAGGTCTAGGCTCCAGAATTTGTACAGCCTCACTTCTGCTATGTTCTATTGTCCAAGCAACTGATAGGCCAGCATAGATTTAAGTAGTGGCAAATTAGACTCTACGTCCTATGGGAGCAGCTGCAAAAAATTTATGACCATATTTACTTACCATTGGCCCCTGATCATCTTCAGGATAAATTTCAAACACCTCACTGTGGCACAGCAAAGAAAGTCTTTTTTAATCTCGACTGATTTTTTTTTTGCCACATATACTATCTTTAGCCATAGAATTGTTTGTTATTCCCTAACCATGCTATGCACTATATTTCCATGTTCTGCTTGCACGTGCTGTTCCTTGAATAATATTGTTTTGAATAGAGGTGCCGTAATATATTTACTTATCATTTTTTGGTGACTTAGATTGGTATTCTGGGTCTTCATTTTAACTCTATGATAACTATTCTCGAGCACAAATCTTTGTGTACCTCTCTTAATTATTTCCTCGGGGGGAAAAAGTCTTAAAAGCAGAATTGCTTATTGAGTCAAAGATAGGGACTTTTTTTTTTTTTTTTAAGGCTTATGATACTTAACACCAAACTATTTTTTCAGAAAGTTTCCAGTACTATGAGCAGCAGGCTGTGAGAGGACCGAACTTACTAGAGAGGAAATAAGAGGTGCCTAATACCTCCGTGTCAAAAATACATTTGTATTTCTTAACCATTAACTTATCTCCTCATATTTATTAAAGAAAACCTAAGGACCTGAATCAGTTTGCTGTGTGTTTTGTAAGCAATTTTGATGAATAGCAGTCTGAAGATAGAGGAGCACTCTTGAATCAGTTCAGAGCCACTTGTTACCCTGGAAAAGTGAGAGGATCCAAACCTACTTTCTGTTGACCAGAAATACTTTCTCTTGGGAATAATTACCATGAAGTATCACTTCCATCTAATTCTTATAAGAGTGGGGTAGAAATTCAAAAAGGGATAAACAATGGAAAGAGGAAGGAGAGGGACTAAAATTTAATGATAAGTTGGCAGAACATGGTTTGGAGAGATGAAAATTTTTTGTTTTCTAGATACGGACCTGCCTGATCGTTAGCCACTAAGAATGAGAAGAGTTACATGAAGTCAAAAGAGATCTAAGAGCAGGACACTAATGGT
Organism: Ailuropoda melanoleuca; assembly: GCF_002007445.2. Lineage (NCBI taxonomy): Eukaryota > Metazoa > Chordata > Mammalia > Carnivora > Ursidae > Ailuropoda > Ailuropoda melanoleuca. The sequence goes on along the minus strand of NC_048219.1, from coordinate 69,336,858 downwards.
TATTATAGTTTAATGACAGAAAACTGGGAGATCCAGCTAGCTGGGCCTTCTATACCCTTGTAAAAGAGTATTATTTTGGAAGTTGGAAAATGGAAGTGCTATGGCAGTTATCAGTAGGTCTGTGATGCTGACTAATTTATTTAAATCTTTGATGGTTATGAATGATGCTTATGCTTTTAAAAATTATAAAATATTTTTTTATCTGTAAAATGCAATTGTTTCTGCCTCTGCTTGAGTATATTTTCTCATTTTAGTTGTGAAAGCATCTATTAGGAATACATTACTTATTTAATGAGAACATTTCTCATTTGTCTTTGAAGCTCTGCAGGGACAGATTGTTCAATTCAAACTCTCAGACATCGGAGAAGGGATTAGAGAAGTAACTATTAAAGAATGGTAAGTTGGGGCATTTGACTGGCTCAGTCAGTAGAGTATATGATCTTGATCTCGGGGTTGTAAATTCGAGCTCCAGGCTGGGTGTAGAGATTACATAAAAATAAAATCTTAAAAAACATGGTAAGTTATTCTGAAAAAGATTTTAAGTCAATGTAAAAATAATTTGTGTAAAAATAAGTAGGAATTATTTAAGTTGAGAGACTTCTTTCTATAACGATGCTTTTTTAAAAAAGCAATAAGGTAGTTTGTGTTGCTTATATGTTGTTAATACAATTCATCATACATCATGACATTTTATTTGATGTAATTTCTTAAGGATTATTTTTTCTTCTTTTAAAAAATTTTTTCACCACCCACCCCTCACTTCAGCTGAAAAAGGGAAATAAGTCTGTAAAAGATGTTAACTTGATATGACCATGTGTTTGAATGGCATTTGTATATGGACTTACTATTTATTTCCAGACTATTTTAAAATCATGATATAGTCTAAGCTCTCTTTTACTATACTGAAAATGACCTCAGTAAGAATGCCAGTACATTTGACTCACTGTTCTCTGACAGTTTGCCTATATTTTTAGGATAGGTTAAAATAGAAAAAGAGGTATTAATCAAAAAATAATTTTGGGGAAGGTTAAAAATTTTTAAAAAAAAAAAAAGCCTCGAAATAGCCTTCATCATCCTTCTACCTCATTTCCTTCATTGACTTTTTGGAAAAAAAAAGAAATGCCTCTGGGTAGTGAACGAATTTTTAAAGGTGTCTAGAAGTAGCAGTGAAGATGAACAAATAGTTGCTCTCACCATAGTTTTATACTTTTGAAGAGCCTTTTAAGAGTCTGATTCTGCCACCTATACACTCTTCCTCTGTAGTTCGCACTATTATTGCTTTGTAGGTTAGAAAACAGTAAGAACGTAATTGTGCCTTACGGTTATGTCTCTAGTTGCATTGTGGGATTAAGGAAAGAGCAATGGACGTCAAATCAGAAGAGCCTGACTCTGGGGGCGCCTGGGTGGCTCAGCCTTTAAGAGTCTGCCTTCCGCTCGCGTCATGGTCCCAGGGTCCTGGGATTGAGCCCTGCATCAGGCTCCCTGCTTGGTGGGAAGCCTGCTTCTCCCTCTCCCACTCCCCTTGCTTATGTTCCCTCTCTCGCTGTCTCTCTGTCAAATAAATGAATAAAATCTTTAAAAAAAAAAAAAAAAAAAAAAGAGCCTGACTCAAACTTATTAACCTATCTTGCCTGGGACTCACTTGGTCTCTCCTGAGCATTGATTCTTAATGTGTAAAGTGGGGGAAATAGTACTTACTCTGCCATCTCTAAGGGTTATTGAAAGGCTCAAATAATATAATATATAGAAAATGCCTTTTAAATCTGCAGAATATTATGTACATTTATGCTATTGGTACCTTTCTTTCTAAGACAAACACTAGGCTTTGTAGATTTTAAATTTTTTAACATTTCTTAATTTCTACCTCTTGTTAATTCTCTAGACACGTATGTTTGATACAGGGTTTTAAGGTTCTTGGAAAAGGAGATTATTTCATTGCTAATGAAAATTAATACTTCATTAAATGAGAAACACATTTTTGATTAAGGTTTTTCAGAAGTTCTTTAAGAAATATTAAGAGCTTTCTTGAATTCCGTGTGCTTTCTCCCTAACTTAATATCTACAAATCTTAACTCAAGGGAAAAAAAAATACATATTGTAATGCAGTTGGGGGCACCTGGGTGGCTCAGTGAGTTAAGTGTCCAACTCTTGATCTTGGCTCAGGTCTTGATCTCATGGTTGTGAGTTGGAGCCCTGCATTGGGCTCCATGCTGGGCATGGTCTACTTAAAAAAAAGAAAAGTGTGTGTGTGTATATATATATATATGTGTGTATATATATATGTGTGTGTGTGTGTGTGTATATGTGTGTGTATACACACACACACACATATACAACATTATGTATATATGTATACACTATATATATAATATTATGTGTATATAGAGAGTGTGTATACTATATATGTGTGTATATATACATATATATACAATATATATATACACACATATATATACACACTATATGTATATATAACATAGTTGGTAAAATGTTAAAAAGCAGAATTGCGTGCTACACACTGAGAATAGAAATTCAAATGCATAAAGAAGCATGATTTAACATTATGTAAGTGGCAGTAAAACATTGTTCTTCAAATTTGTAGCAGCAAATAATATGGATAAAGAAGAAAAATACTTCAATTTCAAAGAGCCTTTGACCAGCTTCCAAAACAAAAGTTTGCATTATATACGTGCTTTTGTCTTAAAGTCAGTTTTGTCTGATAGTAATAAAGCCAGTCCAGCTCTTTTGGTTACTGTTTGCATGATTTTTTTGGTGTGTATGTGTGGTATATGCGTTTTGTATGTGTTGTGACCATATAATTGGAAGTTTATTTATGGATTTTCTATTTTGTTCTGTTGATCTACATGTCTGTTTTTGTGCCAATACCATACTGTTTTGATTATTATGACTTTGTAATATAACTTGAAGTCTGTAATTTTGATCCCTCCAGCTTTGCTTTTCTTTCTCAACATTGCTTTGGCTATTTGGGGTCTTTTGTGTTCCCATACAAATTTTAGGATTGTTTGTTTTAGTTCTGTGAAAAATGCTGTTGGTATTTTGATAGGGATTGCATTAAATGTGTAGATTGCTTTGAGTAGTATAGACATTTTAATCATATTTGTTTTTCCAATCCATGAGCACGGAAGACCTTCCCATTTCTTTGTATCATCTTCAATTACTTTCATCAGTGTTTTATTGTTTTCAGAGTACAGGTCTTCACCTCTTTGGTTACTTTTATTCCTAGATATCTTCTTATTTTTGGTGCAATTATAAATGGGATTATTTTCTTAATTTCTCTTTGTGTTGCTTCTGTAGTGATATATTGAAATGCAACAAATTTCTGTACATTGGTTTTGTATCCTGCAACTTTACTGAATTCATTTAGCAGTTCTAGTAGTTTTTTGGTGGAGTCTTTTGGGTTTTCTGTATAACAGTATCACGTCATCTGCAAAAAGTGAAAGTTTTCTTTACCAATTTGGATGCTTTTTATTTTGTTGTTGTTGTTGTCTGATTGCTGTGGCTAGTACTTCTAGTACCATGTTGAATAAAAGTGAAGAGAGTGGACATCCGTATCTTGTTCTTGACATTAGGGGAAAGGCTCTCAGTTTTTCCCCATTCAGGATGATGTTAGCTGTGGGTGTTTCATATATGGCCCTTATTATGTTGAGTTATGTTCCCTCTAAACCTACTTTGTTGAGGGTTTTTATCATGAATAGATACCGTACTTTGTAAAATGCTTTTTCTGTGTCTATTGAAATGATCAGATGGTTCTTATCCTCTTATTGATGTGATGTATCGATAAGACTTCTGTTTATTGGGAGTTTTTTCACTGATTCAGTTTCTTTGCTGGTTGTCTGTCTATTCAAATTTTCTATTTCTTCCTGATTCAGTTTTGGTTTATATGTTTCTAAGAATTTATCCATTACTTCTGGGTTGTTCAATTTGTTGGCAGATAGTTTTTTATAATATTCTTTTACAATTGTTTGTATTTTTGTGGTAGTGGTGGTTATTTCTCCTCTTTCATTTGTGATTTTATCTATTTGAGTCTTTCTCATTTTCCTTGATATGTCTGGGTAGCGGTTTATCAGTTTTATTGATTTTTTCCCAAAGAACCAGGTCCTGGTTTCATTGATCTGTCCTATTTTTTTTTTTTTAAATTTCTGTATCACTTATTTCTGCCCTAATCTTTTTTATTTCCTTCCTGATGGTTTTAGGTTTTGTTTGTTGTTCTCTTTCCTAGCTCCTTTGGGTGTAAGACTAGGTTGTTTATTTGAGATTTTTCTTGCTTCTTGAGGTAGGCCTATATTGCTATAAACTTCCCTCTTAGAACTTCTTTTGCGATGCCAAAGGTTTTGGACCTTGCATTATCATTTTCATTTGTTTCTCCCCCACCCCCCATTTTCATTTGTTTCTATATACTTTTCTAACTTCTTCTTTTATTTCCTGTTTGACCCGTTCATTGCTTATTAGCATGTTGTTTAACCTCATAGTATTTGTGATCTTTCCAAATTTTTTCTTGTGGTTGGCTTCTAGTTTAATAGCGTTGTGATCAGAAAAGATGCATTGTATGACTTCAGTCTTTTTGAATTTGTCAAGGATTGTTTTGTGGCTTAATATGTGATCTGTTCTGGAGGATGTTCCACATGTGCCTGAAAAGAATGCATATTCTCCTGTTTTAGGCTGGAATGTTCTGAATATATCTGTTAAATCCATCTGGTCCAGATGGCTGCTACCATCTTCCCCTCTTGCAGAGTGTCATTCAAAGCCATTGTTTCCTTGTTTATTTTCTGTTTAGATGATCTGTCCATTGATGTAGGTGAGGTTTGTTAAAGTGCTCTACTATTATTTTATTATTGTTGATTAGTTCCTTTATTTTTGTTACTGTTTTATGTATTTGGCTCCTCCCATGTTGGATGCATAAGTATTTACAATTTTATATTCTTGTTGGATGTCCCCTTACTTATTATATAATGTCCTGATTTGTCTCTTATTATAGGCTTTGTTTTAAAGTCTGTCTGAACCAATGTAAGTATTGCTACTCTGGCTTTCTTTTCTTTTCTTTCCTTCTTTTCTTTTTCTTAAGATTCTATTTATTTATTTATTTATTTATTTTAGAGAAAGAGAGCACGAGTGGGGGAGGGACAAAGGGGGTGGGAGAAAGAATCTCAAATAGACTCCGTGCTGAGCACGGAGCCTGATGCAGGGCTGGATATCTAGACCCTGAGATCATGACCCAAGACAAAATCAAGAGTTGGAAGCTCAACCGACTGAGCCACCCAGGCACCCCATACTGCAGCTTTCTTTTAACATCCGTTTGCATGAATGGTTTCTCTGTCCCCACTTTCAGTCTGCAGGTGTCTTTAGGTCTAAAATGAGTCTTGTAGGGAGCGTATAGATGGATCTTTTTTTTTTTTTTTGATCCATTTGTCACCCTATATCTTTTGATTGGCATGTTTAATCCATTTACATTCCAAGTAATTATTGATAAATATGTATTTTTCACCATTTTATTGTTTTGTGGTTGTTTCTGAAGATTTTCTCTGTCTTTCTTTCATGGTTTACTGTTTTTCTTTAGTGATTTATTTGGATTTCTTTCTCTTTATTCTTTGCATATTTATTAGTGGTTTTTGATTTGTTGTTACCATTAGGTTTGTATATAACATCTTCTGCATGTAGCAGTGTAAATTAAGTTGATGGTCATTTAAGTTTGAACACATTCTTCTCCCCACGTTTTAGGTATATATTGTCATATTTTATATCCTTTTATTTATGAGTTCCTTGACTGATTTTTTATAAAAATATTCATTTTTACTGCTTTTGTGTTTCCCACCGTCATACATACAGTTTCTTCTTTCCACTCAGAGTCTCTTTTTAGTATTTCTTTTTTCTTTTCTTTTTTTTTTTTTTTTTAGATTTTATTTTATTTATTTGACAGAGACAGCCAGTGAGAGAGGGAACACAAGCAGGGGGAGTGGGAGAGGGAGGAGCCTGATGTGGGGCTCTATCCCAGAACGCTGGGATCACGCCCTGAGCTGAAGGTAGACGCTTAACAACTGTACCACCCAGGCGCCCCACTTTTTAGTATTTCTTGCAAGGCTGGGTTAGTGGTTATGAACTTCTTTAGTTCTTGTTTGTCTGGATAAGTCCTTATCTTTCTCTCTATTCTGAATGATAGATTTGATCACTAGAATATTCTTGGCTGCAGATTTTTTCCATTCAGAACTTTGAATATATCATGCCAATCTCTTCTGGCTTAGAAAGTTTCTGCTGAAAATCCCCTGATAGCCTTATGTGGTTTCCCTTGTATGTTACTGTCTTCTTTTGTCTTTTTTTTTTAAGATTTTATTTATTTATTTGACAGAGATAGAGACAGCCAGTGAGAGAGGGAACACAAGTAGGGGGAGTGGGAGAGGAAGAAGCAGGCTCATAGCGGAGGAGCCTGATGTGGGGCTCGATCCCATCACTCCGGGATCACGCCCTGAGCGGAAGGCAGATGCTTAACCACTGTGCCACCCAGGCACCCCCTTCTTTTGTCTTTCTGCCTTTAAAATTTCTTTAACACTATATTTTGCCAATTTGATTACATTATGTCTTGGTGTGGATCTGCTTTTGTCGGTTTTGATGGGGGTTCTCTGTGCCTCCTGGATCTGGGTATCTCTTTTTTTCCCCAGATTAGAGACGTTTTCAGCTATTATTATTTCTTCAAATACATTTTCTGTCCCCTTTTCTCTTTCTTTGGGACTCCTATAATATAAATGTTATTACATTTGATGGAGTTTCTGGGTTCCTTAAGTCTATTCTCATTTTGCATAATTCTTTTTTCTCTCTTTTGTTCAACTTGCTTACTTTGATTTCATTACTGTGTTTTCTAGGTCATTAATTTGTTCTGTTGCTTCTTCCAAACTGCTGTTCATTGCATCAAGTGTGTTTATAATTTTGTTTATTGTACTCTTCATCTCTGATTGGTTATTTTTTATCTCTGTGTTAAGGGTCCTACTGATGTCTTCCACTCTTTTCTCAAGTCCAATGAGTATTTTTATGATTATTGCTTGAAATACTCTATCAGGCATGTTACTTATATCTCTTTCACTTAGATCTCCAGCCATGTTCTTGTCTTGTTGTTTCATTTGGGTCAAATTTCTCTGTCTTCTCATTTTGTTTAAGTCTCTTTGCCTGTTTCTTTGTGTTAGAAAAGTCAGCTACGTGTCCTGTTCTTGAAGGTAATGGCCTTATGAAGAAGAGGTCCTCTAGTGCCCTGCCAAGTAGTATCCCCTGTTCCCCAGGGCCTGGCACTTCTGGGAGTGTCTCCAATGTGTGTTGCATATGCTCTGCTGTTTCATCCTGGCCACTTTATCCTTTAGGCAGTTTTCTGCAGAGGCTGTTTTTGCCTGTTGTGGGCAGTATTTGTTCCCTGGCCTGACTGTGGTGTTTTTTTTGTTTTTAAAGATTTTTTATTTATTTATTTGACAGATAGAGATAGCCAGCAAGAGAGGGAACACAGGCAGGGGGAGTGGGAGAGGAAGAAGCAGGCTCCCAGCAGAGGAGCCTGACGTGGGGCTCAATCCCAGAATGCCAGGATCACACCCTGAGCCGAAGGCAGACGCTTAACGACTGAGCCACCCAGGCGCCCCAGACTGTGGTGTGTTTTGACTAGGTGTGCTCTGGTCTGCTTGTGAAATGAGACCTGCTGCCAAGGCTCTGCAAAACTCCCAGATTGGGAGATACAGTGTTGGTAGGGCTTTGAGCCAGTCTTTTGGGGGAGAGGGGTCCACCATCCTGGAACCTAGGCAAGCGTGACCAGAAAGGGTGGTTCCGAATTCTCAACATTTGCTGCAACATGGATGGCACTGGAAGAGATAATGCTAAGTGAAATAAGTCAAGCAGAGAAAGACAATTATCATATTGTTTCTCTCATCTATGGAACATAAGAACTAGGATGATTGGTAGGGGAAGAAAGGGATAAAGAAAGGGGGGGGTAATCAGAAGGGGGAATGAAACATGAAAGACTATGGACTATGAGAAGCAAACTGAAGACTTCAGAGGGGAGGGGGTGGGGGAATGGTATAGACTAGTGATGGGTAGTAAGGAGGGCACGTATTGCATGGTGCACTGGGTGTTATACGCAACTAATGAAGCATCGAACTTTGCATCAGAATCCGGGGATGTACTGTATGGTGACTAACATAATATAATAATAAAATAAAAAAAAAAAAGAAAAAGAAAAAAGAAAGGGTGGTTCCACTGGAGCATGGAGTGTAGGGGGTGTTGGGACTTGGTGTAAGCATGCTATGTAGTGAGTGTTGTCACTGCACTGGCTCCAGTTGGTAGTTCTGTGCTTTTGCTGAGGGGTGGGGTAGGGAAATCGAACCCACCAGTTCCTTTGTTCCTGGAAGGTTCTCTCTGTGAATGCTGCTTCTCTGGGATGTCCTCTGAGATGAACAAATAACCTCCCATCTTGTGACCCAGGATGTTCTTGAGGTCACTGTTTTCATGCTGTATGTCTGCAGGCTGTTTGCCCTGCCTTCTCTCCCAGAGCAGCCCCAATGCCTTCAGGCTCTATCTGAGCAAGCCCACTGACCTTTACAACTCTGGGCTTTAAGCCCTGCTTGTAGCAAGAACTCCCGAAATTCGGCCCCTCTCACTTTCCAAGCCAGTTACTGTAGGAATTAGTTTTCCCCATGCACTTCCACGTGTGCTAGTCTGTCTCTCACCCTGCTCTGCTGTCACAGCTACCTCCCAGCTGCTGCGGCCTATATGTTTCTCTCTCAAACCTTGTCTGTGCACATCCTACCTTCATTGATGTGGCCTCTTTTCTATGTTTAGTTGTGGGGTTTGTTCTGCCAGTCTTAAGATTGATTTCTTGGGTATGTAGGATGATTTGAGAGTTATCTAGTTATATTTGCGGGATGAGGTGAGCCTCGGGTCCTCCTGCTCTACCACCATCTTCCCCTCTTGCATGATATATTTTTTTGCATCCTTTTACTTTTAACCTATTTGTATCTCTTGTACATAGCATATAGCGGAATCGTTTTTTTTAAATCCATTTTTCTAATTTATGCCTTTTATTGGCACGTGAAGATTCATATCTGCTATTTTGCTATTTGTTTTCTATATGTTTTATGTGTTTTTTGTTCGTGTATTTCTCCCATTAGTGCCTCCTATTGGGATAAATAGGTATTTCTACTGTACCATTTTAATTTCCTTGTTTCTTTTACTATATATATTTTTTAGTTACTTTCTTAGTGGTTGCTCTGTGGTTTAATTAAAAAACAATGTAGTTTGGATTAATACCAACTCAGTTTCAATAGTACATTAAAAACGTTGCTCCAATATACTCCTTCCCTTCTCCCCTCCTTTTTTGCTGCTATTGTCATATGTATTACATGTTTAAACATTATAAGCCCATCAACAGTTTTTAAAATCTTGCTTTATGCACGTGTTTTGTAAATCAGATAGAATTAAAAAGGGATACAAACAAAATATAGTGTCGTATATATTTACCCATGTAGTTATCTTTATTAGTGTTCTTTATTTCTTCATGTGGATTTGAGTTACTATTGTCCTTTTATTTCAGCTTGAAGGACTCCTTTTAGCATTTCTTGTGGGGCGGGTTGCTAGCAAAAGTTCTGTTTTAATTTATTTGAGAATGTATTTATTTCTCCTTCATTTTTTGAAGTATAGTTTTGCTAGATTAAAGATCCTTGACTGACAGTCTGTCTTTTCTTTCAGCACATTGAATGTGTCATTCAACTTCTTTTGGCCTCCATAGTTTCTGACTAGAAACCATCTGTTAGTCTTACAAGGGTTCCTTTACATGATGAGTGGTTTTCTCTTGATGATTTTAAGATATTCTCATTGTCTTTGAAAGTTTGGTTATGCTGTGTCTAAATGTGGTTTTTTTGAATTTATCCTACTTGGACTTTGTTGAGCTTCTTAAATATATGTACATTAATGTTTTCATCAAGTTTAGGAAGTTCTTAGCCATTATATCTTCAAAGATTCTCTTTATTGATATTCTTTATTTGGTGATGCATCATTTTCTCCTGTGTCCCTTTAATTGTTTAGATATGGTTTCCTTTATTTCTTTGAATATTTAATTGATTTAATTTAACTTTTATTAAAGTTAATTATAATATTAATTATTGTTAATTAACATCTGGGCATCTTCAGGGATGGTTTCCATTGACTGCTTTTTTTTTCTCTACACAGGCCGTACTTTCTTTTTCTTTTTCTTTTTTTTTAAAGATTTTATTTATTTATTTGACAGAGAGACAGCCAATGAGAGAGGGAACACAAGCAGGGGAGTGGGAGAGGAAGAAGCAGGCTCCCAGCAGAGGAGCTGGATGTGGGCCTCAATCCCAGAACACCGGGATCACGCCCTGAGCCAAAGGCAGATGCTTAATGACTGAGCCACCCAGGTGTCCCACAGGCCATACTTTCTGTTTCTTTACATGTCTAGTAATTTTTTGTTGAAAACTAGATATTTTACGTAAAATAATGTGAAAGATATGTGGTAAGATGTGTGGACATCTTATTACCCAGGTCTTCCTTTTAAGAACCTCTTGTTTGCCCTAACTTTTATCATTGCCCCAGCTACCTACAATTTTGAATTGCTGTGGACTGTTTTCAGCAAACACCCTGAGGGAACTAAGTCAGGTCAGACAAGATTAAGCTCTGTGAAAGGAATTTTTCCAGAGACCTGCCCAACAGTCAAACAGTGACTGTTCTTTGGGAGTATAGCTTTTTGTGGAACTCCAAACTTGGGTCTGCCCTTGCTATGGCTGTAAGGCTGCTGATTTTCAAGACTAATGCTGAGCTGGGGAAAGGAGAATGAGAATAGAAGAAGTTAAAATAAAAACTAGGGGGTGCCTGGGCAGCTCAGTCAGTTAATCATCTGCCTTCTGCCCAGGTCATGGTCCCAGGGTCCTGGTATCGAGCCCTATGCTGGGCTTCCCAGGGAGTCTGCCTCTCTCTCTCCCTCTGCCCTTCCCTGTTTGTGCTCACTCTTTCACTCTCTCTCTCTAAGTAAATAAATAAAATCTTTTTTAAAAAAAGAAAACTAGCTGTTTTTAATGAGGTTCAGTCACTTTTCCTGAATAGGTCTTTCTTGATTGTTGCAAGCCTTATAGTAATTTCTAGAATTCTGAAAAAGTTGGTTTTTAACAACTTTTGCCAGTATACTTGTTGCATTTATAGAGGAGCAGAATTCCAGAGGTTCTTAGTCTACCATTCTAGAAGTGTAAGTCATCTATAGGTGCTTTTAAGCCTAGTTTCTATGTGATGGGTGATATTTTAACTGAGAACTAGTTAAGACAGGAAGACAAGGAATGAGAATGACTGAACAATTATCTTAATGAAGAATTGGTGGTAGTAAGTCAGAAATGTGCCAGATACATCAAGAATGGTATTAAAATCAAAATTATATGTTGTTTTTCAGATCCATTCCTTCTGTTCTGTTTGTTAAGAATATCTAGAAGAGCCTGGGGTGGCTGGGTGGCTCCGTCAGTTAAGTGTTTGTCTTCGGCTGGGGTCATGATCCCAGTGTCCTGGGATTGAGACTCTGTTAGGCTCCTGCTCAGCGGGGAGCCTGCTTCGCCTCCCTCCGCCTGCCACTCCCCTTGCTGGTGCTCTCTGTCTCTGTCAAATGAGTAAATAAAATCTGAGGGGAAAAAAAAAATCTAGGAGAGCCTTATAAAGCATACCTAAGATGATTAAGGAGAAAAAGGGACTTATATACAAGGACAGATTAAGATAATTCTACAGGGGCGCCTGGGTGGCACAGCGGTTAAGCCTGTGCCTTCGGCTCAGGGCGTGATCCCGGCTCAGGGCGTGATCCCGGGCGTTCTGGGATCGAGCCCCACATCAGGCTCCTCCGCTATGAGCCTGCTTCTTCCTCTCCCACTCCCCCTGCTTGTGTTCCCTCTCTCGCTGGCTGTCTCTATCTCTGTCGAATAAATAAATAAAATCTTAAAAAAAAAAAAAAAAAAAGATAATTCTACAAGGAAAGACTGAGAGAACTCAATCCAAAATTCATGAAATTACAAAGAATATGCATTAGGGATATCAATTTTTGGACTTAATTATAGAATAATAGACAAATCTTAAAGTTTGATGAAGGCTAATATAAAATAATAAAAGGAAATAACATTTTAAGAGCATACCTTTAGAATTTCTTCCAAGAAATAGGTGAGGCATAACACCTGAAAGTGTCATTAAATTTTGGGATTATAGATCTATGAATGGTTTTTAAATTTTTACTATTTCTTGGAGATACATCAGAGAGACTCTGGAAGCCTTTATAGTCTTTCTGAAACATTCTTTGGTACACCATCTGGGACTAAATGATGTACTAGATGGATACTGATCTAATTCAGTGTAGCATTTACATTGTTAGGATGATTAGTATTATATACTTAAAATTATTCATGTAAAAGTGTTTTGTGTCTTTTTTTTTTTAGGTATGTAAAAGAAGGAGATACTGTGTCTCAGTTTGATAGCATCTGTGAAGTTCAAAGTGATAAAGCTTCTGTTACTATCACTAGTCGTTATGATGGAGTCATTAAAAAACTGTATTATAATCTAGACGATATTGCCTATGTGGGAAAGCCATTAGTAGACATAGAAACGGAAGCTTTAAAAGGTATTGTAAATGTGTTCATCTATTTTGCCGAATTGATTACTGCTGTCCTTTTGTTATTGGGTACCAATTAAAAGAGATGTTTCCTTTTTTTTTTTTTTAAAGATTTTATTTATTTATTTGACAGAGATAGAGACAGCCAGCGAGAGAGGCAACACAAGCAGGGGGAGTGGGAGAGGAAGAAGCAGGCTCATAGCAGAGGAGCCTGATGTGGGGCTCGATCCCATAACGCCGGGATCACGCCCTGAGCCGAAGGCAGACGCTTAACCGCTGTGCCACCCAGGCGCCCTGAGATGTTTACTTTTATTAACTTACAGGATTTAATTTGGTGGTTTAAAAGCTGAAATTAGGAAAAAAGAAAAGGTCCCCTGTGATGAATGATTATCTTCTGACTAGTTACCATGTTAGAAACATATACATTAACAATTTATCTGGAGGCCCGCCTTCTAAAAACCTTCGTTTCTAGATTCAAAGAATCAACAGACTTTCTCAGGAATTAAAGATTCAGGCCTTGAATCCTAGTCACTAATAACAAAAACTGGAGTAGGTGAAGGGTTAAATGTAATAGTGGGATCATTTTGTTTGCCACTGATTCAAAAACAAAAACACTTCCTTGGGGGTGCCTGGCTAAGTCAATCAGTGGAGCATGCAACTCTTGATCTTGGGATCGTGAGTTTGAGCCCCACGTTGGGGGTAGAAATTACTTTTAAAAATTAAATATTAAAAAAACCCCACAGTCTCATTGGTAATGGTTACAAAAACCGAACTTACTGAAGAGAACTGGAAGAGAAAAGAAGGAAAATTATCATGAAAAATGAAGAGATTAGCATTCAGAAGAAGCAGTGACCATGGAACTTAGAAGCAGTAGATGGCCTGACAAAAGTGAATCTGTTGTGACAATGTTGCAAAGGAAAACTAAAACAGTAGGCTCTCTGAGTGGTGGCAAACAGCTGTCTACCTCAGAAATTCCTTATGGCATTGTTGTGATACACTAAAGTTATGTCACCTAGGAAACAGCTTTGCCATCAGGGATTGGCCGGGGTGGGGGGGCTGTGGCATAAGTTTTGTGATGCAACCCTAAGCCAGCAATCTATCTGGGAAGGGCTGAAATAGACATTTTAGTAGTGTAATTCAAAAGTCCAGAACAAATCTGAATTACAGACTTCTGGTTGACTCATAGCTCTGCAGACTATATCATTAACAGCAACAACAAGTAATATCATAGTCATACTTTACAGTTTATAAAAAATTTTGCTTTTATTTTATTTATCCTTAAGTTTTTATCCTGAAGTATTTCAGTTTAACAGATGAAGAAACTAAACAAAACCTATAAAGGTTGGGCGATTTGCCCAATGGTCAGTGACAGAGCCAAATTTAGAAATCAATGGCCTGTCTTTGTCCAGAATATTTTATACTATGACATGCTGCCTCCAAAAGTTGAAGATGGCTTATTGAAGCCTTCTTATTATTTATAATTTTTTGCTATAAAAGCAGGATATGTGCATTGTAGCAAATTGTAAAATTCAGAAAATTAAAAATAAGAAAATTAAAGTATTCCTGCTACTCAGAAATTACCACTCTTAACACTCTAGTATTAAGACATTTTTCTAAGCACACAATTATGCATTGAAATAGTTTTTACCAAAGTAATGTATTCCGCTTGCTGTATTCTAATCTGTTTGCTTAACTAGGTATGTGTTTTCATGACAATACATTTTCATATTTTACCTGATAATCAGACTGTATTTAAATTTCCCCAGTTGCTCCCAAAAAGTCTTTGAAATTTCAGTTGGTTTGTTCAAACTGAGGTCCAATATGGGACCAGACATGGCCCATGATCTCTTTTCACATGACTCATACTCTTTCCCATTTTGTTTCGTGACACTGACTTGTGGACAGGACTGTGCCATTTGTTTTGTAAAATGTCACATCTTTGAGATTTGTCTTATTGCTCCTTCATGGTGGTTCTTGGGTGGTTCCTACCATTCTTATAGTTCCTACAAACCGGAAGCAAGTTTGAAAGGCTAGGTTCAAGTCACATATTTGCCTAGAATACATCATGGATCACACTGTGTACTTCATATAGCTTCACATCAAGACACATCTAGATGACCTGCTATAGTGATGCTAAGTTTAGACAGTGGATTAGGATAATGATGACCCTTGCCCCACCACTGTAGTTATGTTTTACCTTTTGCAACCTGGAAGTTATCTATATGTTGTTACTTTGGCACTATGTAGATAGTTTATAATCATTTGAGAATCCTTGTCTAAATCGACAGTTGCTTTAGGGGTTGTGGAATGATGATTTTTTGATTCTGTCATTCTTTTTACATTGTTAGCTGGCATTCTGTAAAGTGGAGCTTCACCCTCATCAACTGGGCCTATTAGTTACTCCGAAATACAGTTCCTACTGGAAAGACAGATGCTTAATTTTTTTCCCTTACCAAGGAATTGCTTTTAATAGTGATATTAAATTTCCAGCTTTCTCTTTGTGTGTATTCAGTTGATTTGCTGTGTTAAATCTATTATAATTGTTCTTTTTCATGCTGAAATTGTTAATAGTAGTGACCATTTCAGGGTGGCTCCTGTGCGTTCTTACACATGACTCCATTAATTTTCAAAAGCTTTCTTGCTTTTGGCACAAGAAGATGATTAGGACTCACCTTGTATGTTTCCTACCTGAGATCTGGAATTATCCGTTTCTTCAGGGCTCTTGTTCCTTGTAATGTGGAGTGGACAAGAGACCATAATTTAGGTAGTAGGGGTGCTTCCTATTATCTTGATTCCAAATGTCTATTGAAAGGCATGATTTAGGAATATTCTTTTTAGGAAAAAAGAATTTCCTTTCAAAATTGCATGAAACACAAAATTATTTTGATGGATCAATGACTATTATTATTATTATTATTATTATTATTCAGTTAGGACCTAAAAAGGCAAGAGGCAAGAGGCACAAACTGAGAGCGCTGAATCCTAACCACTAGACCACCAGGGAGCATCAGTCTGGGCACAAATTGAGGCAAGCAAAGATGCTGAGCACTATTATGGATGTCATTAAATTAAAACACCCAGTCAGGTGTTGTAGGCCAGATTAGATACCAATTTAGGCCATCTAAAACAATGAATTATTTGTATGAACAAGTAAACAATCGAGACTTATGGGGTTTTTATTGTTTGGTTTTAGAGTTTATTTTGGCATTTTCAATGAGATTCAACTTAATAAATCTTGATATATAGCAAAATACGAAGTCAAAGAGCTGTTTCAGAGTAGGGGTGTTTTTTCTAGAGAATTGTTTCACAAAAATTAATCTCCTATGTATCATGAATGAATCTCAAAAATGTATGCTGAGCAAAAAAAACCAGACAAAAAAGAGAACATGCTATATGGTCTATGTGCATAAAATTTTAGAAAATGCAAACTAATATAAAGACCAAAAACTGATTAGTGGTTGCCTGGGTATAAGGAATCTTTTAGGGGTGGTGGATATGTTCCTTATCCTGATTGTTGTGATGGTTTATAGGCATATGCATATTTCAAGTTTATCAAGTTTTATATTTTACATATGTGAGGTTTGTCTGTAAAAAAATGAGATTGCATAGGTTATGTTCAGAATAAAAATTATCTGTTAATATTCCTCATAGAGAACTGATCATTTGCTAGCTATTCTGTTTTGTTTGCTAGTCACAGTGTAATCTGAACAATTATTTTGCATTGTAGTTTTATTTTTGCATATATGCCTTTTTGCTCTTATATTTGTGTTTTAATGTATTTTTTTACTGTAAGAAAAAACTATGTATTATAAGGAAACCGATAGAACAGTAGATTCAATTTAATGAGACATTTATATGTGACTCTCCTTAATTCAGAAATGGGAAAGGTTTCTAAATATTTTGTATACCTTTTCTTCAGCAGGAATTTGTAATAATATTCGATTTGTTTATATTGTTGTTTACTTCCGTGCTAGGAAAACCAATTATACTATAAATCAAAAATCAGTGAACAAAAAGTCTTTTAGAAGCTTAAGATACATTATTTCTATTTTACAGGTGGAAAATAATTATAGCATAGAACTATCAAGGGTATAAGAGATCAAAACTAGACATTGTAATAGTAGTATTGGAAGTTAATCCTGTCTTCTAATGCTTGTTTAAGTGATACTTTGTGGTACTGTCTTGTGTGTGTGTGTGTGTGTGTGTGTAACTATCTTTTGTAACATGGTGTTGTTGTCTGCTTTTTGAGGCCAGAGTATCAAGGATAAACTGGACTCACTTATGCTACCTTGTATGTGTGACATTTAGAAGGCATATACTGTTGTGCTCGTGTCCACAGCGCATATACTAGAAGGCATATACTATCAAAAAATATATATTATAAGTTGAAATCCAGTTATTTAATATTACCAAGATTATATCAAAGCTATTCCATGTCTGCTGTAAACTTATAAGTATATTGCCATTTATTCTTTTTACAGCTAACCTGGCTTTTTCTAGTCTCTATTTGACAAAGTAAAATGGCTCCTCTCTTTCTTAAATAGCTGAAGTTTTTTATACCAGCTTCTCAAAATCATTTATTTGAGGGAATCGTTAGTTTTATTTTTTTAACTTTATATATTTTACTCCTTCTTAAAGTGAGAGTATTGAGTATAGCCTAGAATCTTTTTTGATTACACAGGAACATGTTAATGAACATTTATTATTCTGGAAACAACACAATTCTGCATCTGGTTTTTGGTTTTTCAGCCTACTTCTTAGCATTGTCATTGTGCCCAGCCATGATTCTCCTTCCTGACTTTCTGGGAACACCGATAGCTAAAGTTTGTTAAGAAGTAGGTACAAAGAAGAAAAAGTAAGATCTGGAGTCTAAATTCCTTTTTTTCTGGAGCAAGGGCATGGTTTTAATGATGAGGCTGTGTGGCAGCTGTTTTAGGTATTCTGATCCTAAAGCTATGTGCAGAATTAAGTTGCCAGAATGTCTGACCACCACTTCTATACCTAATTAATCCTCATTGAGGAGTCTTGCCACCATGGGGAAGTATTAAGGAAAGAGAAGGAGAAACATAAGCTATAGCAGAATTCTATATAAAACTAATGTTATCCTTCCATTATATTGTATTTATCCTTTAACATCACCGTCTACCACTGACTGAATGCTTTCTCTGTGCTAATGCTATATATACATTATTTCATGTAATCACGTAGATTAAGTTATCTAGATTATTATTTGCATTTGACACATGCATCATTGAGACCCACAGAGGTTTAATATCTTGCCTGTGGTCACATAGCTAGTACCTGGCGAACTATGATTTGACCCTAGCTCTTTTAATTCTAAAGCCCGTATTCCTAACCACTTTGTTACACTGAAAATTCTGTTCAGAGACTATGAGTATCAGCTCCATTCTGCATCTAGAACACTGGGACTGAATTTCTAGCACTGTTCATATGCATATTTATGAAAATCTGCTAAAACCACATAAATTAGGTGTCCCATAGAGTTTATAATCTATTTTTTAAAGATTTATTTATTTAGATAGAAAGATCATGAGTGGGAGAGGCAGAGGGAGAGGGAGAGAAAATCCATAGCAGACTCCATGCTGAGCCCACATGGGGCTTGATCTCACGATCCTGAGATCATGACCTGAGCCATGACCATCACCGACATCTAACCAACTGCACCACCCAGGCACCACCCCACAAAGAGTTTTTAATATTAAAATGCTTACTAGTATTGATACAGTGTTCTGAGTTAAAGAAAAGCTCTTTGAGGGGTGTCTGGGTGGCTCCGTTGAGTGTCTGACTCTTGATTTCAGCTCAGGTCATGATCTCAGGGTCGTGGGACTGAGCCCCATGTAGGGCTCTGTGGTCAGCACAGAGTCTGCTTGTCCCTCTCCCTCTCCCCCCCCCCGACTCACATTGTCTCTCCCTTCCTCTCTCTCAAATACATAAATAAAAATCTTAAAAAAATTATCTCTAACATAAAACAGTTCTAAGAACATAGCATGTCATTCAATTAAATTATACTCAGTGATATAAATTGCAGAATATAATGCCTGGGCATAATAAGTGGGCAATAAAGGGCAGCTATAGCTTAGTTTTGTTCAACCAGTTGTAGATGGAGTTGATTGAATTAGCTGTTTCAGTAATTTGATGTGAAAAAGAAAATGCAGTGGGATCTCATTGGTTTGAGTATCATCAATTCTCAATTTATGATCACTTATAAAGGAACTAAACTGAGTTTACCTTTGTTCTACGAGGAAAGATCTTCCTAAGCAGTTTTGCAGAGAGAAAAGTTTAAAACTTTTTATGATAACAAATTCTTTCAAACACCCTTGAGTGCTTTAGTATTTCAAAACATTTTTTCTACAAGAATTTCCCAATTAAGTAAATTAATTGACTACTTAATGTAGTTTTTAGAAATAGTTCTTAAAATACCTAAGAATATTGCAACGTCAGTTTTCATATTTTTACTAATTCAAATTAATTTTTTATTTAGTTAATCTGAAATAATAGTTCTATTATAAATTTGTATCACATGAGGAATTCTGGAAACATTAAATTGACAGTTTTCATGACAAAAAGTGATTATTTACCAGAGTTCTTTTGTTCTTTTTAAAAATTTAAGTAAGGCTTTTAAAACTGTGTATTCTAAATCCACTACTGAAAGGATAAAATCCCACATATTATAGTGCTAGAACCATGAAAATCATATCACTTGGGGGAGAGTTATGAAATTTTAGGTTAGCCTTAACTCCATCCCTTAGGGTCTGTTTCTACATTGGTAAAATTGAGACATATGCCCTGCATTCCTGTAATAGTGTTGTGATCATAAAAGGAGAAAATATGTATAAAAACACTTAGAGAATGATTTAAAGTACTATGTAGGAAGGTGGTATTTTAGTGCAGAAGAGAGCTTTCTTCCAGCAACTACCTGACCACTACAAATAATATATAATATGAATGACTTCTAACCAATGAATTTGTTTTATTACTCATATTTATACCCAAATTACTCTAAAAGGCAGTACTACTTGGTCACATATCAATGTTTTCCGAAAGGTGAGTAGCAGTAAATTCAGTGATCTTTTGGAAATATATAACTTTTATATATTTCTGGGCATTTATACATTTGTCATATTCCAGCAAATACACATTAATTCAGGTTTTATTTGGAATTCCTGCAATTGAATCTCCTTGGGTTCCCTGTGCATCTTAGTTCCTAATGCTCATCTTTCTTACTAGTTTCTCCAATAACTTTAACAGTGTGGACAATACTACAGGGTTTCTCAAGTTGCAACAAAACTCTACCTTGAACAATAGGAGCTGTATTCTAGCTTCTGTGACCACAAAGAAAATTTACTAGGGTCGTGAACTAATGGAAACAGCACGCGGTGAGGCATCCCTCGGAATGAATCCCAGCTCCACGGTTTCTTAGCTGTGTGAACTTAAGCCAATCATTTCATCTTTCAAGTGTCAATTTTTTTTAACCTGTAGAATGGGATAATAACACCTATCTTACACAGTTGAAGATTAAATTATGATATTGCATCTAGTGTAGCATTTGACATATAATAGGTGCTTGTGGGGGAGGAAAAGTAATTCTCCCACTAACCTTCTGAGTTCTTAGCTGAGACTTCTTGTAATAAAAGACAGATTAACAAGAGAAAAACAGAAGTTTATTAACATGTATACCTCATCTATGCCAGGGAAAGATGAGTAACTCAAAGAGATGGCTTTAGAGTTTAGGCTTAAATATCATTTTGATAGAGAAAGGGGAAGTGGGATGTTGGCTTCTTAGGATGTTGGCTTTTTCGGGAAGATGAATGGGCCCTTAGAGAACAGATGGGAGGTATGACAATTGGGCCCAAGTTCAAGTGTAGTGCTGACTTCTAGTCTCTCCTATGATGGGAGTCAGTCTTGCCTGGTGGATGAAAAGGCTTTATGACAGTTGAGTTCCTTCTGGACGATCTGTCTTTAGGCACTGGAGAATTTAGGGAATGCCTTTCCCTGCATTTGCTGTTTTTCAAGTGCCTATAGCTCAAAATAATCAGTATATGAAAGTGGCATATTTGGGGTGGCATAGTCTGCTACCCTACGTGCTCAATTCAAGTTTTTTGTTTGTTTTGTTTTCCCTTCCTCACCTTGAGGGGAACTTTGAGAGCTCCATTGGGCCAGTTCATAGACCAGTGAAGAAGAATGAAGAAATTGTCTTTCCATAGGTACAGCAGTGGAGAATTGTGATTTACTTTGAATGGAATGTCAGAGCAAATTCAGTTGTCTGCTTTCAGCGGCCTAGTCTCTGATTCACTCATTCTCACAGAAGTTTCTGCTGTACAGCATGGATTTCCAAGCATTAGAACTTGACAATTAAATGCTCTCAGAATTTTTTTATTTTTGGTTGTAGAAATACATGCGAATAGCCTGGGGTAGTTTTTTATCTGTTGGCACTCTAGATTTAGAGAATAGACCAACCAAATTAGCATTAGCCATGAAAATAAAATCTTCCACAGCATTCCTTAAGCCGTTTTCAAAGCAGAAGAAAATGTTACATGCTTTATGTTAGGAAAGCGCTTTAAGATTGTTACAGATTTTATATGATTCTTTCATGTCATTTGTCTCACATTGGATTTTTATTGATTACCATTTGCAAATATAAATGAGAAATTTGTTAGGGGAGTGTTTAAAATACAAAACGTTTAAAAATGTATTGAAGAAGCTCTCACTTTTTAACTTGTAGCTGCTGCATGATTCTAGCAGAAATGAAGTAAACACCAGGTAATAATCAACATCCTACAGCACTAGGTAGCTGTACCTCCCTTCCCCCCCCCCCCACATCTGTTTTGCATTGTGAAGTTGTGTCTTCCCACTTTGGAGTAGCCTGACTAGTATGCTTTTGAGTATATGTTTAAGTTGAATTTATTTATATATTATAAGCCATGAAGCTTTTTTTTTTTACTTTTTAATATTTTCAACTAAAGAGTAAAATTTTACCTTGTTGACCAGATTCAGAAGAAGATGTGGTTGAAACTCCCGCTGTGTCCCATGATGAGCACACACACCAAGAGATAAAGGGCCAGAAAACACTGGCAACTCCTGCAGTTCGCCGCCTAGCAATGGAAAATAATGTAAGTTGTGTTAATATTTAAGTGTGAGGTTACATAGAAAATACACATTTGTATTGATGAAAAGTTAGCCAACTGTTCCATGAACAGATGGCTCAAGTTGAGATTAGAGAAAAATGATAATGTGTGTTACTGAAAAGTGTTGCAGAAAAGCACCAGTGAGAAATGAGAAATTGCAAACTTATTACTTACATTAATTAAGCCGTGTGGTTTTATTATTTTTCCTTAAAGCCTAATAAAAGTCAGGGCCACCATCTACTGGACACTTGTAAATACTAGTGTCTTAGGTCAGGTCCCCTAGAAGCCAGCTTGAGACAGGGATTTGGATGCATGTGATGGATTGATTGAGGGCAGGAATAACTTTTCTGAGAATGAGGGAAGCAGGTAGAGAAGGGAAATGGGCCGGGCAAGAATGTGGTCTCAAGGATCTGATCCAATGGGGTTAGGAAAAACCATTGAAATTGTACTGACTTGAGACAAGGAGACCAGCCTTTCGTATTCCCTCTTATCAGCCAGTCATTGGCACTTATCCAGGGCTAAGTGGCTCCCAGGTACTGGAATCAGTATGTATGCATTATCTCATTTAATTTTTACAATGATACTGTCAGTTACGGGGACTATTTGGAGACTTGGAGAGGTGAAGTAACAGGTCCAGGGTCACACAGCTAACACAGTGGTGAGGCCAGGGTTCTGAAGTGAGTCTCTGTGACTCCAAAACCAGTACCCTTAATCATGATATACTGCCTCAACAATTACTGCGTCCGTTACTTGAGCATTTATGAGTCATACACTGTGTGCACACACATTCTCTCCAATCGTCACAGCCACCCTGCAGGGTAGTTTGGATTATCCCCATTTTGCAAATGAGAAAGGGCAGGGAAACTGATTAATTGCCTCAAATCAGATAAGTAGCTGAACTTGGGATTTGAACACATCTGTTCTCTTCCAAACTTGGGTTCTTTGCACTGTGCCTCACAGTGCAGGGTTTTTGTCTGTTTTTGAGAGAGGTGGTTAAGTTACAGTGGGAAAAAACAAAAGCTTACATTTTAGAAATACGTATGAGTCATTAAAATGTTCATATCCCTTCAGACACTTATCCTACCATTGGGAGACTATCCCAAGGAAATAATCCAGGATACGTTCTTCCAAGTGTCTTATATAGCCAAAAGTGAGAAGGCACATACAGGTTTAAAATGAGGGATATGCTTGGGTAAATTATGCTAAGGATTTTATTTATTTATGAGAGAAAGCAAGAGAGAGAGCGGAGGGAAGAGCAAAGGGAGAGAGATAAGCAGACTTCCCTGAGTACAGAGGCCAACACAGGGCTCAATCCCAGGACCCTGAGGTCATGACCCGAGCTGAAACCAAGAGTCGGGGCACTCAACCAACTAAGCCAACCCAGGTGCCCCTAGGTAAAATATATTTTAAACCTTTAATGAAAATTATGTAGCAATTAAATATGTTCAATATGAAGACTAGCATAATAGAAAATAGAAATAATATGGAACACTACATTGTGAATGGCATCAGATGAAAGATTGATGTTATGTATTCCTTTGAAAGTTATAGTGATGCCTGGGTGGCTCAGTTGGTTAAGCCTCTGCCTTTGGCTCAGGTTGTGATCCCAGGGTCCTGGGATTGAGTCCCGCATCTGGCTCCCCGCTAAGCTTCTCTTTCTGCCTGCTGCTCCCCTGCTTGTGTTCTCTCTCTGACAAATAAATAAATGAAATCTCAAAAAAAAAAAAAATGAAAGTTATAAAGTATTTTACTAATGTTTTTCTTAATTATATAGAAAAACTACTGGGGTACCTGAATGACTCAGTCGGCTAAGCGACTGCCTTCGGCTTCGGCTTCGGTCATGATCTCAGGGTCCTGGGATCTAGCTCTGCATCGGGCTTCCTGCTCAGTGGGGAGCCTGCTTCTCCCTCTGCCTCTGCCTCTTGTGCTCTGTCTCACTCTCTCACTGTATCTCAAATAAATAAATAAAATCTTTAAAAAAGAAAAAAAGCGAAACTACATATAGCAATGCATGATTTTGCTTTCCTATACCATTTCTTTTTCTTTTTTTTTTTAAAAGATTTTATTTATTTATTTGACAGAGATAGAGACAGCCAGTGAGAGAGGGAACACAAGCAGGGGGAGTGGGAGAGGAAGAAGCAGGCTCATAGCGGAGGAGCCTGATGTGGGGCTCGATCCCACAATGCTGGGATCACGCCCTGAGCCGAAGGCAGACGCTTAACCGCTGTGCCACCCAGGAGCCCCTCCTATACCATTTCTTGAAGATGTATATGATTAGTAGAATATTTGTATAATTACCAGAAATTACTAGATTACTTACTATAAATCACCTTTTCTTTTTCTGAAGTTTACATATTTATGAATTATATTTGTTTTAAAGTTAAAAACCAGTGTCATTTACAGTTATTGAAATTACCTAAAAATTACTTAAATCCCCAGAATTCTTTGTTATAAACTAAATGTTTGACATGATAAAGTCCTTTATTCTGAAGTCATCGTTAGAGAAGCACTAGTACAAATGATGCAGGACTTAACCCTGAGAAATTAATAAATATATGGTAAGTATGAAGCTGTCATCTAAGCTTATCTGTCTTTTTATTTAAACAATTTCATTTAATGAGAACGTTTTATCTCTGTACCAACATAGAAGGGGATTAAAGCCAGATCACAGTGTTTCCAGAGAGAATCATGAACGTTTTAGGTTTCTGGACCCAGTTCCTGTGTGTGTATTGGGGGTGGGGATGTTTCCCACAACAACAAGCAATTCTCTGGACACCAATTGGATATCCTACAATTCAGGTCTGTTGATAGTGTCAGAATTGACAGGTTAATGATTCATTCCTGCAAGACTGCTCGCCCTCCCCCACAACACTTCAGATGCTCTCAAGTCAGGTTATCACCTATGCTTCTGACCAGCTGGCTACCGATAGGAGTTTCCATTGACACTCTCCAACTCAGCATGCCAATCGCAGGCCCAGGTTATTACCTGTACTTCTGACCTATTGGCTATGGATGGGAGGTCTGCACAGTCCTCTCTTTGGGTTTGATTAATTTGCTAGAGCAGCTCACAGAATTTAGGAAACCTATTTACTCACTAGATTACCGATTTATTATAAAAGAATACAACTCCGGAACAGCCAGGTGGAGGGACACAGAGCAACATATGTAGAAAGAGGCATAGAGGTTCTATGGCCTCTCCAGGTGTGCCACTCTCCCCAAATCTACACGTGTTTACAACCTGGAGGCTCTCTAAACTCAGTTCTTTTGGGTTTTCTTTGAAGACTTTATTACATAGTCATGACTGATTAAATCATTATCCATTGACAACTGATTCAACCTCCTGCCCTTTTCCCCTCTCCAGATTTGGAGTAGGGGACTAAAAGTTCAACCTCTAATCATAGGGTTGGTTCCCCTGGCAACCAGCCTCCATTTTTAGTTCCCTGAGGGCTATCCAAAAGTTCATTAACATAACAAAAGAGACCTCTTTACACAGGTCCTTTCAAGGGTTTTAGGAGCTCTGTGCCAGAAATGGGGAGAAAGACAAAAAATAGACTTACTATAAGTCACAATCTCACAATGAGTATCTAGTGGAAAGAGGAATTACGTCATTTATTATTATATAGAAACAATAAGGGGCGCCTGGGTGGTTCAGTCGGTTAAGCATCTGCCTTTGGCTCAGGTCATGATCTCAGGGTCCTGATTTCGAGCCCCTGTAGGACTCCCTGCTCAGTGGGGAGTCTGCTTCTCCCTCTCCCTTTGCCCCTCCCCCTGTTCCTGCTCAGGCAGGCGATCTCTCTTTCTCTCTCAAATAAATAAACTCTTTAAAAAGAAGAACAAACAAAATAATAAAATACATATTTGACACTTAACTTGGGCTGAGAAACTCATAGTAAATTTAAATTTACTCAGTAAAATTAATTTCAGTTTTTGTATTTATCTTAAACAACTGTGAGAAAAAAACTAAGAGGGCTTTTGTATGATGATTATTTTAAGTATTACTAGTTTACTGGTGGCCAGGTTGTCTCGAACATGCTATAAAGGCGTGTACATGAGTTGTGTCTTTCCACGGTGTCAGCTTTATTCAATCACAAAGCAAGGTTAACATAATTGTAAAGCAGGTTCGGGATTCTAAACTCAATGACATTTTACTACGCCTTTAACCTGGCTTCATACATGTCACACAAAACAAAGTACAATGTAAAGTCACACAACAAACAAGATACAATAAGGAGTAACACCAGGGTCTGTCCCTGAGTGCACAGTTGAGGAGTAGACTGCGTCTGGGCTGGGTGGGCTCTTGGCGCAGGCTGCTTACCGTGGTCAGGCAGTGGAGGGACTCTTAGGTTCACAAGTCAGTCAGGCGAACCTTTGGTGGCAGTTGCCTTTTTAATGCAGTCAGATGTGGAAGGGTCAGCATCTGGAGAGTCTGTTTGCTACAGAGGTCTAACCTTTTTAAAGTTTAAGGGGACTTGGCAGGCCTCTTCTGGTTCTAATGACTACCAGTTTCTGATTCTTCCAGGTTCGCATGACCTCACTGATTATCAGACCCTAGTACTGTGCTGGGTTCGGTGATTTCTGGTCTTACCTGCAGTGCCTTTGGCTGCTTATGTCACTGCTTGACCTGAGCGAATCCATCTTGCTGTCTACAAAAGATCAGAAACATTGGTGTACGTTTGCTATACTGTTTAACTCTTTAAATTTTCAGTTCTTATGTAGTCTCCCAAAATTAAAAAAAAAATCTAATAAGTACTATGCAAGAAGTTTAAAAATAGTTGACTGTTTATAAAATGTAAGTTTCATAGGTATGGATTATATACAATGTAGATACTGCATTGTTACCACATGGGCAAATGAACAGTATATACAAAAGTAACAAATGAGTAAAAAAGGTAAGAAATGATTACACAGGAAGGGTAGCTATAGTTTATAGCATTCTGTTAAGAAAATAAAAATGTTATTTCCTTATACAAATTTATATTGGGCAGAGATTATTTTTACCTTCAATTGATTAAATTCCATTTAGAGACCTTAATGATGGATATATTTATTTCTGGATAGTTTTTGATGTAGGAAAATGTTGGGGTTCAGAGCAAACAGTCAAGAAAGAATTCTTAAGACGTCTTTGGTGCAAAAAGGTGGTGTTATTAATTCACGGGAACAGGACCAATGGGCAGAAAGAGCTGCACTGGGGTCATGAGGAGTGGCTTACTATGTACTTTCAAGTTGGGAGGGGGTTAGGGATAGCATAAGTCTCTAAGGAATTTTGGAAGCAACGTTTCCAAAACCTTGAGGGGGCTAGTTATCGTTAGGAAAAGGTTATTCATTACTGTCTAATCAAACCCTAGTTATGAGACCCTTCAGATATGGATCAGTGGGTCATATGATTGGGGGATGATTGCCAACATATGTCTTGAGGGGTAGAGATAAAGGAAGATTCCAAAGGAATTTTTATATGTTAAAGACAATTTATAGGATCCTGAGGTCAGGATAATGTTAAGCTAAGATTGCCTTTTGCTCTTAGCAAAGTATTAACATCGAGGCAGCTGAGTTGCTAGAGGAATGTCACTTTGCCTGTCTCAAGGACTTGTCAATGGGCTGTAAGTAGTAAGGAAATTCAATTTTTCTTTTGTCTTTGTTTCCTACATTGGTTTTATTTTTAACATTTAAATGTGTCTTTTTTTTTTTTTAGATTAAGCTGAGTGAAGTTGTTGGCTCAGGAAAAGATGGCAGAATACTTAAAGAAGATATTCTTAACTATTTGGAAAAGCAGACTGGAGCTATATTACCTCCTTCGCCAAAAGCTGAAATAGTGGCACCTCCACCAAAACCAAAAGACAGAACTGTTCCTATACCGATATCAAAACCTCCAATATTCACAGGCAAAGACAAAACAGAACCCATAAAAGGTAACAACAGTAATGCAAGGTACTACTACAAGTTATTTGGGGAAATTTACCTTAATAGATCCAGGTATATAATATGGTGTTCTCAATTCTTGGGGGGAAGTTCAAATTCATCATACTTTTTTAAATGGTGAAATAACATAGTTTTTCCAGGAAATATTTTAATTTTTACTGATAATTTCTGAAGAGTAATGTGTTAGCAGGTTTCTTGGAATATAAACTTGTATAGTGATAATTGTTCTTTTTTAAAGACTCAGGATTATAAATATAAGTTTTAGTTAGCTTCGAAATAGCTAGCTCTGATTTGATATTTATAAACTCTTAGGATGATTAACTTCCAGAAGTGTGACTTTGCAAGAAAGCCAGTAAGTAAATACATGACTTGCCTCCTTTTATATATTTTTTTTATATACCACAGCATTAAAGGCAGTTACCTGTTAGTACTATTACACTTGACACTGGGTTCTGTGCTGCAGTCAGTGCTCCAGCATTGGAATTAGTGTCTTTCAGTTACATAATGAAGATGGTAGCCTTGAGAGGGAGAGTTTAGTTGAAAAAGTAAATGACATTAGAAAATCCTCAATTTTAGTAAAAAGGTTTAAAGGATTTAAGAATTTAAAAATATAGGGGCGCCTGAGTGGCTCAGTTGGTTACGTGTCCCACTCTTGGTTTCAGCTCAGGTCATGGTCTCAGGGTCATGAGATTGAGCCGCCTTGGGCTCTATGCTCAGTGGGGAGTTTGCTTGAGATTCTTTCCCTCTGCCCCTCCCCCCACTAGGATGTGCATTCTCTCTTCCTCTCTCTCCCTCTCTCTCAAATAAATAAAACTTAAAAAAAAAAGAATTTAAAAATATATGTAAATTTGGGATGCCTGGGTGGCGCAGTTGGTTAAGCGTCTGACTCTTGGTTTCAGCTCAGGTCATGGTCTCAGGGTCGTGAGATCAAGCCTCCCTTGGACACTGTGCTCAGCAAATCTGCTCAGAGTTTCTCTCTCTCTCTCCCTTACCCTCTCCCATGCAAAAAAAAATTTTGTTTATTTGTTTGTTTGTTTTCCAGGCTTTCACAAGGCAATGGTCAAGACCATGTCTGCAGCCCTGAAGATACCTCACTTTGGATACTGTGATGAAGTTGACCTTACTAAACTGGTTAAGTTAAGAGAAGAATTAAAACCCATTGCTTTTGCTCGTGGAATTAAACTCACCTTTATGCCCTTCTTCTTAAAGGTGAGATTTCAATCACTTCCAACAAGGCTTGAATAGGACATTACAATTTTGTTTTGCAAATATGCAATATGTTAACTATGGATTTAGATAAAAATATTAGTTCTCACCATATCATATAGTTAGAAAAATGTACAAGTGTACTATTTCTTTGTTTCTTAGGAATTTATAAAATTAAAATTTGTGTCATATTTTTATCAGCTCATCTCTCTGAGCTAGATAATGGATTGTCTTGCCAGTTCAGTGAAGCCTTTAATTCTGAAAGGATCACTCCAGCAAAATCCTAATTTGAACAAATACAAGACTTGGTATTGATCTTGCATATCACTGACATGTATCATTTTCATTTATTCAACAAACTTATGTTGAGGGTCCTGGGAATCGTTTCTAGGCCTTGCGATTGGTATAAAACCAGACCATTGGCTGATTGTGAGCAGCTCAGTGTCTAGCTCATATTAACAACCATTTATGAAGCAGGTATCATGTGGCAGACCATGGACTGAGTGTGCTGTATATATCATCTCTTTTAATTCTCGGAATAAACCTGACATGCAGATATTGCTATTCCCACTTTCCGTTTAAGGAAATTAGGGCTTAGAGAAGTTGAGAAACTTGTCTAGGTATGTAGCCCGTAAGTGGAGAAGCTAAGTTTCAGGTTCTGGTTTATTTTACTCAAAAACGCATACTGGTGTCTCTTAACTCCAGTGTGCCTTCTCTGCAGCCCTTTCTCCATACTGCACCATGACGAATCTTCCATAAATGAAAGCACCGTGTTATTCCCTGATTCTTTCTAGTGGTCTCCTTCATTGTCTTCAGGTTGGTTTCTAAACCCCTTAATTTGGCTATAAATAGTATCGCGAGTGTCTGCTTCCTACCCCTCTAGCTTCATCTCTTCCGTGCTCCTTCTGTTCCGGTCAGATGAAGCTTGCATAGTTGTGGGAATAGGTGACTTCGCACGAAATGCCCCCTCCTCCTTTGATCAAATACCTGCACATCTTAGATGCCAAATTCTGTTCAGGAATAGCCTCCTCCAGAAGCCCTCTGTGGCTGGCACCATTAAATAGTCCTCTTTCCCGTTGCAGTTTATCTCAGTGCGTGCAAGTGTTTGCTCAGTTTTCGTTTCACCGTGTGCTGAGCCTCCTGGGGCACAAACTGGTCTTTATCTCCAGTTGTTAGCAGCTACCCGAACAACTAAGTGAATGGTCTATGCACATGAGATGTATAGATGTCTATAAAGGAGACATCTGGGCTGTATTTTAGCTATAGAGTCATTTTTAGGTACACTCATCGAATCAGGTGGATGAAATCACCCAGATTGTGTGCAAATGAGAAGAAAAGAAGGCTAAGGATTTTACTTCACTGTTTAAGGGGTAGATGGAAGTGGATTTGGCCAAGACAGTGGAAGAGAGTAAGTGGGGTCAGCAGTATGACAACAGAAAAACCAGGAAAGTGTCTCCTAGTAGCCAGAGTTGTGTCTCTTGCTGTATAACAGACCACTCCCAAATTCGTGGTTTGAAACAACAGCCATTTATTATTTCTCATCAGTCCACAGGTAAGCAGGGCCAGTCTGCTGATCCTGGCAGAGCTTACTTCTGTGTCTACAGACAGCTAGTAGGTTGGTGGGGGTGGGCTATCGTAAGACAGCGTTGGCAGGGAGGATTCGTTTCTCTCCCTTCTGTCTTTCTCAGCTCCCCAGCATGCTAGCCTGCACGTGGTCTCATAGTACTAGCAGGGAGGAAGAGAGGAAGCAGAAATGCTCCAGCATTTTTTCCAAGCTCTGCTGCATCACGTTTATTCTTGTCTCATTGGCCAAAGAGAGTCACATGACTGAGCGCAGAGTCAGCTTGCGCAAAGCTTCACCAAAGGGCATGGATGCACGAGAGGCGTGAACCATTAGGGCCGTTCATTCAGCCTCTCACGCCAAGAGAGAAGGAAAAAGTTGCGATGGGGGCGCCTGGCTGGCTCAGTCAGTAGAGCATGTGACTCTTGATCTCAGGGTCGTGAATTTGAGCCCCACGATGAGTGTGGAGATTACTTAAAAATGAATTTCAAAGCCCTCTAAGAAAAAAGTTAGGATGGGAACAAACCAACCAAGCAACCTACTATTGGATTAGTAATTAAGAGGTCATGAGTGGCCTTAGCCAGAACTGATTGAATAAAGTATTGTTGAGGTAGAAGCTTGATTCCAGTTATTTAGTGGGTGAATAGAAATCAAGGAAGAAGAGACGCTAAAAATATCTCGTAAAAGGCAGATGGAGCCTAGGCAGAGAGGACAGGTATGGTGGTCGTTTGGGGTAGATTAAGGAAAGGTTCCATCTGACCTCCTCCCCTCCTGGAAAAACTGGAACAGATCTGTCGTGAGGGAAGGAGCTGGAAAATGGAGAATTAAAAATATGTGAGTGACAAGTGATGAAAACATGTGAGTGACACTGGTGGCGTCTGTTTTGAAACAAGGAGAGACCAGCTTTTTAATATACTAAATTTATTTTATTATCGTTTTTCTTCATCATTCCAGTCTGAATGAAATACCTTATCTTTATTTTGAAAATAACATTTAATGTACTTTCTTTACTTTAAAATGACATTTTTTCTGCCTATATAAGTTTCAGAACGTTTGGAAAATACTACAGTGTATTGTATAGGGAAAAAAAGACCTCTTAATCTAGGGACACACATACCTTGTTTTTTCTTTTACAAAATTTGGTTTGCACTCAAAATACTGTTTTTATGTGTAACACTTTAACCTTAATTATAGATTTTTATATAAAGAAGATTTAAGTTACAGTTGTCAAATCAAATGCTTAGTAAAACTTGCCTTAACTCTCTAGTTCAAGGAAATGATTTTTTTTTTCTGACCACTGACCCACAGAAAAATAACACTTAACACAATGCATATAAAGAACTCTTAATTGAACTAGATGAAGGCCAAGGTGGAGGGTAGACTTGAAGGACAATCTTAAGCATTTTTATTTACCTATTCTTTAAATGTAATACAAGGCATGACAACAAAATGCATGTGAACTTTGATTAGATCCTGGATGGGCAGAAAAACAAGTATAAAGAACATTTGGGGGACAGTTAGGAAAATCTGAATATGGACAGAAGAGGAATGGTACTGAGTAAGAAGGAAAAAAAGGAAAAAAGAAGAAGGGAAAAGAAAGCAGAGGAGGGAAACATAAATGCCATCAATTCGGGGAGGTGGCCTATAAGTAAATGTTCACACCAGCTGTGCCCTTCACGTGGCCAAGGACACCAAGTGGAACACTAGCCGCTGATGGTCAGTGCCCTTGGAAGCCCTTAGTGCTTGTTCCTTCTGCACAGGGAAACAGCTTACTGTCTTTGTGTTCTAATTCAGTGTGTTTTTGAACTTCAGGTTTGCTTCTCATGTAAGATTCTATGTGTTAAATTCTTCTCATGTAGAATTTAGACATTTTGCTTGGTACTTTGGTCAGTCTCTGCACTTATTTTGAAAATCTCCTTGATGTTTACAAGCTGCCTGATGACTTTATCTTTTATTCTTAAGTGATTAGGGTGACCTAGTTCCATACTGCTTGAAGGTAACATTGAGAGTAATATGCCTAGGTACATAAAGACTAGAAATTAAGCTCAGTGTAAATAAGGGCTCGCTCCCTCATTCCCTCACACCTCTTATTGCTTCCAATTCCCTTTCTAAGAGTGCTGATGTTGAATTCTCTTTCTGTTAAATAGGCTGCTTCCTTGGGACTACTACAGTTTCCTATCCTTAATGCTTCTGTGGATGAAAACTGCCAGAACATAACTTACAAGGTTGGCTATGTGTCGTGGAAAAGTTCTTGTTATAAATAGAAAATGGTGCAGCTGTGCTTATAGGTTGGAAAAGCTTCTTTTGTACCTCAAATAGTGATTTTTTTTAGACTAGAATTAAAGACATGGGATAATATATTAAACTGAAGTATAATTTGTTATTGTCATTGGTTTTACTGGTTACTAATGATACTGTTCAGATATATGGAGTTCCATTTTTTGAGCCCCTTTGGTTTATTGCTTAAAATAATGGAAATAAATGGCTGTCAGGCAATGGATTATGTTAACCATCCTACATACCCTCCCCTCAAATAGAAAACCTCTCTCAAAATGGAGTTCCTGCAGTTTTTAAAACAAGAATAATTTAAGTGGAAATAGGAAAAGTAATGAAAGTATGAATTCCGTTTGAATGAGCTCTTCTGTTTGGAGTGAAGATTTATTGAGACTGAGAATTGTTTGGGGGATGCTAATCCTTGTTTATATTTCTACCTAGTCATGTGCTTATAGGATATTTTAGGGGGTTAGATCTAAAATCTTCCCATATGAGGGGCACCTGGCTGGCTCAGTCAATTAAGCATCTAACTCTTGATCTCAGCTCAGGTCTTAATCTCAGGGTTGTGAGTTTAAGTCCTGCATTAGGCTTCACACTGGGTGCGAAGCCTACTTAAAAAAAAAAAAAATTAATTAATAAAATAAATAAAATCTTCCCATATGGTTAATACAATTTCCTGATTAAGTATATACTTGTTGCAAAAAATTCGGACAAGAAAGTAACTATCTTCACCTTCAATCTTATGACCCTAAGATTACTCACTGTTGATGCTGAGATGTGCATCCTTCCAGGATTTTATTTTCACATACTTAACAAAAATAATATGTTTTGATACATATTGTTTTAGTTAACTTAAATTTTTTTTTTAAAGATTTTATTTATTTATTCGTCAGGGATAGAGACAGCCAGCGAGAGAGGGAACACAAGCAGGGGGAGTGGGAGAGGAAGAAGCAGGCTCCTAGCAGAGGAGCCTGATGTGGGGCTCAATCCCATAACGCCGGGATCACGCCCTGAGCCGAAGGCAGACGCTTAACCGCTGTGCCACCCAGGCGCCCCTAACTTAAATTTTTTAAAACTTATTTCTTTTCCCCTTAATATATTATGGATGTCAGTACATGTCAATAAATATCATTTTGTTACTTATTTAGCCCATTATTGGTAAACACTTTGTTTGCAGTTTCTCAGACTCACAGTCTGAACTCAGTATCCCTCTGTATCTCTACATACTCTGTATTTATCTCCCTAACACAAAGTTTTATAAATGTTTGTACATATTGTTAAATATTCTCCAGAAGGTCTTCTATCTCCACCAGCTTATATATCCACTAATAATGAATGGAAATAGCCTGTTGCCCAATATTCTTACTGATAAAAATTATTTTTTCCAAAAAATCTTTTTAAAATTCTTTAAAAATTCTTTAAATCATCATCAATCTGGTAGAAATAGGTTTTGGTGGTTGTTTTTTTTTTTTTTTTTTTTAAAGATTTTATTTATTTATTTGACAGAGATAGAGACAGCCAGCGAGAGAGGGAACACAAGCAGGGGGAGTGGGAGAGGAAGAAGCAGGCTCATAGCAGAGGAACCTGATGTGGGGCTCGATCCCGCAACGCCAGGATCACGCCCTGAGCCGAAGGCAGACGCTTAACCGCTGTGCCACCCAGGCGCCCCTTGGTGGTTGTTTTTGACAGTGAAGGTTGGTCCTTTCTTTTCTGTTAACTTATGAAAAGGCCTACTGTATAATTTTTTTTTTTTTTAGGCTTCTCACAACATAGGGATAGCAATGGATACTGAGCAGGGGCTGATTGTCCCTAATGTGAAAAACGTCCAGATCCACTCCATATTTGAGATTGCCACTGAGTTGAACCGCCTCCAGAAACTGGGCTCTGCAGGTCAGCTCAGTACCACTGATCTTATAGGAGGAACATTTACTCTTTCCAACATTGGATCAGTGAGTAATAGAAATGTTCACATTCATAAACCATAACTTAACGTTTCTGATCATATGCTCAGTTAAAAATATAATATTTCATTTCCCATTTGTTCCTCAAAAGCTTAATTTTTCTACTCTTCCTTTTTACTATTTTTCATGTTGTAGATCGGTGGTACCTACGCCAAACCAGTGATCCTGCCGCCCGAAGTAGCGATTGGGGCTCTCGGGTCCATTCAGGTGTGTTTATTAAATAATTGGCAAAAGAGTTTTAGCAAGTTGGGACGGTAAACACAAGAGGGACCATTTCTTTCTTTCTTTCTTTCTTTCTTTCTTTATTTATTTTTTTAATTTTATTTTATTATATTGTGTTAATCACCATACAGTACATCCCCAGATTCCGATGTAAAGTTTGATGCTTCATTAGTTGCGTATAACACCCAGTGCACCATGCAATACGTGCCCTCCCTACTACCCATCACCAGGCTATCCCCTTCCCCCACCCCCTCCCCTCTGAAGTCCTCAGTTTGCTAGAGGGACCATTTCTGAGGTTTTGCCCTCACTTTGTAGGTTTGAGTGTAACATTTGGCGCTTTAAGCCAGTCGTTTCTTCCTAAGAGGTAGGCCTGCACTTCCAGTGGCTGCCTCTTTGTGTAATAAATGGTGGTGATCCGGATTGTTCCGTATGGAATCCCTGTGGTTCATGTGAGGCACAGATGCACGTCTTTATGAATAATCACAAATATGCTCAATATGCTTCTATCAAAATATCTTTGTTTCCAAATACCAAAGGTAGTAGTAAGCCAGTTATTATTATTAATTATTAATAGTAAGCCAAATTATTATTTATAACTAAGTCTGACACCATTTAGACCGTTTTTCTCAAACTTCACTCTGTTCAAGACTCATTGAGAGTACTAGTTAAAAATGTATTCTTGGGGGGCCTGGGTGGCTCAGTCGGTTGAGCGTTCAGCTCTTGATTTTGGCTTAGGTCATGATCTCAGGGTTGTGAGATCAAACCCCGTGTTGGGCTCCATACTGGGTGTGGAGCCTCTTTAAGATTTTCTCTCTCCCTGTCCCTCTGTAGACCCCCTTCCCCCTCCCTCTCTTAGGAAAAAAAAAAAAAGCAATATTCTTGGCTTTCGGGACAGAACCCCCAGAACTTATTTTTTAAAGAAGAACCCAGGTAATTCCAACATGAGTGAACTCTTGGCCATGTTTCATGAGACACTGACTTAAAATAAGGGTTGCAGTGATTCTTAACCTTGGCTACGCATTAGAATCATCTGGGGAGCTTGAAAAAGAATGCCTAAGCTCACCCTATACCAACTGAATCAGAACTGAGGGGGTGGTGGGTAGGGCTTGGGCTTCTCTATTAACAGTGTTGAGAACCACCAGAATCAAAGAATTAAGCTCTTGGATTCCATTTCAGTACCACCATTATTAAATGTCATCACCATATTGGCGTATTTGGTCTTCATGTTTCCAGAAGAATCTTTCTTCTTTATACTTGTGATGCTTGCACACTGAGCATGTCTGGACTTGTCTTTCATGAGTTATTACTTTTGTATCGGCATCCGAAACTTGCATGGATACTTTCATTCGGCCTTTGGTTTGCTTTCTTGCAGATAGTACTTCAGCTGCTACGTTACTCCCTCTTCCTAGCAGCTACTTTTCCTCCTGGCACAGAGGAGATAGGGAGAAAAATCCCAGAACACATAGCGGACTCCGTTCTTTGCAAACCAGGAGTTTCTCTGAATATACCTTCCCTGTCACCCATTCCCCACCCAGCAAGAATTTAGCATTTGAATCTTACGGAATTCTGACTTCCTATAGGTTCAACCTACTTGACCAAGTCTTGTCTTTCCTTTTCCTTAAAGAGATGTATTTTGCTCTGGATTGTAGCTATACACCACCCCCCACCCTCAAACTTGGTCCTTCTGAAGTTTTCCCCTTTTGGTAAATAGCCATTCTGCTCAGAGACCTCCTGTAGCTTCTCACCTCACTCAGGTTCAAGGCCAAAGTAGCTGCAGTGGCCTACATGGCCCTGCACTGGTGCTTCAGACTGTAAGAAGGTCAGTGCAGAAAGGGAGAATAGTCCTTAGATACTTGCAAAGCAGTTTGACAGATGATTTTAGGTCTATCGAATCTAATAAGAAGAACTTAATAGGGCTTGTGTTTTGTTTACCTTTTTTAATTTTTTATTTAAGTAATTTAACTGACAGCTACCCAGGTGTCCTTTAGTAATTGGATATGTTTTTAAAAAATACCTTGCAATGGAATAGAAATTAAAAAAAAATAATGACAATAGGTCATTTACCAAAGACAGATTGAGAAGCATTGCTCTTGACAATGGGTCCTGCCTTCCCTGTGCTCCACCTGTGACCTCATCTCCTACCTCTCATGCCTACCTCTCTGCTGCAGCCATCCTGCCTACCTTGCTGTTCCTGCATCAGTCCAGTCACGCTTCCCCTCTGTATCTCTTGGAATATCCATCTGGCTTTTTTCCTCATTGCCTTCAGTGAGGAAGCCGTGGTGAGGCTTTCCCTGCCCAGCCTGTCAAACAAAAAATGCTGCCTGCATCTAGCCCCTGCCTACCCTCTCTCCCCTTTCCATGTGGCTTTATTTTTTCCTTTACACTTTTCATTATCTAGCATACTATGTATTTTACTTATTTATCTTAATTGTCTCTCTCTACATTAAAATGTTAGCTCCTAGAAGGCAAGGATTGTGATTTGTTTTGTTCACTGGTTTAGCCCCGGAGTCAAGAAGAGTACCTGGTACATAGTAGGTGTTCAATAAATATTTGTTAAATAATTAGATTCTGACATGAGATTTACTGTATACATGGAAATTACAGGGGACAGGGAAGTACCTTGGAGAAACAAAAAGCTTGAGGCAAATATAAAAATGGGAAAAATGAGAGTTAGCATTTTCAAGTCATTTGGGATGCCCATTTCTTGTCTAGTACAAGGAAGGGGGGTTTGCTTAATCTTCCACCATTGCTGTCACTACAGCCTTCGAGCAAGTGAAGGTTGACTCTGTTCTTTGCCTTATTTCTAGGCCCTTCCCCGATTTAACCAGGAAGGAGAAGTATACAAAGCACAGATAATGAATGTGAGCTGGTCAGCTGATCACAGAATTATTGATGGTGCTACAATGTCACGCTTCTCCAATTTGTGGAAATCCTACTTAGAAAACCCAGCTTTTATGCTACTAGATCTGAAATGAAGATGGATGGGATGTCATTGAACTTTTTGAGCTTCCAAAGAATATGTAGAGCCTAGCTGTGGAGCACATGTTCTTCTTCACGATTTATAGGAGAAATGATTCGTATTGTATGATTAAGGTTCCAAGGCACAATATTTATCACTGTTCTGTTAGACTTTTTACTGAAATGGAATGATGGTATTAGAGTTCTCCTGGGGCTGTTACATTTTATAGGTCATGGTGTCACTTCTTAATATGGTGCTAAGGTCTTTGTGTCCATGGGTTGAAACTAGCAAGAACAGCAAAATTAATGTTACTAAAAGACAGACTGCCATATCCAGTGTTTACCCTATTTTTTCTTTCTTTCTTTTTTTACTTTAGACTGACCTTAATGAAACTGTCAGTTACACTTAGTTGGGAAAGGAATTTACATACAGAAGTATCTTCCATTTCCCCACAATAACACTAACTGTTGTATAAAATAAGTGCAATTACTTAACCTTTTAAGATACCTATGATTATGTTGCTCTGTAGACACTATCTGTAAATGTCTTGTTTATAAAAATTAATATCTTTTAAAAGGGAAAATTATAAGCTAATCCTAAAAATGCCCAATTACAGGGATGCTTGGAAGAGCATGCGACTCTTGATCTCGGGAGGCGTGAGTTCAAGCCCCATACTGGACATAGAGCCTACTTTAAAAAAAAAAAAAAGCCGAATTATAGTTTTATAACCAGTAAGGCTATCAAAAGTGTTTGTTTAAAATGAATATACTTTTAGAATTTTGGTAATGTTTTGGTGTTTTGTTAGGAAAAAAACCTTCACCTTGGCAAACTTGCCTCATGTAAGGAAAGTGCTTTAAATGGAGCAGCCGCTGACATTATCTTACATTTAGAAGTCCATTGCCTTTTAACTATTTTTTATCTTTCTTGTCTTTAGCTAAAACTTAGGATAGGATAATGTATTCCATTCTCCATATCCTGAGAAGGAATGTGAATAAGAGGAGAGAGAAGAGTCTAATGGTTAATTATGGACATTAAAACAATAAATATTATACAGAAATGAAGGTATCATAATGATCATTTTATAAGAAGCCCACTTTAATCAGAAATAGCATCAAGGTAAATATAATCCAGCCTTTTTAGTTGCATTCAGAAATCCAGGTTGCTTCTAATGTTGTCTGACTACTGTATGTTTAAGAGAAATTTTGTAACAAAAAAGTTGTTTTAAATCTACTTGATTTTTTTCAAAATGAGAGTTGTGTAAATTAGAAAATAATGAATCAAATGAATGTTATTTTAAAAATGTAGATAGTATGAGGAGTTACAAAGAAAATAAAATCATCCGTAGTTGTATCACTGTTAACATTTAGATCAAGGGATCTGTATACATAGTTATTCTTTTTATAAAAATGAGATCCTGCTATATCTACTATTTTATAATTTGATTTTTTAATTTAACATTATGAGTAAATTTACATGTCAATAAATAATTCCGCATTATTGTACTTTAGATGGCTGGGTAATATTCTGTTGTGTGTATGTTAGACATTTGATATTAAACCTCTACTGTATACCGAGCATGGTGCTAAGCACCGGGCACAGCATGTCCTCCCTAATGATCCCTGCCTTCGTTGGGTTTACAGTGTAGTGAAGGAGGCAGATACTAAATAATCATAAAAAGTAAAATATCATTACATGTCTAAGTAGGAAAAAATGGTGCCGTGAGAGCATCTAATAAAGGTTGCTAATTCTGCCTGAGAGGGTTAGGAGGGTATGTACCATAATTTAACCTATTCCCTATTGATGGCATTTGCAGAATTTTACATGAAGAACAATATATCCAGTTCTCTCTCTCTCTCTCTCTCTCTTTTAATAAAGGAGACAGAATTTTATTGAATACACTTCAAGGGAGTGGCAGGCAGGACAGCAGAGAAGAGGCTGTCTGCCTGATCAGTTGTCTCCTAAAGAAGATTCCCCAAAGCCACTCTGGACACTGTCCCTTACATCCCACTGACTCTGACTATAATGCAGTCATATGGCCACACAAAGTGGCAAAGGAGGCTGGGAGATGAGAGAGCATGTGCTTAGCTAAATAGTTTGTTACTATGGGTAAAGGAGAGAAGGGCTGTTAGGGGATAATTGCCGTCTCTACCAATAGAAGACATTTTATCCATTTTATGTTTGTAAAGGCTGTAATACATAAAGCAATTTCTTCATGTCACACAGCCACTAAAGTGCAAACTGAGGTCAATCCAGGTAAATCCACTTGCTACTCTATCACATTACATCTTAACACAACTCTGACCAACTTCTCTGACTTAAGCCTTAATAAGCAATAGGGAGTAGTAATGGGTTGAGACACTATCAAGTGAAGCACCTAACGAAGCCCAATGTTACTTTACCAGGTTGTAGGTCTTTTCTAAGCTTTCTCAGCAATTGAGAAGGCTGAGTCTCATTTCTATTATTTTCTTTTCTACTCTTGTCCCCTGGGACATACCATAAGTACCACTATCAAAAAGGTCAAAAATTCGAGGGAGATAAAAATGAAGGGACTACCTGTTGCATTCCATTGTTCAAATTTCTCTCCTTTTCAGCCTGAACCCGTATTTTTAAAGTGTAACAGTCAGGGCCTTTTCCACTGCAAGTGACAAAAGCCCAGTTCTTCCAGGTTTATATTAGAAAGGGTACTTGATTCATATTACCTGAAATGCTCAGGGGTATCAGTT
Source organism: Ailuropoda melanoleuca (assembly GCF_002007445.2). Classification (NCBI taxonomy): domain Eukaryota; kingdom Metazoa; phylum Chordata; class Mammalia; order Carnivora; family Ursidae; genus Ailuropoda; species Ailuropoda melanoleuca. The sequence continues at coordinate 69,296,259 of NC_048219.1, read as the reverse complement.
TCAGGTATGGCTGGATCCAGGGACTTGATAAATTCGAGACAGTCTCTGTTTCTCTCCGTCTCTGTCTCTATATCTCTATCTCTTCACTCTGTATCTCTTGGATATTTTTTTGCTTTGTGTTGATTTCATTCTCGAGACAAGCTGTCCCAATGAGTTGACAAAGATGCTTATGAGTACCCAGACTTAACATTCCTCAGAACTCACATTCTGTTTCCAGTTAAAATCCCAAGGAGAGTTTCGATTGGTCTGGCTTGGTTCATGCCCATCAGTGTGGGCAGGAGAATATAATAGCCTGACTGGCCAGGCTTGAATATTAAGGGTCACCTTTGGAGCCTGGGAGTCAGTCAGCCCAATTTAACCACATGGACTAAGAAAGGGGATCTGGAAGAATATCTGAGCAGATTAAAAACAAAAAAAGTCAACTACAGAAAGTGAGACGTTGCCTTCCCACCCCAGCTCGTATTAAATAATAAATGTTTTCTAAGAGAGCTCTAACCTGGGTAGAGAGGAAGCTGGAGAGGTGGAGTAGGGAGTGGGCGGTAAACACAGAAGATAATATTAAACTGTGTGACTGTTGGTTGTGATTCCAAGATTTTACAGTATCACTGATAAAGAATATTTGTATATTCTTCCTAGTTTTAGTTCACTGTTAACGAGAAGTAATTTCATTCTCAAACTTCAAATGATGCAGTGTTGGTAATTCAACTGATGACAAAATATGAATTACCAGCTTCAATATTTTCTATTCATCTAGTCTTTCTTAAAGTTCTTGCATGCTCATCTAGTCACTGGCTTTGATATTTTACACATATTCTGGTGTATTAATTATGGCAGAAGGAAAAAGTCTAAGTTAGATTTTCAAAGCCCATCTCTATGAAAAAACAAGATGAACAGGACTTTATGGCTTACCAAAGGGATGTGTATCAAGAGAAAAAGACGATGCACAATACAATTTACCTGACACACCCTACAGGAGATCGTGGCCGCCAGGTTAGTCTTAAACAGATCCCTTCCAAATTCTGCAGCAAATGCCTCAGTCATCTTTACAGTATCCATGCCAATCTTTTCTGTTCATTTAAGCACCTGCACAGATTTCCCCCAGCCCTGTTGTATTAAGCAGATAGCTCCTAATGTCTTCAGAGAAGACAAAGTGATTCACCCAATGATCTTTCATTTCTCCCCTTTTCACATCTAAATCTCTATATTCTCACACTTTCCCTTTGTTTTTCCTTTTGAGGAAGATGTGATTCTCCAGCAAAAATCAAACTTCCTATTCTCTATTATTAATCCCATTTCTTCCTCCTGATCCTTGCTTTATGTTTAATCCATGGCCCCATTTTGCTCTTTCAGTCTCTTCCTCACATGGAGAACTGTACGAGATGCATTCCTCCGGCGCACTGGTTAAGATTCATTTCCAGTTCGTCACGGAGGACTTATTGGAGACTGATCCCAGAACTCTCAGCAAATTTACTTTTTATTTTTCTTGTATGAATGTGTCAGGGTCAAGTTGTATGTCCATAAACTTGTTTCCTTTTCTTTTTGGGCCAGAGTTAAATATTTTCCAGCCTAGCCTGCAGTTAGATAGGGCCATGTGATTTATTTCTAGCCATTGGAATATGGGTAGAAGTGATGTAAACCAATTCAAAGCCCGTAGAGCCTCCCAAGAGATCCTCCATACTCCTTCTCTTTCCTTTCCGCAGCAACGCTGAAGCCTTTATGTTGAAGATGGCAGCCACGCAAGATGGAAGGAGCCAGCATCTCCAGATGACTTGGTGGTGCAAAGCTTCCCCACCACCACACCGCAGCACTGATTGGTTTGGATGTGATACAGGTGAATTAACTTTTCTTGTTTTAAGGCAATGATGGTTTGAGATTAATCTGCTACTCTAGGTAGTAATAACCCTAACTCTGAGCTGTCCAATGCAATAGTCACTAGTTTAAGTTTAAATTTAAATTAATTATTGTGGCTATTGAGCAGTTGAAATGTGGCTAGTGTAACTGAGAATCTGAATTTTACTGAATTTCAATTGAAATTTAAATGTCAAGATCCACGTGTGGCTAGTGGCTACCATATTTTGGACATTGCAGATATAGAATATTTCCATCACCATAGAAAATTCTGTTGAATAGTGCTGCCCTAACTAATAAATAGAGGGAAATGTTATCTTTAAAAATAATCTGCCCCAGGAAATGCTCTACTTCACTAAAACTAATTTCCCTCTACTTTTAAGGCTTAAAACCTTCCTTTCTCACATTGCTACCTTTACCTGCCACCACAGGAACAAACTCCTGTCCTATTCCTTCCTGCCTTTGCCTACCTTCTTGAATGGGTGGTCTTGAACTCCTGGCAATCTGGCCTCCTTCCTCACTGCTCACCTGTAATCACAGTGTGCTTGGCCCAAGTTTGGCCACATCTCTCTCGCAGATGTCTCCTAGATTCTTCTCTCTGACCCCACCTCTCTTCCCGAGCTCTAGGCACTCATTTTCACTCTTTGGCATCTCAAGGTCACCACGTGTTTCAGTGATATCTCAGCAGAGAAACCAGGACAACTCTGAATTATTCATGCCAAACCCTGGGTGCCTCATGTTATCATTGTTATCCCCACAAAAATAACCGCAGATCTTTTATGTTCCAGAAGGCAATTACCATTTAGGCAAACAGTGAAGGTATCATGAGTCCTTGATGTTTGCAAGCTCAGAATGAAATGGAAATGAATTCCTGATGAGGCAGTTCCAGTCCTGAGCAGAAGGGCTTTAACCACGAGCTAATTCACGTGCTAGTCAGACCCTTGTGAGAGAACTCTAGGTCAGCCTGCTAAAACTGAGCAAGAGAATTTGGAGGCAGTCCAGAGGAGAGCCACAAAACTGAAGCATGACAAGAGTAATTGCAGTTCTATTATAGTATCAGGCTTCTCCTGAGTCTCATGTGGAATGTTAACAACACAAAGCATTGGGAACAGCTGTTCTGGGCCTTGACAAGAGACAGAACAGAAGAATTGAGAACAGGTGTGAGACCAAGAGTTTAGGCTATATAGGGGGCAAAGTCAGGAAGGTCAAAGAAGGATTCACGCTTATCCCAGGCTGAGGAGCCCAAGTGCCCTCCGACCGGCAGCCAGAGTGCCTTCACTCACCCGCATTTCCAGAGGAGCTGTCTGACCGTGGTAAACTTGCGGTAAGCGATGGAACTTGAAGTTTGCCGCAGAGAGCTCTTTAATATGTTCCAAATATGTGTTAAATAGTTCTAGAAATGTGGTAAAAAGGAAAGTTAAAAATACCGAGGTTTATAAAGTCTGTACAGAGGTTTCAAGAGTGCGGTGATCTGTAAAAACCTAGCAAATTCATTTCCTGGAAGAGTAAAGCCAGGGTTCAAACTGCAGCAACAAAGGCAACTACTTTGATGGCAGGTGTAATTAAGTTAATAGAAACTGCAGGGATGAATGTAAATCAGAATGACTAACAGTTTGAAACATTAGTTATGCAAATGCAACAGAGAGGAGTCCATGAGCTAAGTCGGCCACACTAGTAACTCTTTAAACCAAGGGCGTCACACATTGCACAAGAACCTGGCTTTGGTCCCATTGTGTTTCTGGCACAAGATTAGAAGGGCCCCGTTGGTTCACATGTTGCTTGGGCAGAGCAGGACAAACTGTCACAGGGATGGCATAATTTTTTAAAACCACCATGGTCCTTTACTGTACTAGTTTCTCTAATATTGACATAAATGCATTCTAATTCTGAAAGCTTTTTTTTTTTTTTGGTTTGTAATTATAAATACGTTAAAATGTCTCAGCTTCTATCTTTACTAGATATTACAGGTTTGGTAATTGCATCGTGTTTGCAGAAATGTGAAAAAACAATGTTTGTAGTTGCCTCTTAAAATGTCTACAATATATCCTCAAAAGTTGGGTCAGTATCCTAGAAACAAAATATTATCCAGTTACAGAATTTAAAATTTGGTGTAGCTTTTATTTCTGTAGAACTAAAAAGTAGTGCATAAAAATAAAAGCAGAAAGAGTATGTCTTTTTGCCATCAAAATACCTCATTCGACATAGAGAAAGCCAGTGCAACTTCTGTGTCATTATTTGGTGGGTATACAAGGGGTATTGTTCTTTGTTTTCTTTTTTCTTTTAATTTCTCTCTCTCTCTCTTTTTTTTTTTTTTTATTAAGTAATCTCTACACCGAGTGTGAGGCTCAAACTCATGACCCCAAGATCAAGGGTTGATGCTGTACTGATTGAGCCTGCCAGGTGCCCCTGTTTTGGTTTTTCCTTTTGAAACAAGACTGTAATGGCTTTTATTCTGTGGTCCTCTCACTTGAGATTTAAATTGCCCTAGAAAGTTGTATAATATCCTGATGACCACAGCTTAGGTTTATATTTCACATAAGAACTATCTTTACATAATGGAAAAAACCATGGCACCAGCTCATTCCTAAGAGGAATTCTATTTTGTTCACTTGTATTTTGTTTGCTAAATCACATATTGGTTACTTAGACTCACAGCATGCTTTTCTCAAATGAAGATTTTGAAATCATTTCCAATGACGACCTAATCTGGCCAGTTCCCAGTGGGCTAGAGAAGAAATGATTTTCATACACTATTTCTTGTGTCTCCCCTGTGGATTGGTTCAGGGAAATGATGTGTGTGTGTATCAGAAATGAGACCAGCACAGTCTTAAGGTCAGAAGTATGTTTTCATTCCTAGTTAAATATATTAACTTTTGGTTATAAAACACCTACTTAATAATAGAAAAAAAGAGATAATTAGCTAAATATTTTAGTAACTTAGATATTTAAGTTATTAAAGACTGAAACTCTGCGGGGTCATGTGGCCAGGGTCATGTGAGACCAGCTACAGTCTGAGAACTTGAGCTCCAAGAGGTATTTGGTGTCTAACAGTGTTTTCTATCATCCCCTGAGGAAATGTCCCTGTTTTGTCAGACCAAGTGGTGCAAATTAGTATGTAGCTGTAACTTCCTAATATAGGTATCAAAATGTGGAAAACAGTGACTCCCTAGTATTTGGCAAGTATGTTGTTATTTAGGAGTTTCTCTTTCCTGTGTACACACACACACACATACACCCTTAATGGAACATTTTCACATAAAAGAATATCAGTGTTCCAGAAAATTCTACAGCTAAACAAATCAGTTTTAAAATATTCTTAAGTTGGGGCGCCTGGGTGGCACAGCGGTTAAGCGTCTGCCTTCGGCTCAGGGCGTGATCCCGGCGTTGTGGGATCGAGCTCCACGTCAGGCTCCTCTGCTATGAGCCTGCTTCTTCCTCTCCCTCTTCCCTTGCTTGTGTTCCCTCTCTCGCTGGCTGTCTCTATCTCTGTCGAATAAATAAAATCTTTAAAAAAAAATAAAAAAAAATAAAATAAAAATATTCTTAAGTCTTTAAAGATGTGGTCCATATCTACAATAGAATATTACTCAGCCATCAAAAAGAATGATTTCACAACATTTGCAGCAACATGGACGGGACTGGAGGAGATAATGCTAAGTGAAATAAGTCAAGCAGAGAAAGACAATTATCATATGGTTTCACTCATTTATGGAACGTAAGAAATAGGAAGATCGGTAGGAGAAGGAAGGGAGGAATGAAGGGGAGGTAAACAGAAGGGGGAATGAACCATGAGAGACTATGGACTCTGGGAAACAAACTGAGGGCTTCAGAGGGGAGGGAGGTGGGGGATTGGGATAGACTGGTGATGGGTATTAGGGAGGGCACGTATTGCATGGTGCACTGGGTGTTATATGCAAGTAATGGATCATGGAGCATTACATCGAAAACTAGGGATGTACTGTATGGTGACTAACATAACACAATAAAAAATTATTATAAAAAATAAATTAAAAAAAATATTCTAAGTCTTTAAAGACCAGTTACAGAGCCTTCAAATTCTTCTTTGAAAGAGAATTCTTAACATTAAAAAATTGTTGGTCTGATGGGAGCAAGTCTCATTTATGTTTCTTGGAACTCTAGTTACATGGTGTTTCTGCTTCAAAACCTTCCATTCTGACAAGTAACAGTTTGTTTTATTAAAAGACTCTAGGGAGTCATAAAAAGAGCATTACAGATCAAAATCCCAAGGTAATATACTCTTATTTTACATTGTTTTCCCCTGTGTTCCTTTATTTTCTCTTGTTCTTTTTTTTTTTTTTTTTTTTTTTTTTTAAAGATTTTATTTATTTATTCGACAGAGATAGAGACAGCCAGCGAGAGAGGGAACACAAGCAGGGGGAGTGGGAGAGGAAGAAGCAGGCTCATAGAGGAGGAGCCTGATGTGGGGCTCGATCCCATAACGCCAGGATCACGCCCTGAGCTGAAGGCAGACGCTTAACCGCTGTGCCACCCAGGCGCCCCTATTTTCTCTTGTTCTTATTTGAATAAATGGGTCACACAAAGTAGATGATTGTATGCTTGATAGGATTACTTACAGTACTGTAGTCTTGTCAGAATTTATGGGAAGAAGCTGGACTAAATGATCATTAGTTCTATTGTTCTATTACACTTTGTAAAAAGACAATGCTCAGGATGCCTGGTTGGCTCAGGGGAAGAGCATGTGACTCTTTCTTTTTTTTTTTTTTAAAGATTTTATTTATTTATGTGACAGAAAGACAGCCAGCGAGAGAGGGAACACAAGCAGGGGGAGTGGGAGAGGAAGAAGCAGGCTCCCAGCAGAGGAGCCTGATGTGGGACTCAATCCCGGAACGCCGGGATCACGCCCTGAGCCAAAGGCAGACGCTTAACTACCGTGCTACCCAGGCGCCCTGAGCATGTAACTCTTGATCTCAGGGTGGTGAGTTCCAGCCCCATACTGGGTGTAGAGATTATGTAAAATAAATAAACAGACAAACCTTAAAAAAATAATGCTTTTAAAAAACAGAGTAATAACTATCTTAGTGTTTTGTGTTTAAAACCCTTATCCTGGGGCGCCTGGGTGGCACAGCGGTTAAGCGTCTGCCTTCGGCTCAGGGCGTGATCCCGGCGTTGTGGGATCGAGCCCCACATCAGGCTCCTCTGCTAGGAGCCTGCTTCTTCCTCTCCCACTCCCCCTGCTTGTGTTCCCTCTCTTGCTGGCTGTCTCTATCTCTGTTGAATAAATAAATAAAAATCTTAAAAAAAAAAATAAAACCCTTATCCTTCTCTAAATATATGCCTATGTATTAACACTAGTTATGGTGGAATAGAGTGAAAAGGAAATGGAACTCTCTATGTTGACTGAATGTCCGTCCCCTGCTGCTTTTACCTCTGTTCCTCCCTACCTCCATTCACTGGCTCTCTAAAGATGCATTAAGCAGCAATGACATTGCTTTGATGTTCTTGGTGTCCACCTACAAATATAATTTTGTGTAACTGACATAAACTTGTTTCTAAAAGGAAGCAGAATAACTTAATGGTCAGGGTCTGGGAGCCATGTCCATCTGAGTTGGAATTTAGCTCAGCTGTTTTCCAGCTGGATAGCTTTGACGTGCATGTCCCTTACTCTCTTTAAACTTTGGTTTCTTTTGTGCATTAAATAGGGATGCCTACTGTGATGGTTAATTTTAAGTGTGAACTTGACTGGGATGCCTAGATATTTGACAAACGTTATTCTGGATGTATCTGTGAGGGTGTTTCTGGATGAGATTAACATTTGAATCCATAGACCAAGGAAAGCAGGTTGCCCTCTCCAGTGTTGGTGGCATCATCCAGTCAACTGAAGGCCTGACTAGAATAAAAAGGCGATACCCTTTCCTTTCTTGTAACATGGTATCATGCATATTTCCTCATATCATGAACCACCTTTCTACTTTCAGTTTCTATGATTTTGACTACTTCAGCTATTTCATGTGAGTAGAATCATATGGCACTGGCTGTCCTTTTGCAACTGGTTTCTTTTCAGGTAGCATAATGTTTTCAAGTTTCATCCATGTTGAGTGTGTGACAGAATTTCCCATTTTTGAAGGCTGCGTAATATTCCACTGTGTGTGTATACCACATTTCCTTTATCCATTCCTCTGTTATGGATGTTTTGGGTGCTTCTACCTCTTGGCTCTTGTAAATAATGGAGCAATGAACATGGGTGTGCAAATACCTCTCTGAGACCCTGCTTTGAGTTCTTTTGAATGGCACTGTATTTGTAATGTGCTTTTATACCCCCCTCTTACCTGGTCATCCCACTTGGTGCTCTTCTAGATTAAGTTTCCTTTTTCTAAACACAAGCGTTACAATTGTACTCAGTCAGGGCCATGGATTCTGATGAACTATATCCCTGTGGGACTTCAGAATGCAAACCTGGCACCAAGCTCCTGGCAAACACACAATGATAGAAGGAAAAGATAAACCAATTTGTGTAACATTATAAAATGAGATACCTAACTTTGTGTGAGGAACAAGCTGTTTAAGATGAGCTCATTTACCTTGCCTCCACTGTACAATTGCCTTCTCCTCGATATTGTCTTCGTCTCAGAAGAAAACGCTTTCAGAGTTAGCTAACCTTCTTCCTATGATCATATGGCAATCATTTCTATTCCCATCTTCTCCTTTCTTGGCTTTACTGTTGGAGGGTAGAAATAAGAACTAACCTTTATGAGTACTTACTCCTATCAGGCACTGTCCAAACTCTTTTGTATGTTAACTCATTCAGTCCTCACAAAAGCCGATGAAAAGCTCCTTTTATCTACATTTTGCCAATAAGAAACTGAGGAGGTGAGAGATTAAGTGCTTTTTCCAAGGGTATTCAGGTATATAAAGATATAGGCCAGGGCTTACGGCAGACAGTTTGGAGGTGACCTTACAGCAGCACTTGGAAGACACAATGAAGAATCCATCCGTTGTTGGGGTCTTGTGCACAGATTCACAAGGACTTGATCTGGGCTGCCTTGGGGCCCTGTCAGATGAACATGCTGGGATGATATCTGTTCTAGCCCAACAAGCAGCTAAGCTAACCTCAGACCCCACTGACATTCCTGTGGTTGTCAAGAATCAGATAATGGGAACATTATGATCCAGGAACATGATGGCATCACAGTGGCAGTGCACAAAATGGCCTCTTGACGTCTCCTATCAGTTCTCCAGCAGCCTGTCAGGAGTTCAAGCCTATGTTAATTATTATACAGAACTATGAAAGTTCCAGCAGTTAGGCCATTTGTTTAGGCATATTGGACAATTTTCTATTAATTTTAGAGTAAGCTTCTTTGGGACACTCAATGGATTGACTTAAAATATTAGTAAGAAAGGACCATGTTTTGAAATATGGTTCAGGTCACTTTGTAAACAGAATTTTGTTATGTTCAATAAATATGGTTGGAGGAAGAGACAAGTATATAAAAATACAGTAATAGGTACGTAGAAAATTAAGCAAATAAAAAAGTACACTTCAGGAAAAAAAAAGTACAAGTAGGTTCAGGTCACTTTGTGTACAGAATTTTGTTATGTTCAATAAATCTGGTTGGAGGAAGAGACAGGTATATAAAAATACAGTGATAGGGGCACCTGGGTGGCTCAGTTGGTTAAGCGTCTGCCTTTGGCTCAGGTTGTGATCTCAGGATCCTGGGATCGAGCCCTACGTCAGGCTCCATACTCAGCAGCGAGTCTGCTTCTCCTTCTCCCTCTCCCTCTGTGATCTCTCTCACTTTTGCTCTCTCAAATCTTAAAAAAAACAGTGATAGGTGCACAGAAAATTAAGCAAATAAAAAAGTACACGTAACTCCAGAAAAACCCAAAAAGTACAAAAGGAAAGGAATGTAATTATTTCTATTATTGGATCAGCTATGAATAATATTTACATAATAAACTGATTTAACAAAAATTATGATATAACTATATTGGGAGGACGAGAGGAGGGGAGGTATATGGTAGAGAGTAGGTGGTTTAAGACCACAGAGCTTTCATCTTCTATGTATGAAGTCAATCGATGGTTCTGAAATTGATGTATGAAGAAATAGCAATATTTTTGAAAATATAACAAGAAAGAGTTAAAATAGTTGTGTCAGTTTCTTAGAGCCAGATGACGGAATTCTCCCAGTCATGTTTAAGTAAGAAGAGATATTAGTTCATAGAACAAGGCCTGGAACTATACCATTGAACTGGCCTGGTAAGGGGGTTGCTACGGCTGCCCCCAGAACCAGCTGCGTCCGCTGTGGTCAGGAAACTCAATCTGCTAAAACTAATCCCAGAATATATTGGCGCTGCTGTACTTAGACCAGCAAAAATGGACTCTAGCCACCCAGCCGATTTCCTCACATTCTTTGCTTCTAAATCAAAGTATGTGAACCTTATTTACCTTCTCCAATTCTATAGCAAGGGAGGCTGGGACTTGTCCCCTAATTCTACTTTGGTAAAGTGGGGTTCACTAACGTGGGGGGTTGTCAGAACTATGGAGAGGGCACCATATAGTGTCTTGTCTCTTCCTTCTCTCTCACCTGCTTTGTCCCCAAATCATTGAAATTCTGTCTAAAATCCTTCATAAGTGGCTCATCAATCTATCCACTTTTTTCCACTTTCCCTGCCATTTCTCTAGAGTAAGTCACTTCAGCAATTTCTCAGTTGGTCTCACTTTGTATAGTGTTGCCTAAATTTAATTGTAGACAGTGCCAAAGGCAGAAATACATCTAAATTGTTTCCAAAGAGACAATTTAGTACTTTCCTTAACCGAAACAAACTCCTCCCTGCACCTTCAGGTTGCCTTATGAACATAGTCAGGGAAGCCTTGTGTGTGTGGGACAGTGCAAACTCCCTGGACAGGAGGTTAGAGTTCAGGTTCTGTGACTTTCTTTGCTCTTTCTGTGATCTTTGGCAGCCCCATAGCTCTCTGAGCTAATTTGTTATAGAAGTATTAGAGAATTTCTGTGGAATAATCAGGCATTTAAAACACTAAAATTGCCAAAGTGTCCAAGTCACTAATCAAATTATGATCCACCCATGCACCAAAATGCTATGTAGTCATTAAAAAGAATGATGTAACTCTAATATACTAATATGAAATTACTAATAACTTTAAATATACTAATATGAAACAATTTCTGATATATTCTGAGTGAAGAAAACATGGTTTAGAAAAATATATGGAATATGCTAGCATCGTGTGTGTCTGTGCATGTCACCGTGTGTGTGCTTTTCATGAATATAGGCATATTTATGTTTGTAAATTCAGACAGTCTTGAGAAGGGCACACAAAAAGTGGCAATAGTGATTATCTTCAGACAGGAGAACTAAATGGCTGGAGGTGGGGTTAGGTGGGGATTCATTATCTTTTGGTTTATTTTCTATGTGCTTATGTTACCAATTCAAAGACTACATATAGGGGCGCCTGGGTGGCTCATTTGGTTGAGCGTCCAACTCTTGATCTCAGCTCAGGTCTTGATCTCAGGGTTATGAGTTCAAGCCTCATGTTGCGCTCCATGCTGGGTGTGAAGCCTACCTGAAATAAATAAATAAATTTAAAAAATGTATAGTATTAAAAAACAAAAGACAAAGAAAAAATAAATACAAAATTTTTAAAGAACCTGGAATTAACTCCCATCTATAAAGGCAGAAGAGAAAGAATGAGAGAGAATTAGATTTGAGGCCTGGGTGCAGCAGGAGCTTGGAGCTCCCCTGTTACCCATACTTGTCTACATCTTCCTTGTCTTATTTTGTGAAGCCTTTTACCTTTAGTTTAAATATTTACACATCTATGGTTTACCAAGGTAGGGTTTTTGTTATGCCATACGTTCTCATATTTTCCAGTTTCTCTGCTTGGAATAGATGCATTATATTCTATTAAATATTCAAAATGTGTAAGTCATGAGAAGTGGAAGAACGTTCAGTAGGAGTGATTTTTTTTCAGGAGTCTAGAACTAGAGCATTTGCAGCGTGCAAAACGCATGCACATACATTATCTATCACTTGATCCTTTGCACAGGAGCTCCATGTGATTCTTGCTATTCTCAGCTTTGTCTGAGATCTAAAATTAGAACTAGGCTAACATTACATTTCACTTGATTACAAGTCTGACCGAGGATTTTAATCACCCCGGAGCCACACCGAAAACGATTCTCCCCAAAATCCTCTCTGAGCTGGTAAACACTAACTTTGGGCATGTCAGCTTCTGCATCCACTGGCAGTGGTAAGTAGTTTTCAAAAACATTTCTTCCCCATTCTTCACATAAAAAGAGATTGCTGATGATGACTTTACTGTGTCTGAATTTGCTGAAATGTACAACTGAATTTGGAATTGAATTTAAAAGTCTCCTGTGGGGTTTCATAGTCATGCGTGTAATTGTTTTCCTCTGGAATATTGATTTCTCCCAAAGTTTAGAAGCGTTTTTTTGTTTGTTTGTTTTTGGATTTGTTTGTTTGTTTCTTTTTTTTCTTTTGCCTTCGGAAAGCAGACTCTCCTGGGTATGTCCTTGCCAAACTATGTGCTTATCTGTTATGGTAATAATCAAAGTAGAGAACATAATTCTATGCTGGAGGTAGAAATACATGTATCATTATTGATTTGTTTTCCTCAAAGGGAAATTGGTCGCTGTTGTAGGAAAGCTGCTGGCTGAATGAAGTTCAATGGCAAACTGAGGAACCCAATGTGCATGTGAATGGTTATATATGTTTAAAAAATACACATTTACATGTAGATACTTGGGATATTTTGAAATGTTTTATTATGTGATAAACACTTCAAACTTGCTAAAGTCTGAGACAATAAATTATAGGTTGATGGTGATGTCCCCAGGGGTTTGGATTATCAGCCTGTGAATCCAAGGTTTCTTGATGGCAAAAAGATCTTACAGTCTGTTTCTGTGGAAACTGCATGCTTTGCTTAAAAACCTTTCTCAATTTTCTGCATATTGGCAATTATATATCTATCCTGACATTTTAAACATTTTTGTCCCCTGTAATAGAGTTATTCTTCTATCCCTCTCTGTCTTTGTCTTTCTTACACGCTGCATACTTTTAAGGAAATCAATAACATAGAGGAGGTTAATAATGAAAAGCAATATTCTCTACCCCATTTCTCTCTATCACTCTAGAAGTAAGCATTTTCACCATTTCAGGATTTAGTTTTTGGTGGTTATTTCCATAGTTCCTGTTTTGTTCTGGTTTTTTTCAAAGGTGGTTTTTATTTCTTATCAACTTTAGGCATTATCTATGGAACTTCATTATGAAAGATGATGCTTAAGTTCACTTACACCTCCATAGAGTTGTATCCTTCTTTTTAGTTTCCCCTTTGATTACCTTTATAACTTGAAACAAATGCTTCAATCTCTAGTTCTCGTTCCATAAAATAGAGACCGTGTCTACAACTCCCCACTCTGAAGATGTGGCTATTGGTTTTCTTTCCTTCCACCTTTCCATTTCCTTCTTCCACGTTCTGTTAAAGTATTTATTTTTATATTTTCAAGATGTATTATACTTACTACATTCCATTTTTAGCTTTTTTATAGGTTGATTTATTTCAAAAGTTGATTTCCATCACTCAAAAAAGAAACTTTGTGCCTTTAGCAGTCACTTCCTCTTTCTCCCTCTGGAAAGCCCCCGGATATCACTAATCTACCTTTATTGTTTTCTGTTTCTACCTATTCTGGACTTTTCATATAAATGGGATCATACATGGCCTTTTGTGTCTGGCTTCTTTCACTTAGCACACTTTGATTCAAAGTTCACCCGTGTAGCATGTATTGGTACTTACTCCTTTTTATGGCTGAGAAATATCCCATTGTGTGGCTATACCACATTTTGTTTATCCGATCGTCAGTTGACAGCCGGTTCTTTCCACTTCTTGGCTATTGTGAATAATGCTACTTCAGCACGGAGGTAGAAGTTTTTGTGTGAACATGTGTTTTCATTTCTGTTGGGCATAAATCCAGGCGTGGATCTTTTTCTATTTTATACTTTCTCGTTTTTCCTATTTTTCTGCTAGGCATGCCTCTTATAAACAATACACAGGATTTTGTTTTTCATTTAATTGGACGATCTTTGTGTACTAACTTGCAGCATTTAGTAATCAGGAAAGTATAAATTTGCAACCAGAGTGAGATTTTATGCAGCAGTGTGTAGGTAAGGGTGTACATCAACGGGGACCCTTTTACAGTTCTAGTAGAGTATAAATGGGCACAATCGCTTTGGAAAACAATTTGGCTCTACCTTATAAATTTGAACATTCACATATATTATGATCCAGCAGTTCTAGTCCTAGGTACGGACCCGATAGAAGCAATCCCACTTAAGCACCATGAAGATAAGGACAAGAATTTTAGAAACAATATTGCTCATAATGGCAAAACTCTGGTACCCAAACATCCATATTCATTGGGACAGAAAAACTAAATTATGGCATAGTCATACATTTTGGAGATCGTGTCCATATACGATGTGTTTTACTTTATGGAGCTGTATAATTTCCCATGATATGGATGTACTATAACTTACTGATCAAAGTTATATTGTTTCCAGTCTTTTGCTTTTATGAAAAACATTGCAGTGAATAACTTTATAATATGTAATTTTACAATTGAAAATATTTGCAGTATAAATTCCTACGAGTACGAATGTACATTTGTAGGACTGATGGACATTACCAAGTTTCTCTCCATACAGAACAACCAATTCTACCACCTTCAGGGTCTGAGAGTACCTGTTTCCCTACACTGTTGCAAATTTCACTTCTTTTCCAAACTTTATACCCTTCTTTTTACTTCCTTTGTCTTATAGCCATTCTATAATGTTGAATAGTTTTGACTGTGGACTTCTGTGACTTCCTGAATTAGGGAAGAAATAATTCAATTAACTGTGAGTCAGATTCTTTCACTATTACTAATACAATTTGATGAAAAACCAGTACATTTATTTGTAAGGAAAGAACATTCCATCAAATGGATCTACCATAATTTACATAACCATTCCCCTATCTGTATTGTCCTTTCCTTTTTGAGATTCAGGTCACAGTCCTCAGTATTACACCTGCCCATTTATGATTTATTTTACAAGAGCAAATAATCCCAATATATTGCCACTTAACTGAATTCCAGCCTGTGCATATAGCATCTAGATTAAGTAGATATCCCCAAATGCTGGTCTTAAATGTACATATCCATTATTTAATCATTTTCCTCAACTGGGCATGTAAACTACTTGCAGTTTTCGTTATTAATAATTACATATACCACAGAAAGTAGACTTGGCTTCACTTTCCACCTCTGTCACATACTAGACATGAGACCTTGAACAAATTGCCTATCTTCTTTAAGGCTCAGTTTTCTCATCTGTACATTACAGGCAATAAAAGCACCCATGGCAGGGCTCCTGGGCGGCTCAGTGGGTTAAGTGTTGTCTGCCTTCGGCTCAGGTCATGGTCCCGGGGTCCTGGGACTGAGCCCCAGGTCGAGTTCCCTGCTCAGCGGGGAGCCTGCTTCTCCTTCTGCCCCCACCCCCCGTCCCATCGCACTCATGCTTTCTCTCTCTCTCGCTCTACACTCTTTCTCAAATAAGTAAATAAAATCTTTAAAGAAGAAAAAAGCATCCATGGCATAGTATTTTTATGAGGATTACTAAGTGAGAGATGATATGGTATATAAAATAGTCTTGGGAACATGGAAAATGTTCAATAAATATAGGCTATTATGAACATTTCTGGACTCAGTGACCATTCTGAAACACGTTTTTTTCTCCACTACAATTAGGTCCTTTTTGAGATGGCATCTGTGATTCAGCTATTCAGAACCTAATGAAGTTGGTGACTCTGTGACAATGTGGAGAAATCATGTCAGAAAATGCGGTTTGTACTGGGGCTGTCAATGCTGTGAAGGAAGTTTGGGAAGAAAGAATAAAGAAACACAATGAAGACCTGAAGCGAGAGAAGGAATTTCGACAGAAGTATGCTTTAATGTGTTTGTTATTTTGATTTAGTGAAAATGCAGAACACCATCATTATAGAAGGGAGCACTTATTAAATGCCTTAGTGTTGAATTTGATTTTTTTATTTACTGAAAACTCAAAATATAACTAAAGGGTACACCCAATTCAATTAGGTGTGGCTACGTGATGGTGGCCACAAAAAATACAAGTGTCCGTATGTGAAAATAATCATTATCTTCAGGCCCTCATAAAGAGTCTGTTCAACGTTCCTAAGTTTGATTAGTATCATTTAGTCCCCTTTTCAGTGATTGCTTGTTCAACATTATATCCCTAGGTACTAAAGCACCATCTGGCAATAGAAGGTCCTAGAGATTTGTACCTATTTGAATAGCCGTGAGTTTCAGCCAGGGTCCCTGTGGGTCACCTGATGCCTTGATTTGGGCTCTACTTAAATAGTTTGGCTCTCATTTCCTCTGCCTTCTTGATAGCTACCTATTTTCCCGAATGGATGTCTCCAAAGCATTCTACTAATCTTACAAGAAGAGCCACTTTCCTCACAGATCCCTACGATTCTCATTCACCAGGTCTCTTTCTAAATATTAAATTGTCTTCTGTCTTGCAACATATGTAAATGTTGGGCCATTCATAATGCTATATGTCAATTATATCTCAGTGGAAAAAATGCTCCTGTGTCAATTAGCAAGTACTATAAAATTCAACTAAAACTGACTTAAGGAATGGAGAAGTCCTGAGGCAAGGCAATCCTGAAGCCTGAATAGCTTTAAAGACTCAGTTTCTTTTTATCACCTTCTACTGCTAATCTCAGCGTGTCAGTGTGGTCCTCAGGTTCTCCTCTGTCAGTGTCACGGGATGACTGGTCCACTTCCAGGCATCACAGCCAGGCATCATTCTGTTATCAGAGGAGTGGAGACTATTTCTTTTTCTTCAAGAATGAGGAAGCCTTTCTGAGGTGCATTAGCAATCCTCCCCTTCACCTCTCATTGACCAGAACTGGCTCATTTGTACTCCCTTAATCCAGTCCCCTTCTGGGGGAACGAGACTATATGATTGGATTAAACAAATTAAGATTTATACCTGGGTTACTTGGGGGAGCTATAAGTACTTGAAAATAACAGCTAAACAGCTATTCTCCCAGTGAAGAATAGGGGGACAGGTTCTTGATCAGCAATTATTTTGTGTCTGATTTCTGTAAAAACAAAAATCTGGATGGGGAGGGGCCATTCTTTCCAACCAAAGCCAATAAGAAGGATAATGATGCTGACAATGATGAGGGTAGCAGCCATTTATTGTGCACTTACTGTTTACTAGACACTCTGCTAAGTGCTTTCTTTGTACTATCTCATTTAATCCTTTCAACACATCAAAACAGAGTCACCTGTTGAGGATTAGATTGCATTATGAGAGAAGGAAAACCAAAATAATGTTTTTTTTTTAAATTTTTCAAAAATATTTATTTGAGAGAGAGAAAGAGAGGGGAGGGGGGCGAGGGGCAGAGGGAGATGGAGAAAGAGAATCCCAAGCAGACTCCCCGCTGAGGGGCTTGATCTCATGATTCTACGATCATGACCTGAGCCAAAAATAAGATTCAGATGCTTTTTTTTTTTTTAAGATTTTATTTATTCAGAGAGAAAGGCTTGGGGGGGCATTTTTAAAGCTCTTTCAGAGAAAAATATGCAGCCAAGGATCCTTTATCCAGCAAGGCTGTCATTCAGAAGATGGAGAAATAAAGACGTTCCAGAATCGCCAATCATTAACCAATTTCGTAACCACGAAACCAGCCCTACAGGAGATATTAAGGGGGGTTCTATAAAGGTAAAAAGGCCCCAAGACTGATACAGAGCAGAAAGTCACAACCAATACAAACAAAGACTTTACTGGCAACATGGCATCATTAAAATCATATCTCTCAGTATGCAGTCTCAACGTGAACGGCTTGAATGCTCCCATAAAACGCCACAGGGTTGCAGGTTGGATAAAAAGACATGATCCATCCATTTGCTGTCTACAAGAGACTCATTTTTAACCCAAAGATGCATTCAGACTTAGAGTAAGGGGATGGAGTACCATCTTCCACGCAAATGGACCTCAAAAGAAAGCTGGAGTAGCAATTCTCATATCAGATAGACTGGATTTTAAACTAGAGGCCATAGAGAGAGATACAGAAGGGCACTATATTATTCTTAAAGGAAGTATTCAACAAGTGGATATGACAATTATTAATATATATGCCCCCAACAGGGGAGCAGCAAGATACACAAGCCAACTCTTAACCAAAATAAAGAGACATATAGATAAGAACACAGTAATAGTAGGGGACCTCAACACCCCACTATCAGAAATAGACAGAACACCCTGGCAAAAACTAAGCAAAGAATCAAAGGCTTTGAATGCCATACTCGACGAGTTGGACCTCATAGATATATATAGAACACTACACCCCAGAACCAAAGAATACTCATTCTATTCAAATGCCCATGGAACATTCTCAAGAATAGATCATGCTCTGGGACACAAAACAGGTCTCAGCCAATACCAAAAGATTGAAATTATCCCCTGCATATTCTCAGACCACAACGCTCTGAAATTGGAACTCAACCACAAGGAAAAACCTGGAAGAAACTCAAACACTTGGAGGCTAAGAACCATCCTGCTCAAGAATGACTCGATAAACCAGGAAATCAAAAAACAAATTAAACAATTTATGGAGACCAACGAGAATGAATACACAACGGTCCAAAACCTATGGGATACTGCAAAGGCAGTCCTAAGGGGGAAATACATAGCCATCCAAGCCTCACTCAAAAGAATAGAAAAATCTAAAATGCAGTTTCTATATTCTCACCTCAAGAAACTGGAACAGCAACAGAGGGACAGGCCTAACCCACTGACAAGGAAGGAGTTGACCAAGATTAGAGCAGAAATCAATGAATTAGAGACCAGAACCACAGTAGAGCAGATCAACAGGACTAGAAGCTGGTTCTTTGAGAGAATCCATAAAATTGATAGACCACTGGCAAAACTTGTCCAAAAACAAAGAGAAAGGACTGAGATTATTAAAATTATGACTGAAAAGGGAGAGGTCACGACCAGCACCATTGAAATTGCAAGGATTATTAGAAACTTTTATCAACAGCTATATGCCAAAAAACTAAACAATCTGGAAGAGATGGAGGCCTTCCTGGAAACCTATAAACTACCAAGACTGAAACAGGAAGAAATAGATTTCTTAAATAGGCCAATTAACTATGAAGAAATTGAGTCAGTGATAAACAACCTTCCAAATAATAAAACTCCAGGCCCAGACGGTTTTCCTGGGGAATTCTACCAAACATTCAAAGAAGAAATAATACCTATTCTCCTAAAGCTATTTCAAAAAATAGAAACAGAAGGAAAGCTACCAAACTCATTCTATGAGGCTAATATTACCTTGATCCCCAAACCAGGCAAAGACCCCCTCAAAAAGGAGAATTACAGACCGATTTCTCTAATGAATATGGATGCCAAAATCCTCAACAAGATCCTTGCTAATAGAATCCAACAGTACATTAAAAGGATTATCCATCATGACCAAGTGGGATTCATACCTGGGATGCAAGCATGGTTCAACACTCGCAAATCAATCAATGTGATACATCATATCAACAAGAAAAGACTCAAGAACCATATGATCCTCTCAATTGATGCAGAAAAAGCATTTGACAAAATACAGCATCCTTTCCTGATTAAAACCCTTCAGAGTGTAGGAATAGAGGGTACATTTCTCAATCTCATAAAAGCCATCTATGAAAAGCCTACTGCAAGCATTATTCTCAATGGGGAAAAGCTGGAAGCCTTTCCCTTAAGATCAGGAACACGACAAGGATGCCCACTCTCGCCACTATTATTCAACATAGTACTAGAAGTCCTTGCAACAGCAATCAGAAGACAAAAAGGGATCAAAGGTATCCAAATCGGCAAAGAAGAAGTCAAACTGTCTCTCTTTGCAGATGACATGATACTCTATATGGAAAACCCAAAGGAATCCACTCCCAAACTATTAGAAGTTATAGAACAATTCAGTAAGGTGGCAGGATACAAAATCAATGCCCAGAAATCAGTTGCATTTCTATACACGAATAACGAGACTGAAGAAAGAGAAATTAGGGAATCCATCCCATTTACAATAACACCAAAAACCATACGTTACCTTGGAATTAACTTAACCAGAGACGTAAAGGACCTATATCCTAGAAACTATAGATCACTTTTGAAAGATATTGAGGAAGACATAAAAAGATGGAAAAATATTCCATGCTCATGGATTGGAAGAATTAACATAGTTAAAATGTCCATACTACCCAGAGCAATCTACACTTTCAATGCTATCCCGATCAAAATACCGAGGACATTTTTCAAAGAACTGGAACAAATAGTCCTTAAATTTGTATGGAACCAGAAAAGGCCCCGAATCTCCAAGGAACTGTTGAAAAGGAAAAACAAAGCTGGGGGCATCACAATGCCGGATTTCGAGCTGTACTACAAAGCTGTGATCACAAAGACAGCATGGTACTGGCACAAAAACAGACACATCGACCAATGGAACAGAATAGAGAACCCAGAAATGGACCCTCGGCTCTTTGGGCAACTAATCTTTGATAAAGCAGGAAAAAACATCCGGTGGAAAAAAGACAGTCTCTTCAATAAATGGTGCTGGGAAAATTGGACAGCTACATGCAAAAGAATGAAACTTGACCACTCTCTCACACCATACACAAAAATAAACTCCAAATGGATGAAAGACCTCAATGTGAGACAGGAATCCATCAAAATTCTAGAGGAGAACATAGGCAACAACTTCTATGACATCGGCCAGAGCAACCTTTTTCACGACACATCTCCAAAGGCAAGAGAAATAAAAGATAAAATGAACTTATGGGACTTTATCAGGATAAAGAGCTTCTGCACAGCCAAGGAAACAGTCAAAAAAACTAAGAGACAGCCCACGGAATGGGAGAATATATTTGCAAAGGACACCACAGATAAAGGACTGGTATCCAAGATCTACAAAGAACTTCTCAAACTCAATACACGAGAAACAAATAAACAAATCATAAAATGGGCAGAAGATATGAACAGACACTTTTCCAATGAAGACATACAAATGGCTAACAGACACATGAAAAAATGTTCAAAATCATTAGCCATCAGGGAAATTCAAATCAAAACCACACTGAGATACCACCTTACGCCAGTTAGAATGGCAAAGATAGACAAGGCAAGAAACAACAATTGTTGGAGAGGATGTGGAGAAAGGGGATCCCTCCTACATTGTTGGTGGGAATGCAAGTTGGTACAGCCACTCTGGAAAACAGTGTGGAGGTCCCTTAAAAAGTTAAAAATTGAACTACCCTATGACCCAGCCATTGCACTACTGGGTGTTTACCCCAAAGATACAGACGTAGTGAAGAGAAGGGCCATATGCACCCCAATGTTCATAGCAGCATTGTCTACAATAGCTAAATCGTGGAAGGAGCTGAGATGCCCCTCAACAGATGACTGGATAAAGAAGTTGTGGTCCATATATACAATGGAGTATTACTCAGCTATAAGAAAGAACGAATTCTCAACATTTGCTGCAAAATGGACGGCACTGGAGCAGATAATGCTAAGTGAAATAAGTCAAACAGAGAAAGACAATTATCATATGATTTCTCTCATCTATGGATCATAAGAACTAGGNAGAACTAGGATGATCGGTAGGGGAAGAAAGGGATAAAGAAAGGGGGGGGTAATCAGAAGGGGGAATGAAGCATGAGAGACTATGGACTATGAGAAACAAACTGAGGACTTCAGAGGGGAGGGTGTGGGGGAATGGTATAGACTGGTGATGGGTAGTATTGCATGGTGCACTGGGTGTTATACGCAACTAAGGAAGCATCGAACTTTATATCGGAATCCGGGGATGTACTGTAAGGTGACTAACATAATATAACAAAAAATCATTTAAAGCCAAAAAAAAAAAAAAAAGAAAAGCAGTTAAAGATGTGGGAAGACTTGCTTAGATGTTCAAGAAAATTAAGCAAATGAATAAAGGTAATTTTTATTTATTTTTTAAGATTTTATCTTTAGGGGTGCCTAGGTGGCTCAGTGGGTTACACTGACTCTTGATTTTGGCTCAGGTCATCATCTCAAGCTCCGTGTAGGACTCCATACTGGGTGTGGAGCCTGCTTAAGATTTTCTCTCTCTTGGGGCGCCTGGGTGGCACAGCGGTTAAGCATCTGCCTTCGGCTCAGGGCATGATCCTGGCGTTCTGGGATCGAGCCCCACATCAGGCTCCTCTGCTATGAGCCTGCTTCTTCCTCTCCCACTCCCCCTGCTTGTGTTCCCTCTCTTGCTGGCTGTCTCTTATCTCTGTAAATAAATAAATAAAATCTTTAAAAAAAAAGATTTTATTTATTCATTTGACAGAGAGCAAGCAGCACAAGCAGGGGGAGCAGCAGAGGATGAGGGAGAAGCAGGCTCTCCACCGAGCAGGGAGCCTGATGGCCCGATGCAGGGCTCAAACCCAGTCCCCCAAGATCAAGACCTAAGTCAAAGGCAGACACTTAACTGACTGAGCCACCCAGTGCCCCAAAATAATATTTTCTAAACAAGATATGTTAAATTCTTTGGTGTATTTGATCTGGGGCTGGAATAGCACTCCACTGAGTCAGGTACTCAGGCTTTTATCTTGTTGCTCAACTGTGCATGGCTTCCATTCCTAAAGTCACTAATGGCCCCAAATAGATAAGGCAACTGCAGCCAACATATTGATCCTCGCTAGCAGGAAGTTGCACTCCTACTTCTGCTAACAGCCCATTGCTATGATCCATATCTAACTACAAGGGAGGATAGCTAAATGCAGTCTGTGCCCAGTTAAATTTAGAGGATCTGTTATTCAGGAAGAAGAGAAGTAACAGACTCTGCCACACAGGACCGTTCATTCTCCCTTTTAAAGATGGAAAACCTGAGGCATAGGCCTAAGTAACCTGTCAAAGATCATGCTGCTAATAAATGTGGAACTGGTATTCAAACCTAAGCAATCCGATTCAGGAAGCATGCTGTTCCGCTCAGGGCTTTCCCTAGATTGGCCCTTAAAGCCACTCTTACGAAACCTATTATGTTTGTATTCTACAATTATGATAAACTTGACTCTAGAGTACTCCTTATAAATCCTATCCCTTTTTTAAACAGTGGGCGGGAATCCTGCCTTGCTTCTTAACTCATGAACCTCACCTGTTACATATGTTTAGTTAAGAACCATTTAATTGAGGGGCGCCTGGGTGGCACAACGGTTAAGCGTCTGCCTTCGGCTCAGGGCGTGATCCTGGTGTTATGGGATCGAGCCCCACATCAGGCTCCTCTGCTACGAGCCTGCTTCTTCCTCTCCCACTCCCCCTGCTTGTGTTCCCTCTCTCGCTGGCTGTCTCTATCTCTGTCAAATAAATAAATAAAATCTTAAAAAAAAAAAAAAAAGAACCATTTAATTGGGGCACCTGGGTAGCTCAGTCAGTTGGGTGTCCGACTCTTGCTTTCAGCTCAGGTCATGATCTTAGGGTCAGGCGATCCAGCCCCTCATCAACAACTCTGCTTGAGATTCCCTCTCTCCCTCTGCCCTCCCCTGCCCCTCCTACGCATGTGCTCTCTCTCTCAAATAAATAAGTAAAATCTTTAAAAAGAAAAGAATAATTTCAGCAGCTTCAAGTCCTCTCTGTACAAAATAGGGAAGGGATAAAAAGGTTAAGGATGTAAACTAATGCTGCTTCTCTCAGCTAAAGGTGGCTAAAGATTTAGTTCAAAAAACCTGAAGTTTAAACAGAAATTGACTTCATTGTCTTTTGATGCCAAGCTGTCTTGAAGAAATCAAGCACTTGGGTAAGAGTTGGTGTGGCAAAATCTGGGAAAGTCTTTAGACTGTAAATAAAAGGGTTTCATAGGAGGTACAAAATTTCTATTTACAATTGAAAGAACATTAAGCTTAGACTAAGTAGTGGATGAATTATAGAATACTAGAGCTGGAAGAGACTTTAGACATTATTTAACCCAAACCCCATTTTAATAGGCAAGGCTCACAGAGGTGGTATGAGTTGCCCACAGTCACCGAGTTAAGTGATACATTCTGGACTTAGGTCATAGAAATTCAGATCTAGAAAGAATTTAGGAATCATTATAGAGATGGAAAAAGACTAGTTGAATAATAGTCTCACTGTAAACTCATTAAGGACAGAGGTTTTGCATGCACAATGTGCTGCATAGCATTGGGCATATAATGGTTGCTTGATGAATTCTTTAAGTAAAAGTTTAGGGAATAAGACATCTAATTGCACTTGTCATTAAATCTTGTTCTGAAATACATAGATCTTTTAGGCAAGTAACTATTCAAATTAATTAAACCTATGTTCTTTGATAACTTCTTCTATTTTTTATCACATATCATTCTAAGAGGCTAAAATTGCAAAGATTTCAATTCTAAACTTATTCTTTCTCATTTCTCATACATTAAAAATTTTCTAGTATAGAAATAAAAAACTTTTGCAATCTTTTACTAGTCATTTTCATAGCTTGATATTATTCTTATGTATGTTTGTAAGAAACTAAAAATCAATAGGAATGTGTTTCAGAATGACAAAGATTTTATGCATTTTTATATCTGAAAAATGAAATTTGAATAAAATTGGAATGTAATCATATATAACTTAACTCTGAAGTTGAACTTATTTGCAAGTCATGATACAGTTATTAACTATGGATTAGATGTCTAATAAATGCAAGTCAAAAGGACCGTGAGATACCACTTCACGCTCACTAGAATGGCTATGATCCAAACCGTGGACAATAACAAAAGTAGGCAAGGATGTGGAGAAATCAGAAGCCTCATGTGCTGCTGGAGGGAAGGCAAAATTGTACAAACAATTTGGACACAGTTTAGCAGTTCTTAAAAAAAAAAAAGTTAAAAATAGAGTTACAATAGGATGCAGCAATTCTGCTCCTAGGACTATACCCAAGATAACGGAAAACATATGTCTACATAAAAACTTGTTCACAGATGTTCATAGTAGCATTATTCATAATAGCCAATAAGTGGGATTAACCCAAAAGTCCATCAGCTGATGAACAGATAAACAAAATGTGGTATATTCACGCAGTGGAAGATTCTTCTTCTATAAAAAGGAATATAGTAGGGAACATGTTACAGCATGGGTGAACTCTGAATAAACTTATGCTATGTGGAAAGACCACATATTGTATAATCCCATATAAAGTGTTCAGAATAGGCAAATCCCCAGAGATAGAAAGTAGATTAGTGGTTGCCAGGAGCTGGGAAAGGGAGGAATGGGGAGTGATTGCTAATGGGTGTGGTTTTTTTATTTTTTAAAGTTTTTATTTTAATTCCAGTTAGTTAACATACATTGTTGTATTAGTTTTCAGTGTACAATAGTGATTTAACAGTTCCTTACAACACCTGGTGCTCATCACAAGCTTACTCCTTAATCCCCATCACCTATTTAACCCATCCCCCAACCACCTCTCCTCTTGTAACCATCAGTTTGTTCTCTATAATTAAGAGTCTGTTTCTTGGTTTGCTTCTCTCTCTCTTTCCCCCTCACCCCGTGCACATTTGTGTTGTTTCTTAGATTCCACATGAGTGAAATCATATGGTATTTCTTTCTCTGACTTATTTTGCTTAGCATAATATCCTCTAGTTCCATCCACATTGCTGCAAATGGCATGATTTCATTCTTTTTTATAGCTGAGTAATATTCCATATATGTATACATACACATATATATGCATCTGTATATATACATACATGTATATATGTGTATACATACACCACATCTTTATCCATTCATCTGTTGATGGACACTTAGGCTGTTTCCAAAATTTGGCTTTTGTAGATAATGCTGCCCTTTGGATTGGTATTTTTGTATTTCTTGGGTAAAAACTTAGTGGAGCAATTGCTGGGTTGTAGGGTAGTTCTATTTTTAACTTTTTGAGGAACCTCCATACTGTTTTCTAGAGTGGCTGCACCAGTTTGCATTGGGTATGGAGTTTTGTGAATGATGAAAATGTTTTGGATCAGATAGTGGTGATAGTTGAGCAACTCTGTGAATATATCCAAAACCATTGAATTGTATACTTTAAAAGGATTAATTTTGTGGTATTCTATTAGTTAAAAAATCTATGGAGAGTTATGACATGTTTCAAAACTTAAATATAGGGCATTTATGATACTAATCATATTTATAATTTTTACAAAACAAATTCTTTTCTGATTTCCAGATACTATTGATCAAATGGTTGTTTTTGATGGATCACTTTTTGTACAAAAGTGAATGCTACCTATGTATGTCATTCCTGGTGAACTAAAATGTTGTCTGATCTCTTAGGCTAGTGCGGATTTGGGAAGAACGAGTCAGCTTAACCAAGCTAAGAGAAAAGGTCATCAGAGAAGATGGAAGAGTCATTTTGAAGATAGAAAACGAAGAATGGAAGGTAAGCTTCATAGAAGTAATATTTTATTTTTTATATTTTGTGTTTTGTGGGACAGTTGAGAAAATGATTCTGAGACTGTGTGATTAAGTCCGCAAAAGTTAAAAATTCTAATTTTAATAATACACCAAATGAATTTGGGGAACATGAATAACTGAAAAGAAATGTAACTTCACATTTTTTTTTTTGGTAAAAACTCAATCAATTTGCTTCAACTCTGCCTAAAGTTGAGTCATTTGCAATTTTTCTCCTACTAATCCTACTAGTAAACAACTTCTCATTTTCCATAAAAAAGATGACCATCTGCCTAACAAATATCATATAGCTTTTCCAAAACAAGTGCCCAGCTTGAAGTCCACAAAATGCAATAGGATGTTCATTTTTTTGAGGTCTACTATCTGATTCATGTTCTTTCTCATAAACATACACACACACACAGTTGCTTAATTACATTAGGCATACTCTAATTTTTATAAGGGTATCTATACCTTGGGTCAGTGTTTTCATGCATGTAGGTATAGCTAGCTAGTGGGTTATTTTCTCTTTGGGCTATTTTTGGTCCAAAGGGAAAAGGCATAGAGTTTAGGAAGGTGGAAACTCTTAAAATCTTTAAATAAAAATCTGTAAAAAACTTTTATAAAATATTTCATAATATAAGGCAAAGAGAATTACTGATTAAAATGGTTTTTCGTTTCTCTAGCACCATATTCTCATTTTCAACTGCATATGAACTCTAAAACAACCTAATACAACAATATCTTTAGGACATTGTTCTATTGGTGTGCACTATTGACCAAAATACGTTATCTTTGTTAATTCTGATTGGGATTTGAAGGTTTAGTAACCCTATTCCCAAAGTAAAGTTCTTAAAACTTGGAAGTAACCACAAAGCACTTGGAAATGTAACCCATTAAGGAAAAAAAAATATTCCTAAATTCTTTTGCAAATCAAGTAATAGCTCTACAATTATACTTCTGTGTGACATGATACTAAAATAATTTAAGTAATATAGTAATTCTGTCACTTCTTTTACTTGAGTTTAGACCCTCCCTTCTTCTCTACTGAAGCTGAATCAGCTACAGGAATGGCAACTTCATAGAACTGGTTTATTGAAAATTCCTGAATTCATTGGAAGATTCCAGAACCTCGCTGTATTAGATTTATCTCGAAACACAATTTCAGAGATACCTCGAGGAATTGGTAAGGAAGATCGCTTTTATGCCCGTGTTTTTTACTGAGAATTTCTTTGATACATGGAATAATGACCTCATATTTACATAGCCCTGAGTCTTGAGAAAATTGTAGACATCTAAATTGAAGTTTCCAGAGGATCCACATTTCTGGGATTTACGGAAGTGATTCAGTATAAGATTTCAAGGCAAGAAAAGTCTCTTTGGGGATATTGTATAGATTCTGGAAACAATCTCTCTTGTTCAGTTAATCCTCCTTGGAGAGAACAGGTTGAAGGCAAGAAAGAAAGTTAGAGATTCCTTAGATGAGAAAAAAATCCCCAAATGGAAAATTGGCCATGATATAGGAGATAAAACAAGATGGAAAAAAAAACCCCATATTTTTTGCTTATAGCACTGATAAACCTCCTCATCTTTAGAAGGGGCAGGTCACATACTGGGAAAAGGGAAGAACGTGGGAAGTGTGATTTGCCAATACGAAACTAGCAAGTAAGTTATGCTGTAATACTTAATCACTGGAAACATTATTTTATACCCATCTGTTCGCTATTGTGTATTATTTTTTTGTAGGACTGCTCACTAAACTTCAGGAGCTGATTCTTAGTTACAACAAAATCAAGACTGTCCCCAGGGAACTAAGTCATTGTGCCAGCTTGGAGAAGCTGGAACTTGCTGTCAACAGAGACATCTGTGATCTTCCACAAGAGGTCAGAAATATATGTGTCTACGATTTTATTCTCCACCTACTACTGGTTTACTTCTCAACTGTGTGATCACCAAAAATAACACTAAGAAAGAGATGCTATAAATTTTACTTCAGAAAATATTTAGTGATAATCATTTCCTATTATTGTAACACATTTAATTTTAATTAGAGAAATATCTATTTAGCATAAAAGAGACATCTATTATTGTCACAGTACTGACATCATTTGCGATCTCCTTTAAGGCCAGAATAAGAGTCTTACTTATTTGTATTTCCAGAATTGAAGGCACAGCCTAAGTTGTAGTTGTTACTTAATAAATGCTTATTGAATAAATAATTATCATAAAGCACAGACAGTGTGGCGATGGAAAAACTCTTTTGTTTACTAGTTGGTGTTTATAGAGTGATCAGTTTTTGAGATAGAGGTGAAGTGGTAAGAAATGGATTCTTTAGTTTTGGAAAAGTGTTTCTTTGCTAGCGTCTTAGGCCCTGCCAAGTAAAAGCAAAGTAATGGGTTTGCAAAGCCTTCAAACTTTGATTTGGTGAGTTGACTTACTATTAGTAAAACCAAGCTGATCATAGAGATACACTTTCAAACATATTTCAAACATATTTAATGATCTTACAATCAGCAAAGAAAATTTCCAAGGTCTTGACTTTGCAAGATGAAAGTTAAGAAAAATAATAAAACTCAAAACAAAATAGAAAGACTATTCCCTTCTCCCATTCTTCACTATTTTTGGTGAGAATATCACTTTTTTCCCCCACACCAGTAAATATGTCACCAATTATTGTTGCTTTTGCAAGTAAAACATAGTTTCTACATTTATAGCTATCTCATCTTTTAATAGTTCAACTTAATGAAATGTGGGCACTTAATTATGATGAAAATGATGATCACAGGGACAATTTCTTTATATCTACGAGAGCCCCAGTAAATATTTTATTTTGAACTTCTAATTCTTGTGATTTTCTTTCTAGGATTGGTTCTGTCACTAAAAATGCTGTATAAATTTGGGCATATCTATTAACCTATGTTTACCTTAATTTTTTCACATAAGAAATAGGTTTTACTGGAACAAATACTGAGCTCTGACCTTGAGCCTGGGATTATTTCCAAGTATGGCCTCTAAGTTAGCTGTGTAGCCTTGAACTCACCACTTTATATAACGAGGTCTCAATTTTCACATATACAAAATAAAGACTGTTATTATAATAATGTTAATATCTTTCAATATTATACACTCAAAGGGTTCTAGTACGACTGAGAAGTCAGTAACAGGAGGAGACTTGTGTTTCAGCCACTACATTGCACACACAGTATACACACAAACATATTTATGCCAATGTGACAACAATCTTTTTATACTCCATTCTCAACCATTTGAAAATTTTTAAAGTCTGATGACAGATTTTGAAAAAGTGTTTTATTCATGGCTTGAATTCTAAAACTGGACAAACATTACCTACTAAATGGAAACCTCCTGCTTTTTTGCAGTGCCCACAAAACACTGTATTTGTGCTTTTTGTGTGTGTGATGTTAAAGATATGGAACAAATCTTAACATTCCCTGAGACACAAAAAAAACAGAACTTGCCTAGATAAATGGAAAGTTTTTTGGCAAAGTTAACTGAATTCTCACATTTTGAAACTTTTCACTACAGTGTTATATAGAAAGAGTTTAGAAATTTCGTGGCTTTAGGTCCATGAAGACTTGAGAGCCCATCACCCATCATTTCTAGTTACATGGCCTCTCTCAACCATTTTGTCCATGGAATAGAAATAAGATACTCATCTTGTAAAGTTGATGAATAAACTAGAGTTGAAAGCATCAACATGAATACATTGAGACGCTGATATTAAGAGAAAAAAGCAAGTTAAGGGAAGTATAGTATCATAATCTTCAAATAAAAATACTAAATTTTGTTTATGAAAACATATAATAATAATTACAGAGAAATATATAAAAACATATATTTATGTATACTAATGAAAACAAGAAAACATCCTCAGGAATAATAAATACCAAATTCAGGAGAGGGATTCCCTCTGGAAAGGAAGAAGGGAGGAGCACACAGGAGGCAGTCATATCAATATATTTTCTTTAAAAAAAAAAATTATTGGAGAGAGAGAGTGGAGGAAGGGACAGAGGGAGAGAATCCCAAGCAGACTCCCTGCTGAGTGCAGAGCCTGAGGGGGGTGGGGGTGGGCATCTCACGGATCACGACCTGAGCTGAAACCCAGTTGGTCGCTTAGTCCACTGAGCCACCCAGGTGCCCCTTAATATATTTTCTTTCTTAAGCTGAGCACACTGGTGTTTGGGGTATTATTCTTAATAAATTTTTATTGAAGTTTTCATTGGAAAAATGGAATTACCAAACAGTAAATGCTATGACTGAGATAGCACATGTAAAGCATCAGGCACAAAAAAGAAGGTTCAATAAAGATAAGTATTATTTTGAACTTTGGGTTTTCCCATACAAATCTCAAATGCAGGATGAAAGGAAAATACAAACACACACAAGAAGGTTCTATAAACGCTGGAATTTGGGTATTTGGAAGGTAAATTTTCTTTGACTAGACGAACTTCCTGTAAGAGTTTCTCATTTATCTGGAGGTTATTCAGCTTTATTTGTATTTCGAAGTTATTGTGGATGGCTAGGACTAAAAAAGCCCAAGCATAATACGAACATTCCTTGATGTGAAATAACTCTTCCAATGTGAGAGTTCCAGTAGTTTACACTGTGGACATTAATTTTGAAAAACCTTGCTTGCCTCTTCAGCTCAGCAGTTTGTTCAAGCTTACGCACCTTGATTTGAGTATGAACAACTTCACTACAATCCCTCTGGCTGTGTTGAACATGCCTGCTCTTGAATGGCTCGACATGGGAAGCAACAGACTTGAACAACTTCCCAATGCCATAGAAAGGTAAAATATATACTTTTCTGTGCTATTAACCGATGTGTTGAAGCCATCCATAATAAATAAGACAAAACAAAGGGGACCCCCTGCATAATCAATCACAAGAGATCCATGTAGTAGTAAATATGCTCCTTTTTAACAATATTTTCATTTACATAAGTACTAGGGCTTTGGAGAGAAAAACTGGCTGACTTCAACATGTTAACACAAATATGCCACACAATAACAACATTACTTAGTGCATGCCAGGCCCTCTGTGGGCATAAAATGGATGAGGAAACTAATGTAGAGATGTTAGCTAAATTGCTCAAGACCACAGTGTAAGTGTGAAACTAGGCAGCCTGGCCCAGAGTTCATGCTGTTAACCATTAGCATACTTGTCTTGCCCAGCTAGGCATATGAATAATTTCTGATTTTTCTCCTAACACTCTAGTTCAGACTAGATAACATTTATAGCTGTTCCTTATGAAAACCCATGAGAATAGTGAAGCATTCTAAAATATGCCGGCTTCCTTTCTCCCACCACATGCTGAGAAGTGTACTGTAGGGATTCACCCTCCAATGTAGTTTCCCTAATAATCAGGTAATGTGAAGTCAGTTAACTCAACTGGCACACTGGTTAAAGGAGATGTATGAAAGATGACATTGGTTTCATTTTAGCTTAATAAGAACCAGGGTTTTCATATGATATATGATTAACCGCAGAAACCTCTTTTAATTCATCAGAATGCAAAGCCTACATACGTTATGGCTGCAACGGAATCAAATAACATGCCTGCCAGAAACAGTCAGCAATATGAAAAATCTGGGTACGCTTGTTCTCAGCAACAATAAACTGCAAGATATTCCAGCATGCATGGAAGAGATGACCAATCTGAGGTAAAAGCTGTGGACACGGAACTGCCATGTTCCTTTCAGGCTGCAGAACAAAGTAATATTGAGAAATTGTTATTAATAGATTTGAGTTCTCATTCATATGAATGAATACATTTAAAAATGCTTCCAACTTGGAAATTCTACAATTTAAAAGTAGAATTCGTATAATACTGTCCAAAATCATTCAAGAAAGAATCCTTCAAACAAAAGCTGTACTGGGATAGTGAGCTTTCAGGAATGCCCTGGTTTGGTGACATTTTTATGAAAATTGTCTTTAGAACTGCTAACAAACCTCATGTGCAAATAAAAACCAAAGGCATAAAAATAGTGCTTGTGTTCCTTCTAAATGACTACAATGGACAAGGCAATTATGTTAGAGTAAATATGACGTTTTACTACGTTAATTACTCTCAGAACTCCCTCAAGTGTCTCCTTCCAAAATTTAATTTCCTGACAGAGAACAGAAGACATGAGAATTCACGTTAAATGCCACAACTTCCATGACAAATTCATTCATTCATTCATTCATTTACCAATTCAGTGGCTACTGAGTCCTGTACTCGAAATACAGTGATATATGACACAAGTCTATAAAATATGCAGAAACTTCAAGTTCATAGCATTAAATATATGTTTGAGATGCATTGGAATTGCTCTGGGAAGTTAAACTTTACCATATTAAATATATATTAGGGACTAATAGTCACTCTCTAAGCTTTAAAAATAAGTTGTCTAAAAAAAAAATAAGTTGTCTAAAGCTAGTGGTTTTTTTTTCTTCTGGAAAAGAAACTTGGAAGATTCTTAGGATTTATTACATTTCACCAAAATGTTTGGTTATTGAAAGCAGTTTAAAAAAAAAGTAATTTAGTGTATTATCATTTGATCTTTCCCCAGGGAAATTAATGTACACTTCTATGGCATCTATAAAAATACTGTTTTTTGGTGAACTGCTAGGTTTGTCAACTTCAGAGACAACCCATTGAAACTAGAAGTAACACTTCCTCCCAGTGAAAGCACAGATGAAGAAGAGGAACGGGAATTATTTGGCCTTCAGTTTATGCATGCATATATACAGGAGTCCCAGAGAAGAGCAGGTATGACATTTTTATATAACACGTCAAATATTTGGTAGGAATGTGTATATATATAAATTCCTTTATAGATTTCTCATTCTATCTTATCTATCCAATTTTGTCCCTTGGTCAATATTGTGGGAGGAAAAAAGAGTGAAATTCCAATCTGTTCAGTTTTGATAAAGGCTTGGAGAGAAGTTG
Source organism: Ailuropoda melanoleuca (assembly GCF_002007445.2). Taxonomy (NCBI): domain Eukaryota; kingdom Metazoa; phylum Chordata; class Mammalia; order Carnivora; family Ursidae; genus Ailuropoda; species Ailuropoda melanoleuca. The sequence goes on along the minus strand of NC_048219.1, from coordinate 69,262,931 downwards.
TAAAGATACTAGAAGTTTTTCACGTGGTGACAAGAAATAAATTTCTTTGGCCAAGTCCTTGAAGCACAGCCAAGTGAACAAAGATGTGATTCTTTTTTTTTGAAAGATTTTATTTATTCATTTGAGAGAGAGCGAGTGGGCACAAGCTGGGGGGTGGGGCAAAGGGACAGGAAGAAGCAGGCTCTCCACTGAGCAGGGAGCCTGATGTGGGGCTCAATCCCAGGACCCTGAGATCATGACCTGAGCCGAAGGCAGATGCTTAACAATCTGAGCCACCAGGTGCCCCTCAAGATGTGATTCTTAAAGTTTCGCTACCTCATTCTATCAGTTTGTCATATATTTCAGTGTACTGATGACCACTACCTTCCCTGTCATTTCCTCTTTTTCTACACTCCACAAATAGCAACACATTATTTTGCCTAGGAATGAAAAATATTAAGAGACCACAGATTTTTAACCAATAGTTAAAATGTGAGGTTTTGACATACAGATTTCAATCACTTAGTCTCTGATAATTAAGAATTAAACCACTTTTTCACTAAAGGAAAGCCTTTAACTTAAACCAAGATTAGAAGAGGCCAAAGAGATAATTCTATTAATAAAAACAATGAAACAATAGTATAGTAGTAGAGATCATAGTTTTATAATGCACTAAAACATGAAAAGTTTTTGAATCAAAAGGTCAAATTTATCTTCAAATAGCTGCTTTGGAGAATGAGTATAATCCAAGCAAACAAATGACAGTGTTTTAGCTAGAAGAGATCATTTTTACCAACATCCAGTGGCAGGTATTAGGAAATGGTCATCTGATCTGTGGTAGTAAGTCACAGAAACAATAGCACAGAAAATAGATTGGAGGACAAGTAAAGTTAGTTTGGGGCCTAGTTTGGGGTATACATACATCCAAAACAGGTAGCAGATAGAATTGATGATTGAATGATGGGAAATGAGGGGACCCTAAGATTAATCTTTTTTGGTTAGAGCAACTGGATGGATGGTGATGCTGAGATGAGGTGGTTGACGTGAAGATGCTGAGATGAGGTGGTTGACGTGAAAGATGAGGAAATTTGACATAGTTGTGGGACATGTGGGAAGAAGTAGTGGTATAGATGAATCTGAAGGTTCAAGAAGGGGTTTGCTGTCCCTGTAAATTGGGCAGGTCAAGGAATAGCAATATACGTATCCCACAGTTGCTTCCTTATGGCATCTTAAGGGAAATAAACAAGGTTGGGGAAAACAAGAATCTTGACCTATAGCTTATCTGTCGATAAAGTACTTGGTACCATTGTCAGAAACATCATGAAGCTAAATGGGCACTGGACTATTATCAGTATAACTACTGTTTGTATGTGTATGTTCTGTGAAACATAGTTGAGATTATGCCTGCTGCAGAATATTTTTTATTACTGTGCATAAATTGTTGAATGATGCAGAACAGATTGTATGACACAAATGAGCATTGCCTGACCCAGTAAAATCACGTAAATTATTGAATGATGTATATTACCTTTATTTATCTTCTCTTGATTGGGCAGCATGAGTAATTAACTTTAGAAATAATTAAACTATGTTACTTTAATAATATTTCACATAGAACTTATAAAAAGAGAAAAAAGGTTACAACTTAAGCAGAGGTAATTAAACCAAGTTTGACTATTGTTATTAAAAATAGATTTGTGAATTAGTATTATTAACAGTATTTATTGAGTACCTACACTGTGCTTGGAGCTGTTTTAAGCATGTTACATGTGTTATCTCATTTGTTACAACAACCTTGTGAGGTAGGTAGTATTATTATTATCTTCATCATCCTCATTTTAAAAAGGGAAATTGAGGCACAGAGATTAAGTAGTTGCCCAAGGTCATACGTTGAGATGGTAGGGCAGGATGTGAACCTAGGCAGTCTCATAAAACACAGGAGATTAAAGTAGAAAGCCAGGAATTAACAATGGGCTAGGCTTCTCTTCATAGATCTGTTTATAGGATAAAAAAGCTACCTACGAATATCATTATAGTACCTAAAATTAGTAATTCTGATCTTTGTCTTGGCAAAGGTACCAGCGATTAAGATAATTTTTACAAATACAAAAATAAATGAAGGATAACATGAAGACAGTTAACAGTCCTTTCCATATGTTTGGTTTAATATTTGCTTGTGCATAGAAACTGCTTATGAGTTAAATAAGGCCGAAGTGTGAGGTGATTTTTGGTTTCGTTACCTAATTCCCATTTTATTCCAAATTATTTTCTCAAACATGAGAGAATATACTTATAGTTGTGCTTATATGTATAAAAATGTCCTTTTAAAAGATATGATACCTAATTCAGAAGTTATTTGCAAATTTCAATTTAATTTGTGAATGAGGCTTATAAGTTATCTTTTTGGAAGTTCTAACTAGATAATTATTCAATTAAAAAAATGAAGTGAAACAGTTTATTTCCCTTGAAAACTATCTCTTCAGTTTTACTGTTTGTCATGGATAAATTCAGATAATATATAAATACATGTATGGCTCTGGAAATCTGAAGGTGAATTCATTAACTGATTGTGAACATCTCTGAATTTCTTTGCATTAGGAAAAAAAAAATCACAAGTGATTATCCTTTCCAGTTTGGAATGGACAAAAAAATCCATATATAAGCCAAGTTCTCAGACTGGCCCTTGTTACAAATGGACAATTGATCATACATCTTGAATTTGAGAAGTAAAAAGTATTAAATAAAATCAAAAGGAAAATAAATTTCCAAAATTAACACAAATAGAAAGCTAATGTGCTAATTGTGTATTGATGTGTTGTGTGTGTTTCAGATAACCAAGTCAACTGTTCAACTACTTTACCAATCTCTATAAATACTGACGGATAATATAACTCAAGATGCCCTGCTGAAGAAAATTACTTTGAGAATTTGGTGAATTCGCTAACATTTGGACTTCTAAGTAAAAAACAAAGCTATTACCAAAGTTCAGTGAGGCCACAGGATTTTTTAAAGTTCAAATTATCTGCTACGTAAAGTATATTTTCATGAATATAAAAATACAATTAAAAATTTTTTTTTTGGTGGAAGACAGATGTTCAGTTTCTTTTCCATTAAGCAGTTGTTTCTGGTGATGAAGAATGATTTGGTAAAGCAGTTAACAATACATTTTCCAAAGACACCAGAGGATCTGTATAATACTGTAAAGCAGGACTGAATCCTTTCTGCTGTAAATACTCGACTCGGCCTTGGTCAATCAGCAATTTACAAAGATGCCCTATTTTCGTCTTTTCTTCAACAGTAAGGAACCTAAAGTGAATAAACACAAAGCATCATTAAAATTTGTGAAAGATGACAAAAAATTATTTCAGTCACTTCTATTTATTGATAAGTTCCTAAGTAACCTGCAGTATACTAGGTGCTACGTCCCATGCTTCCAAGATACGTTTTATTTATGCCACAATAAAAGTATATTTTAATGTATTCTAAAATTGGTTGGTTAAATGCATTTTTGTGAACATCTTCTTGGGGACATGTATCTACAAAGAAAGTCCAGCAATAACAAAACTCTCCTGCCCCGGTGTCACACATGTCCCGGTAGTCACTCACCCAGGCGCGCTCTCAGCGCTGTCGTCCGGGATTCTGCATCCCCTGTCATCGTGCTCTTCACTGTCAGCATTCTGCTCATCTTTTCTCTTCACGGTAAGACTGGAGGCTTCCAAAGATGTTCTTCGCATCCCACAAGTCGCCCAACTACTCATTCGCTGGAAGTAGTGGAATTCCACTGCTCCAAGGCCTAGAGCCCTGAAATACTCTTTGCCCACATAATGTCTCCAATCACACCTGTGGTGACAACAGAGTGCAATAACAATGCCAGCCACAGGGCTCCACTTCTCTGCGACATTTTTCTCATTTCCTTCCTTGGCCAAAGTGTTAATTTCTTTTTCTGTTTTATCATTCTTTATGCGTTTGGCTAAAGGTTCTTCATTCCTTTCCTCACAACTGGCAGCATAGGTTTCAACCAAACATCGTAATGCAAGATCTGCAAACACAATTATGTGGCCCCCCCAAACCACGTCATCTTTAAAAATAAGTATTTTTTACATTTATTCAGCAATATGGTTTCTAAAATCCCAACAAAAACCTGTTTAGCTTTATACTTGTAAGAATTTTTCCATGAATTATCAATTTTGTTCATATTTGCTGTTTTCTCATTAGCATCTCATTTTCTCTAATGAATTCTTCTCCCCCCCACCCCGACTGGCTGAAGCTTAAGGTCTACAGTTTGTAAAAACTTTTAGTCCAACTACTCAATTTGTCTGTCATTTCTCTTCTGCTTGCTGAGGAAGGGAGTTGTATAGAAAAAAACCACTGATCTACACTTCCATTCCAGGGAAGTTTGTTTGTTTGTTTTTAAAGATTTATTTATTTATTTATTTATTTATTTATTTATTTATTTATTTATTTGACAGAGAGAGAGAGAGAGAGCCAGTGAGAGAGGGAACACAAGCAGGGGGAGTGGGAGAGGAAGAAGCAGGCTTCCAGCAGAGGAGCCTGATGTGGGGCTCGATCCCAGAACACTGGGATTATGCCCTGAGCCGAAGGCAGATGCTTAACGACTGAGCCACCCAAGCACCCCCATTCCAGGGAAGTTTTGAGCTTAAGAAACCCAAAGAAAGAATAGAGGGGAAAGGCATCTGCTTAGACTGATGTTAGGTGTCAGTTCTGAAGCACGATGTTCACAGCAAATCCTGACGAGCTGAAGAGCTGGTAAGAGGGAGTCATTCTGTGACAAGCAGGACTCACTGAGCAGCCCTGCAGTATTTATGCATTCATTCAGCAAGTAGTTACGGAATGTCTTTCACGTGCCAGCTTTGCGAATGTAACGATGATTGTACACCTAAACTTCAAGGTGGGTGTGCTCCACATTAAAAAGAAAAATTTAAAAGTAAAAGCTAAACAAATAGATTTTTTGATGACTATGACTATTTCCCAGTGAAGACTGCTCTATGGTTGACAATATTGGGAAGACCCCAAATATATACTATAAGACCCGTATTTTCTGTGTGATTAGACCAGCATGCTGTGCCTATTCAATCAAAAACATATATTTTAAAATTTTATTACCCTAAGATGTCATCAGTGACTGTTAAATGACTTAATATTTCACTAGTAAATTTAATTCAATAAATGAGTCGAAGTCAATAAACACTGGGAGAAAGGGATAGCTAATCTATTATTTCATAAACTATTTTCTGACAAAATATATTCAGTCAGTTTTATTTATATTGGATTTAAATGATTTTCAGAAATGTGAATAACCAAAAAAATTATTAAAAGAATGAAGTTATTTTAGAATCAGAAAAAGCTTTAACAATCTATTTTAACCCCTCCTTTATAAAGAACTTAAAGGACAAAGTGACATGCCAAAGAAAGGGACCAGGAAGCACAGCAAATTGGTGGTCAAAATTATTCATTCACAAATGCTTACTGTTTCTACTATATGCCAACCATCATGTTAGCATAGTCCCTGTGCTTAAAAAATTCACAGCATAGTGGGAGAATTATATAAACAAATAATTAAAATAACATAAGGTAAAGATATGCAGATGGAATTATGATAAACACTAAGGAAATCAGAAACTGACAAAGTATAGTACATCGGAAAAGCACACAGGGCTTCAATTTGCTGATCAGCAGAGCTGCAGGCAGGAAGGAGCAAAGGCTGGAAGGCAGAGGCCAGACTGACAGCCAATCATCCTATGAAAGAGCTTAGACTTTATGCTATAATCATTAGGAACTACTGAAGAGTTTTAAGGGGAAAGACAATGTGTAGCCAAGGGGTCTAAATATTAGTAATTAAGGAATAAGTAGTGGAAGGAGACCATGAGAGAAAGAAGGGCATAGATGTAGGAGAAGAAGGGGAAAGAAGAATGTCACAATAGAGAAGGAAACAGAATTTCAAGAAGGGCAATCAACTGGGGTGCCTGGCTGGCTCAGGCTGAAGACCATGCAACTCTTGACCTCGGGGTTGTGAGCTCAAGCCCCACAGTGGGTGTAGAGGTTACTTAAAATAAAATAAAATAAATGAAGGGCAAGCAACTGCAGCAGAGGTTTTTCGGTAAGATAACAGTGACGAAGGGAGAATTCAGACAGTGAATCAAGAGGGGAAAGTGTGTGGAACAATGAAAAATGGCCAATACAGATTATACTTCTGAGAAACTTGGGTCAGATGGGTAAGTGTAAATGAGTGTGCTTTCGTCCTTCCCCAGGACAGAATTGGCTTATGTCAGAAAGCTCTTATGAGGGTCAAATGAGATAAGGTACATGAAAGTCATCTTAAAAACTATGAAGGACAACACGAATGTACAATACTCAAAGCCATTTCCCAGCCAACTTGAATAATGTCTTACAGAGGCTCCAAGTTCCCTGTATGGGAGATGATGAAACCAGCAGGAGCCGGAAGATGTAACAATTGTTAACATTCACTGAGCCATATGTGCCAGACACTTACGTGTAACCTGGTAAATTATGTTATCTGTTTTATAGATGAGATAACCAAAGCTCAGAAAGGGTAAGTAATTTGCCAAGGTTATATAACACAGCTGAAAAGCCCATGCTCTTTCTACCTCACCATGCTACACCTGACAGAGGGATGTGCTAAGATAAGACATCTCAGATTTTTTGTCTAACATTTCTTTTTTCATGTTCCCCAGAATCCTGGTACATAATCATCTTCTAGTGGGAGAGGTTTCAGAGTCCTTCCCAAGCAACTTCTTGAAAAAATCAGTAGCTTCTGGGGTAGAATCAGAGTTTCCATAAATGAATTGTTTCCTTTTTGGTTGATATATAACCCCAAAAGCTTTAAGTCTCTTATGACTCAGTATTTACACGTGACACTCGTAATTCATCCTGCAAAATGGCCAAAATAAGCAGATAAATAAGAAAACTCTGTATCTGATATAACACAGCAGCAGTGCTACTATGAAGATTAATCAGTTGTAAGCACAAATGATATAAACTACTCAACAGACTATTTCAATGACTGGGACCATGTTAAGCTAAAACTTGGTGTGTTCATCTAGACATTATTAGTATGTTTACGTACCTGTTGCCACACCACACAGATGCTTTCCAATTCCTACCACAGGTAGTTTTTCTTTGCTTAGCAGAGGAATCTTACCTGAAATAAAAGGAAATGAGAAACGAGTTAGCTTTCTTGTGAGAGAAAACATTAACAAGGCCTCCCGAAAGATAGAACTAATTTAAATCTTTGAATTTAAGGGCTCAAAGAGACTCAAACAAAAACTTCTCACTTTATAGCTGAGGAATAAGAGACTCACAGATGTAGTGACCTGATAAGCAACACCGAGGGCTGCTGACCAGCCAGAATTAAAGTTTCTTTCTTCTTTTTTTCCCCTTTCTTTCCCATGTTATTTCTTCTATACTGACTCAGGACTTTCTTTTTTTTTAAAAGATTTTATTTATTTATTTGACAGAGATAGAGACAGCCAGCGAGAGACACAAGCAGGGGGAGTGGGAGAGGAAGAAGCAGGCTCCCAGCAGAGGAGCCTGATGTGGGGCTCGATCCCATAACGCCGGGATCACACCCTGAGCCGAAGGCAGATGCTTAACCGCTGTGCCACCCAGGCGCCCCTGACTCAGGACTTTCTCGTTTAAGCCTTATTCTGCTAAATATTATTAACTCATTGATAAAAGAACTCCAAGTTTTCCCTACTAGATTTCTTTTGAACAAATAATACATATGGTAAACATATAATAACATATTATAAAATACTATAATCAGTATTAAACTATAGTGCTTACTATATCTTGATGTTCAAAAATAAGCATATTGTCTTAGCTTTCCACATTGTTTTGAAAAAAAGAAAATATTCATAACAATCCTGAGAAACTAAAAAAAAAAAAAAAGGTCCACAAGGGAATTCAGTAAGATGTACTATATCACAGTTATGGCCTCCATTCCCCCCCTCCCCTATTTATTTTCCCTCTTGTAAGATTCTGAAATGAAAGTATGCTCCCTACAAATCCAGCTACAGCGTCTAGCACAGTGAACAGTCCAATGGAAGTGCTTAGTAACTATTTCAACTTTCTTTTGCTGCTTTCAAATGTTAGTATATTAGATGCTAGGAGAAATGGTACCAAGTGGAATAGTTTGCCTGTGTCAGGGAATATAGAAGTTTAAATTAAGGTAGTTCAGGAAACTTACCATCAATTAGGGTGAAGGGAAAGGATGTCTAAGAAAGTCCTTCTGCTTTATGCTTGAAAATTACCTCATTTCCTCTCTCCTATTTCTTTGGGCTTGGAAAATAGGGCAGAGGAACTTCTGGGAAATGATGGTAGATTAAATGCAAATACCTAGTTTACTCTCTTCTAAAACTCCACCAAAATGAGGATAAAAGGATTTTTTAAAATAATTTTTTATTATGTTATGTGAGTCACCATACAGTACATCCTTAGCTTTTGATGTAAAGTTCCATGATTCATTGTTTGCGTATAACACCCAGCGCACCATGCAATACGTGCCCTCTTTAATTCCCATCACCGGCCTATCCCATTCCCCCACCCCCCTCCCCTCTGAAGCCCTCAGTTTTTTTCCCAGAGTCCATAGTCTCTCGTGGTTCATTCCCCCTTCTGTTTACCCCCCCTCATTCTTCCCTTTCTTCTCCTACCGATCTCCCTGCTATTTATTATGTTCCATAAAAGGATTTTTAAAAAGGTGTAAACTCACAAGATCTCAAAGAGGACAAAAGGAAACAAAAGTGGGAAAGGCTGTGACTCAACCAAATTTATTCCACAAATCTTCAAAAGGCTCAAGAATTGGGGGCATCAGGCACCTTGGCAGTGGAGCTGAGTAGCCTCAACAGAAGAGTGTTGGTGGAAAGTCTGTTTAAGTACTCAGATCCCCACCTCGTAGCTCCTTGGTGACTACTTCTTTCCCATGTGGTGGAAAACTGTAGACTAATTCTCTGGAGCAAGTACAACAGGAGGACAGTGGATTGAGGGACAACAGGAGGTTGAAAGTTGAAGTATGGTAAAATAGCAGGAGTCAGCGAGTGTGCATACTAATTTCCCTAGCTTGTGTTCCCCACGGGGTCCCAAGATGTTGGTAATCAGACCTTTACCCTCTAGGTAGGCGATCAGAAGAGTTTCTCTGTGGAATCTGACTTGCCCAAGAGGAAAGATCACACCTTAGGCAGATCACCCCAAAGTGGAGCTCAGAGTCAACAACTCCACCTGAGGACTCAGAGCTCTGAGTCCCACAATCCTAAGAACACACCATCGAGGAGCACCCGACGTTTGAGGACAGCCTCTAAGTCACGAGACTAAAAATAATGGAAAAGAACAAACTGGTGAAAACAGATTATAAAGGGAGAATAATTCTAAAAAAACATTATTAATATCCTCAGAAAGATACTGTAATTATAAAAAAGAACAAGATACAACAATAAAGGTAAATTCAGAGAAAAACAATGAGAGAAGAAATTAAAAAAATTAAGTTGGAGAAATTTTAGAAAGTATAGAAAAAAGACCAAAAGACATAACACAGAGAAATCAAGAGAAGTAGAAAACCAACCCAGTAGGTCTAATAACTAAATCATAAGAATTCCTCCATAAAGGGAGAAAAGAAAAAGTCGAGCAGAGAAAATTATGAATGAAAGAATGCAAGGCAATTTCCCAGAAAGCTGAGAACACCAGACTCTCTAAATCAGGATTTCTCATCCTTGGCATTACTGACTTTTTGGCCCCAATGATTTTGTCGTAGGGAGCTCTCCTATACCGTATAGGGTATTTAAAAGGCCTTTGGTCTAGCATGCTTTCTGGCCTGTAGCCATTAGATGCCAGCAGCATGCCCACTGCTATGACAACCAAAAATGTCTCAGACATTGCCAATGTGCCCTGGGGGAAAAAGTGGCCTCCACTGAAAACCACTGCTATAAACGAAAGAGTGAGGCAAAACAGATAAAAATATAACCATATGAGGGCATATCATTGTGAAAATTTTCAACACTAAGGACAAAGAAGGCCCTATACATTTCAAGAAAAAAGCAGATCAAATACAAGGGACCAAGATTCAGAATTGCACTGAACTTTTAAATAATACTAGTGGAACAGAACTTTCGAAATTCTAAAGGAAAATGATTTTCAACTTAGAAATACAAATACCCAGCCAAGTCAAGTGTAAAATAAAAGATGTTTCCGGACAATGCAAGGTCTCAAATTTATCTCTAATGCAGTGTTTCGCAGGAAGCTATAGGACTAGGTACTCTGCCCGAACAGAGTAAACCAACAGAGAAAGATGTGGGAAAAGATGTGGAGAAGGAAATTCTCACCCAGGAGAGTGAAGGAAATCCCCGGGTTGAGACTTAAGAGAGTTTTAATGTGGATCATTGTGCCCCAGGAACAGGAACATCCAGTCTTGATCGGAACATGTCTGAAGCATACAGGGGAGAATTTTTCAGGAAGATGGAAACTAACAATACTTGGTGAATATATTACAACAAATACATTTTTAGAAGACCAAGTAAATAAATTATAAATTATCAATTTAGCAAATAATAAAAAATTATACAAGATAAAGTAATTTACTATATGGTCCAGTGATTTAAAAAATAATGATTTAATCATTTAATACATACTAGAAAAATGAGGAATGGGAAGTGTTTGCACTTGAGGCGGGGCAGGGGTAGAAAATCTTCATCTTCCATTGGGAAAAACCAATAGATAATGCTTGGGGAAAAAACGGGGGGCAGCGAAACAAAAGCCTGTTGTTAGATACTTCAGATAAATATAAAAATTCACCTATAAGAGGTAAATGTGGTTGGCTCTGAAGAGAGAGCTGTGGCAGGGAAGAAGTGGCTGGGGCTGCTTTTAAAACAATCTGAGAACTTGCAGAACTATTTTACTCTTAACCACACATATGTAACTTTAACAAAAGCCCAAAAAAGAAAAACAAAAATACAAAGAAAAAAGAAAGGGGGTGGGGATGTCTGCAGTGAACTCATGCAATTGTTACTTCCTATTCTTTCTCCTCCCCTAAAATGATGAGTCAATTCCAACCCTGTCACTTAGAAAGCAAGAGAAGTCCTTTAAATAAATGTCACCTTCTCCTCATTTCAAAACTACCTTCACTCACTCTTGGTATGTCATTAAATAAGTCTTTTATTTTAAATAGCAAGAAAAAACTGAAGTATGGAAGTCAGGAGATTATAATTCACATTTTCACTGGTGGCTATATTTTTAGGTAGGTCACTGCTTAGCAGGAAAAAGATTTTCCAGTTAATGCAAATTTTGAAAGGGCAGTATTGAACTAGATTGTAGATATTTGCTCCTTTCTCTCTTATCTTTCTTTCTTATTTTGGTTTAAAAATATGGAATGGGGGCACATGGTGGGCACAGAAGAAGAGTGATCTAGAAACTACTTAATAAATATGGTAGGCTACTTTTCAGTATGCTTAATAAGAATTCAACATATAGCATAAAAACTTGTCTAGGATTTTCAATATATTCGGTTAATAGCTTTAAATACAGTGATTTATATATACATGCTGGGTTACTTCACAAAGCTGTATTAATTAGTGGATGGAAGAGGTTACTAGGATATGTTTGTATTAATATGAAAAACTATAAAAAGGTACAGAAAAGGCACAAAGAGAATGACTGAAGGGGGTGTATGTGTATGAAATGTGACTTCCATGGAGATGAATTATTTTGGTACAATTTAAAATTCTAGGAAGTATCTTTTACCATTAGCTGGACAAAGAACTATCTCATTTCTTTAACGGTTTAGGTAAAATCATGTTAATTGCAGGCAGAAGGCACTAGCCTTTCTGGTGGTGGGGGGGAGGGCAGCAGAGGGAGAGGGAGAGAGAGATCTTAAGCAGGCTCCATGCCCAGCATGGAGCCTGAAGCAGGGCTTGACCTCACAACCCTGAGATCATGACCTGAGCTGAAATCAAGAGATGGACGCTCAACCGACTGAGCCACTCAGGTGCTCCTGAACAGACTCATAATTAAAAAGGACAAAGAAATAACGTAGGAACATATTATCAAAACTCAAACTCTTTCCTACTATGACGCTTCACTTCTAATTGATACTGAAACCTCATTTTAAAAAGTTCCAACCCTAATTCAATTTGCATTTATCCAAATGTTAGATATAACATTCTATATTCACAGTGCATTAATTTTAGTTTGTTTTCCCTAAAGCACTGCTCTGCATGACTGGATTTCTAAGCAACCCACAGAATCTGAAACTTCTATGATTTATGGTAGGGCAACTGAAAGTTATGCAACTTACTCAAACACAAGTGTTGAATATCAATTTGAAGTCTCTCAAATACAGAATTCTTCCTTCTGTGTTTGCCATCTACCTGCACAAACAGAACACTGTCATAACAATAGCTTTTTATGTTTAAAAAAACCTTTATGAAATTAAAAGATTTCTATTTGTTTTCAAAATTCAGAGGAAATAATTTCCCACCTTATTTTTTAATATTTAAAAAACAGATCACTGGGGCACCTGGGTGGCACAGCAGTTAAGTGTCTGCCTTCGGCTCAGGGCGTGATCCCGGCGTTATGGGATCGAGCCCCACATGGCTCTTCCACTATGAGCCTGCTTCTTCCTCTCCCACTCCCCCTGCCTTGTGTTCCCTCTCTCACTGGCTGTCTCTATCTCTGTCAAATAAATAAATAAAATCTTAAAAAAAAAAATAAATAAAAATAAAAATAAAAAACAGATCACTAATTAAAAAATTTAAGATTGTATATTCTTTGGTGAAAACTCCAAAATAACAGTATCATACATTTTTAAAAGGCTTGAAAATTTTATAAATTATTATGTATAATTATTACCTTTAACTCTAAAACTCCCCAATTCACTGATGAAGGAACTAAGGTTCACAGATGTTAAGTGACTAACATAAGATTACTTGCCAGCTCCTTTGCCTTTGTTAGCCGCTAATATGCTATTTTTGGCTCATTCTTCTTACTCTCTCTGGAAGATCACAACCACCATTCTGGTCTATGTCCATGTGCCTATGACTTACAAATCAACACTATGGCCCAGATATTTTTAATGAGCACCAGACACATATCTAGCTGTGAACTAGAAAGCTCCACTTCAACGGCAAGCTCATTCAAAACTGAACACATACATCATCTCTCTCCCCAAACCTATTCTTTCTCCTCCTTCTTCTATATTCCCTATCTCAGAAAAAAGGCACCACCGATCACTTAAAGCCATAAAGTGTCACCTGAAATAACTCCTCTCTGGTCTCCTTGCTTCCAAAATCTTAGCATTTCTCATATTCTTTCCCTCCTCTCCATTCCACTGCAACAGCCTCAGCTCTGGCCTGTTTCTTACTTGGATTACTGGATAATAATTATCTTGTTATTAATTTCCCTACTTCAAGTTTTAGACTCTTCTGATATAGCTTTTATGGTACTGCTAGGATGAACTTTAAAAGAACCTTTTTATTTTCTTCACCAACTCTTACATATTCTTTCAATCTCCTCTCAGCTGTCACTTCCTCCAGGAAACCTTCCCTGACCCACATTACACTGAGGCTAGTATTCTGTCTTCATGCTCCTAAGGCCTCTGGTACTTACCATTATCAGAAGAGACTTAGCATACCGCACCAAAATACTCGTAAGTCTGCCCCACTAGATGTAAGCTTCTCAAAGACAAGAACTACGTCTCGTTCCACTGAATCCCCAGCATGTAGTAGGATAAAGTTGAACTCCTTCCCTTGGCATAAACCAGGACACCTTCCAGAGTCTAGCCATTGTCTCCCATCTCATCACCACTGAACTCTACTTGGGACCATGCACTCCCATCACACAGAAGTGTTTCCATGTTTCCTTGCTGTCTTAGGTATTTGGTTACACTGTTCCTCAAACCCTCTATCTAGGAAACACCAATTCTCCTTTCAAGATAGAACTCAGGCATCACCTTTTCTATGTAGCCATTTGCATCCCTTCCCTGCAATAAAACATGTCACTCCCTCTTTTGAAACCATACTGTGCTCTGTGCAGATTTTTTCATACTTTGATACTTTTCTATAATCATTAATTTGTCTGTCTCTCCTTTCTAAATATCAGTAATAGAGCATAGGGACCTTGTCTTGACTTTATCTACCCAATGTCTGTCATGGTGCCTAATGGTACGCTCAAGAAATATTTACTGAATGAATAGTTAGTAGGTGGCACAGGTAGGTTAGAACCCAAGACTTTTAACTCCTAGCTTGAGCTTGGCCCTTTCTACATATTTTCTTTTCTCTGCAAATAATTTTAAGAGCACAGCTCAATGGACTATTAAAATTTAGATTAAAAAATTTATCTTCAGTTTATCAATCTAATTGAAATAAAAAGCTATATCAAATCAACACAAAAAAATAATTTTCTTTAAGAGACGTGTTTCTGAGTATCATTGTTTCTTTTTTTAATAAGAAAAGTGCAAACGAAGTTTGGTTACTAATACACTGCATGGTTTCACTTACCTTGAATCTCGTGGTCACCTTTTCTACTAGGATGAAGTGAACTTTTTCAGCATCTTTTAAGGCAATATCAACCCAATGAGATAATTTTCCCTTTCCTGCTCCAAACTCAACAAAGCATCTTCTTGGACCAAGTAACTTCAATTTTTCAATGTTACCTAAAATAGAAGCCTGCAAACTTCACAAGATTATTTTATACACTAGAGCAAAGACATTTGGCTTGAATGGGAAAATAGCAAGGTAAATTCTACAAAAGTCAGCATGTCCAAATTGATTATTTTTGTTTGGCTTTAAATTTTTTCCCTTGCTTTGAAATTTTTAACGCATAATACTCAGGACCATATCCATGCCAAAAGATTTTAATATATGTTTACACATATTTTTTGAAATGGAAAGATTTTGTTCCCTGTACGATAAACTAAACAAAATCTCATTAGGAACTATATTTAGAAAGAATGTTAGTTTTTGACAAATGAAAAAAGGCCAATTTTAGTATAGTTATATGGCCTAAACATACCTGCTGTTTCAGGTGTTTGGTTGCAGAATCACCATTTTTAGGGTCATTAAGGGCATCATGCAATGCTGGATGGGACAGAATTTGATCTTTAAGTGGAGAGTTCAAACCTGTGCCAAATATAAGCACAATAGCTTAAGCAACCAAACATGAAACCATGGGGCTCTGAACAATGGTAGTAACATCTTATAAACCACACTGGTATCAACTCATGTGGCATCTAATTATTCTAAAAATTTTAACTTAGAACTGTAGGTAGACTTACCTTCACTTGCTTTCCGCAATTTCTTAATTAAGTTTTCCAACTGCTCTTCAGAGAGAGAAGAAATTGAAACCTATATACAAAAATGGGGCATGAGCTTGTCTGGGAACTAACCATCACTAACAATTCTATAGGAAAATGCATTCTAAATTCAAAACAATTAATTTATTCTAAACAAAAATTGGAACACAGCTTATTCACAGAAATAGCTTATGGACACCTTTTAAAATTAAATATTAAGTACTTACTAATTGTTCAGGTATTTCTGTTTCATCTTTTAAGCCTGCGTTAATATCTTGAATGAAGAAGTCCTTAATAAGAACAAAACCACAACAATACTGTTACTAATGTGAAGAGCTCACAAAAATTAAGGTGAAAAACTGATCCCCCCCTTCTTCCCATACTCTGTACCTGCCATCCTCCCTTTCTCCCATTTATGAATTAAGTAATTACTGAGCACCTACTGTGGTCCTTAATTTGCTTTAGTGCTGAGGACTAAAGTAGAGAATAGAACCACAGTAGAGAACAGAACAGACAAAAATCTCTTACATTCATGAATCATACATTCTAGTGAGCTGTTATCTGAATAAACGTTTATAGTCTAAAGGAATTTGTTAGTAATTTGTGTTAACGTTTTCACCTATCTATAGCATAGATTGAGGACTGTGTCAGTTTTGCTTATGATGTTACAGCAAAAACAACAAAGTACCAACTACACATGGCTGTTTATCAGACAGGCAGCATGACCCAAAAATAGAGATAAGATACGATACTATAATGGTTTAGGTCTGATTTCTTTTATTTTAAAATGCTGATTAAAATAAAAAAATAGAAATGTACTATGACACTATGTTGTTTAAATTAACATAGTAAGATCTTTCTAGTATATCTTCAGAGAAAAAAATTCTATCTAAGTATCTAGGTCAGCATTGTCCAACAGAACTATCTGCAATGACGGAAATATTCCATATCTTCCTGGAACATGGCAGCCATTAGTTTTGAAATATTGCTAGTGTGAGGAATTGGATTTTCAATTTCATTTTAATTAACTCGAATTAAATAGTTACACATGGCTAGTGGTTACCATACTGGACCATGTAGATATAGAAGAATGAAATAATGCTATTTCTACAAATCCTGTTCTAAAAGTAAAAGCTACTCCTGGGACTTCATGCATACTAATCAGCTTTGGTTATACAGGAGGGTAACATGCTCACTGTGTGTTGCTGCCTTTACTTATATGGATAATAAGGACACTGGAGATTAGGTGGAATAGGTGAAGACAGTAGGTATTACAATGTTCTGTTGAATGACTGGAAAAACTGTAATAGAAAATTAGCTATAACTATTATAATTTGACATACTCTTAGTTTAAAATGGTTGCCAAGAGTGCCCCAGGTAAGTTGTGCTGTGAGCTAGATTTTTTTTTTTTAAAGATTTTATTTATTTGAGAGAGAGACTGAGAGAGAAAGAGAGAATACGAGCAGGACAAAAGTAGAGGGACAAGCAGACTCCCCTCTGAGCAGGGAGCCTGACACAGGACTCGATCCCCCAACCTGGGCCGAAGGCAGCTGCTACTGACTGAGCCACCCAGGCACCCTGTGGACTAGATTTTTAAATGTGAAAACTATTTATACAGAAGAAACCTATCACCAATTTACTTTCATTTGGTATGCAGAATTTTTAAAAAAGATTTATTTATTTTAGAGAGAGAGAGAGAGAGAGAGAGAGAGAGAGTGAGAGTGAGTGGGGGGAGCGGCAGAGGGAGAGAAACTTCAAGCAGATTCCCCACTGAGCATGGAGCCAGACTCCCAGCTCGATCTCATGACCCATGAGATCATGACCTGAGCCAAAACCAAGAGTCAAAGGCTGAAGTGACTGAGCCACCCAGGCGCCACAATATATAGAATTTTTAAAAAATGATCAATAGTTTTACAAAATAAACCAGAATAGTGATAAAACTTTGCCTGGAACATAAGAACTGGGAGGATCGGTAGGGGAAGAAAGGGATAAAGAAAAGGGGGGTAATCAGAGGGGGGAATGAAACATGAGAGTATGGACTGTGAGAGGCAAACTGAGGACTTCAGAGGGGAGGGGGTGGGGGAAGGGGATAGCCTGGTGATGGGTAGTAGGGAGGGCACGTATTGCATGGTGCACTGGGTGTTATACGCAACTAATGAAGCATCAAACTTTACATCGGAATCTGGGGATGTACTGTATGGTGATTAACACAATATAATAAAAAAAAATTAAAAAAAAAAAAAAAACTTTGCCTGGGTTCCAAGTTTCACGTTACACATAATGCACTAGATAAATGCCATTCTGCATTTTTTTCCTGTATCCTATCATCCCATTGTTCTCCTTCCTTTCCTTTCCATGGTATTCTGGCATGCAATGGAGTCTGTGAAGGGCTATTCCATTTTTTTTTTTTTTAAGATTTTATTTATTTATTCGACAGAGATAGAGACAGCCAGCGCGAGAGGGAACACAAGCAGGGGAGTGGGAGAGGAAGAAGCAGGCTCGCAGCGGAGGAGCCTGATGTGGGGGCTCGATCCCATAACGCCGGGATCACGCCCTGAGCCGAAGGCAGACGCTTAACCGCTGTGCCACCCAGGCGCCCCTCCATTTTTTTTTTTTAAGATTTTATTTATTTATTTGACAGAGAGAGGGAGAAAGAGCACACAAGCAGGGGGAGCAGCAGGCAGAGGGAAAGGGAGAAGTGGGCTCCTAGCTGAACAGGAAGCCTGAAGCAGGGCTTGATCCCAGGCCCCTGGGATCATGACCTGAGCCAAAGACAGACGCTGAACTGACTGAGCCACCCAGGGGGGTAATTCCCTTTTTAATAAATTCACCTCTTCTCTCAAACTTTTCCCAGAACACATATTCCACCTGTTTGCCTGAACTAAAACCTGGCACTTAGATAAGTTAGCTAATCACGCATACTTGAAAGTAAAGGCAACATTCTTTCTTTTTTACTAAGGGGCTATCTGGGGTGGTCATCTTTTTTCTTCTACAGATCTTAATGTAAAAACACTTCCTGTTAAGCTTATGTCATCTGACCCAAGCTGGTTCTCAACTGGAACGCATTTGGAAACGTATGGGGCTATTTTATTGTCAAAATGACTGAGAGGTGTTACTGGGAGACAATTCTCCACGGGTCTCTCAATTTTCTGCAAGTGCTACAAGCAAGACACACTGACAACCTTTGTTCCAGACTCTCTTTTCAAGGACATTTGTATACCAAGCAGTCTTGGAAGACAGAAATAGTGTCTCCTAGAGCAGATCAGGCTGGCTTACAGTACAGTATAATAAAGAAATGTCTACTTATGGAACAGAGGTCAGGCAGGTTTCCTTACTGACCATTTTATTATTATATTCTAAAACATTTTATTTATTTATTTATTTATTTATTTATTTATTTATTTATTTATTTATTTATTTTAGAGAGAGAGCATGCATGCACAAGGCGGGAAGAGTTGAGGGGGAGGGAGATGGGGAGGGAGGAAGGGAAAGAAACTTAAGCAGACTCTGCACTGAGCACAGAGCCTGCCGTGGGGCTCGATCTCATGACCCTGAGATCATGATGGCCTGAGCCAAAATTAAGAGTCGGACCCTTAACTGACTGAGCCACCCAGGCACCCCTATTATTTTTTAAAGATTTATTTATTTGAGGGAGAGAGAGAGAAAGAGCATACACGTGAGTGGGGGCTGGGATAGAGGGAGAGAATCCTCAAGCAGACTCCCCTCTGAGCACAGAGCCCAGTGTGGGGCTCAGTCTCATGACCCATGAGATCATGACCTGAGCTGAAACCAAGAGTCGGATGCTCAACTGACTGAGCCACCCAGGCGCCCCTTTACTGCTCATTTAAAAAGAAATGTATTTCCTAAGCTTGGGGTTCTTCAGCTGTGACATAAGCTATGCACAAAAATGTGCAGCATTCACCTAGGCCCTGATGACTCCATGGACCTCAGGGAACAAGGGGAATCAATGCAGGCAAGAAGCCCATGTTACTTGCTGAGCAGTGAGTAATGAAGTCCTTCGTCTCTGACTTAGGAGTCCCTTCTGCCAGCATCCACAAACCTGTGGCAGTCTAATTTTTTACTTTTTTAATTTTATTTATTTATTTATTTTAAAGATTTTATTTATCTATTTGACAGAGAGAGAGAGAGACAGCCACAGAGAGAGGGAACACAAGCAGGGGGAGTGGGAGAGGAAGAAGCAGGCTCCCAGTGGAGGAGCCTGATGTGGGGCTCGATCCCATAACGCCAGGATCACACCCTGAGCCGAAGGCAGACGCTTAACGACTGAGCCACCCAGGCGTCCCCAGTCTAATTTTTTAGCTTGAAAATAAGATACACTTCAGATCCTTCATATTCCTCACAAGTGCATTTGCCATTTGCTGCTCAGAGTCCAGGAATAATAAATACAGGGATGCTTTGAAATACACAGGACATGACTATACCACTGGAAATGCCAAAAGCCCACTGAGGGTAGGAGCAGCTCACCCTTCGATGTCAGTGTCACCTAGAGTTCTGTCTCACGCTCTATTTCCTGCCTGTCTCTTGTCTCATCTTCACTCAGCTCTCCCCTTATATTCTATACTTGTCATGTGCAATGCCCAGTCCCAGATAAAGCTATCAACTCTCTCACTTCCAGGTGCTTACATATGTTTTTTTCCTTGTCTGGTTGATTCCCCTCCCACTGCCCCCCTCTTTTTAGAGGGAGGAGTGAGAGAGAAAATCTTAAGCAGGCTCCATGCCCAGTGTGGAGCCTGACTCATGGCTTGATCTCACAACCATGAGATCATGACCTGAGCTGAAATCAAGAGTCGGATACTTAACCAACTGAGCGACCCAGGTGCCCTTGGCTGATTCTCCCATGACACTCCTTCAGAGAAGCCTCACGTCAGTGAGTCCTTCCCCATCTCTCATTCCCTATTTCTCCCAAAAAACGGTTAAGCTCTCCTCCTTTCTTCTTTCATAGCACTCTGTATTGAATCAATTTTAAACACATAATATTGTATTTTTTGTTTCTCCCCACTAGATTGTAATGTTCTTATAGGCAGGGTGCTTGATACAATGTCTGGCTCAATATTTATTGAATAACAAGTTCCTCCCCCACCCTTCCAATCTCTTACCCTGGGTAACTTAAAAATCCAAGGCTTTTCCTATGACTTGTATGTATTTGACTTCCAAACTAACCACTCTATTGATGTTCAGACTAACATATCCAACTCTCAGCTTTTATTCACCAAGTTTTCTTGATTCTGCTACCTAAATAATTCTTGCGTTTATTCCCAACCCTTTTCCTCTTTCATTAGTCTCTTATCATGTCCCACCTGGATTTTAGCAACAGCCCCTAACTAGTCCTTCTAATTCCAAGCCATCTTCCCACACTGCTCCGAAAGAAAGTTTTATAAGAGGTAAATCTGACCACACCATTCTTTAGCTTAAAACCTTTCAGTGGTTCCCCATATCTTTCAGAATAAAGTCCGTGTTCTTTGAAAGTCTCAATGTGGTTTCCCAGTATCTGTCTTTGTGCATACAGTTCTCACCTACAAGGACTCTTCTTCCTTTCTTTGCCAAATCAAGACACAGGTCAAGTGTTACTCCCTCTGGGAAGCTTTTCTTGACCCCTTGGATATAATTTTAATTTTTATACAAGTATGTGCTCTTATGACATGTACTTACTTCTTTCATTGAACTTATTAAGATCCATTATTTACAAGTTAATTTACTAGTCTCAAATAAACTCCTTGAAGGCTGGGACCATATTTTATTGAAATAAATTTAGTAAGCACTAAGTAAATATTTCGAATAAATTGTGAAATTACTCTCTAAACAAGACACTTATTGCATAAAATTCTTTTATCTGAATTAGGATTATAAGTGGATTCACAGTCTGATGTCCTATATACACTCAAATGCATTTACCACATTCAAGCCTTCTGAGGCCAGGGTCTTGTTAAGTATTCACATTTGTAATCAACTAAGTATATATAAACATTACATACCACATATTTCACCTTTCAGTTTTACTGATCAAACACTTACAGGTTTTGGCTTCTCTCTTGAGTTACATTTTTTCAAATGCTTTGCTAG
Source organism: Ailuropoda melanoleuca (assembly GCF_002007445.2). Lineage (NCBI taxonomy): Eukaryota > Metazoa > Chordata > Mammalia > Carnivora > Ursidae > Ailuropoda > Ailuropoda melanoleuca. The sequence continues at coordinate 69,241,558 of NC_048219.1, read as the reverse complement.
TTGATCTTCATATACTGTGCTAAATTTAAAGAGAAAATTATTTAAAATAAGACCTGTGACAATTATTCTTTCTAGCATAGAAAAACCCTTATCTGACCCATACTTACTGTTTTGGATCTAAAGGACACAGAATTCTTTTCCGAGCATTTTCTTCCTAATAAAGAAAGATGATATGTTGACTTGGATGAAAAAGATCAAGTTCATTGCTTATAGATACTAGATATAACTTTAGTGTAATCATAAGCTTATACATTCCCAAAACAAGGTAAGGAAACCTTAGAAGGACATTAATAAAACATTGGCAAGATAAGGTCATAGAGTTTAACAACAAAAATCTCCAAAATAGCTAGTTTTTGTATATAGGAGCAAATACTGCTTTGGACAAGGGTTTATAGCATTAAATAGGTTATAGAGAAGGCCTACACATGGAATTTTGAATCTATGATAGCATAACTATAATTTGCACTATTATTTTATACTAATATTATTTTAAAATAATATTTTACAGTTTCTCTTGGGGGGCAAAACCACCCTAAGAACCAGTGGGTAAAAATGTGTACAAGTGGTCTCAGCTGTATGATACTTTAGACAAAAAGATGGAAACATAATGCCCAATTAGATCATAAATCACAGATTCAGTAGGATGCCCACAGCTGAAAACCAAATGTAAAGTGTTTCCCTTGGTGTATTGCAACGTTTCTTCAAGGGACCAATAACAACATTCCTTCTTCTCCAGGAATACCAATCGGTTTGTAAGGAACTAGTCATATTCTACTACTGTCACTAACTGCATTCATCTTTGAGATGTTTCGTTAAGGTCAAGTATAAGGTTTTACAGTGAAAACAACTTTCTCCTACCACAAATCTCACTTCTAAAAATTAATTAATTTATTATTTTATAAATCTCATTTTTTGATCAAGGGATGTTTGCTGGTCCCCTCAAAACCACTCAACACAACTGTAGGTATACTTCAAAGAGTTCTCACCATGAGTCACAGGTCTCCCACATTCCAAAACAAGAATATGTTTGTTTCTGTATGCTTTACTCTAGGCAAGTATCAGGCAAATCAAAATATGAAGTAGAGTTATGGCTATGATTGACAGTAGCAGATGAAGGAGCTCTGGGGGCTGTTCTGTACTGGATATTGCCGGGGGGTAAACCATCTGACTAACAGAAATAATGTCAATTAATACTGGACATCCAGAAGGCATGAAGCCAGGTGCTTGCCTATTTGGTTTCTAAAACTGATTAAACAGGTTCCTCTTCTACAAGCATTCTGCTCCTCTTGTTCTTAGTTTTATTTTTCTATCATATATATTCTAAAGAAATACACATACACAAAAATACACAGTGGACTCTTGAAGGGGGGAGGGGCAGCCACCCCCTCATTGACAACTTCTGACTTCTCAAAAAATGAGATTTAAAAACTTTTTGACTTGGGGCGCCTGGGTGGCACAGCGGTTGAGCGTCTGCCTTCGCCTCAGGGCGTGATCCCGGCGTCATGGGATCGAGCCCCACATCAGGCTCCTCCGCTATGAGCCTGCTTCTTCCTCTCCTACTCCCCCTGCTTGTGTTCCCTCTCTCGCTGGCTGTGTCTATCTCTGTCAAATAAATAAATAAATAAAATCTTTAAAAAAAAAAACCAAACTTTTTGACTTGGGGTGCCTGGGTGGCTCAGTTGTTAAGCGTCTGCCTTCGGCTCAGGGCGTGATCCTGGCGTTCTGGGATGGAGCCCTGCATCAGGCTCCTCTGCTGGAAGCCTGCTTCTTCATCTCCCATTCCCCCTACTTGTGTTCCCTCTCTCACTGTCTCTCTCTCTCTGTCAAATAAATAAATAAAATCTTAAAAAAAAAAAAAACTTTTTGACTTAACTAATAGTCTACTGTTGACCTGAAGCCTTACTACTAACATAAACAGCTGATGAATGCATATTTTTTGTCGTACGTATTATACACCGTGTTCTTACAATAAAGCTAAAGAAAATGTTATTAATGAAGTCTTAATAAGGAAAATACATTCATAGTACTGTACTGTTTATGAAATCCATGTATAAGTGGACTGCACAGTTCAAACACATGGTCAAGGATTAACTGCATATATATATATATATATACATATATATATATATACACACACACACACACTATTTTTTTTTAAAGATTTTATTTATTTATTCGACAGAGATAGAGACAGCCAGCGAGAAAGGGAACACAAGCAGGGGGAGTGGGAGAGGAAGAAGCAGGCTCGCAGCGGAGGAGCCTGATGTGGGGCTCGATCCCATAACGCCGGGATCACGCCCTGAGCCGAAGGCAGACGCTTAACCACTGTGCCACCCAGGCGCCCCACACACTATTTTTTTTTAATTTATTTTATTTTATTTTTTTATTTTAAAGATTTTATTTATTTATTCGACAGAGATAGAGACAGCCAGCGAGAGAGGGAACACAGGCAGGGGGAGTGGGAGAGGAAGAAGCAGGCTCCATAGCAGAGGAGCCTGATGTGGGGCTCGATCCCACAACGCCGGGATCATGCCCTGAGCCGAAAGCAGACGCTTAACCGCTGTGCCACCCAGGTGCCCCTATGTTTTTTTTTTAATTAAAGACTTTATTTACTTATTTGAGAGGGCGAGAAAGTGCACAAGCCGGGGAGGGGCAGAGGGAGGGAGAGAAGCAGGCTCCCCCATGAGCAGAGAGCCCGATGTGGGGCTCGATCCCATGACCCTGGGACCATGACCCACGCCCAAGGGAAACGCTTAACCGACTTAGCCACCCAGACGCCCCAAGGGTCAACTGTATATTGACAGTGCAATTATATGCATCACAGTATTCTCAAACAAAATTGTACGCCTCCTGTCTTCAATTTTAAAAGGAAAGTCGATTCTTACATGATTTTAAATCTTTCCTTCCCCCCTTCAGCAGTTACAAGTTGCTTTCAAAACACCGTACTCTAATTTTTTTTTAGTTTTTAATCACTGCGTGCTCATCCCAAGTGCACTCCTTAATCCCCAACACCTATTTCACCCATTCCCTCCCTTTCCCCTTTAGTAACCATCAGTTTGTTCTCTACAATTACGAGTTGTCTGTCTAGATAAATTTTTTTAAAAAACTTTCTCAACCGCATGCACACGAAGTGATTATTATTCACAAAACAATCAGAACACAATTAATGAAACCTTGGGATCTTTGATCTCTATTCTTTCTAAACTACCTTTTCCCATCAGGAAGGCGGAGACTGGGCGGAGTGTGTGAGGCGGTAGTTTAGCGTAAAACTAAGATCTACCATTACCATAAGTTAGTATCAAAATAAACGGGTCACTGCTGGCGCTCTAGTTAGTGCGAGAAACACTGCGCTTCGCTAGGGCTCATCATCGCTCCCTGGGGAGGGCAGGGCTGCGCTTAGTACAGGAAAAGCTGGAAAATCCAGGGAGCAGAAGCAGAAATCTGTCGGAGGGGAGTTGCCGGACCAAGAAACTTATTTCGAACTCTCCAGAGGGTAGGGCAATACCAGACCTCCGCGGCTCCAGCGTGTTCCCCACAGAATCTTTTCCCTGCTGCCACCACCATCCTGCAGAACCGCTTCTTCTTTTCCACATAGTAACTGCACCGACCCTCAGCCGGAAACTCAGTCGTGTGCGGGGCCGGCGCAGAAGCCGCCATAATTCAGGGTTCGTTTAGGGTGGTAAGCATCAGGGGAAGAGAAGAAAAGTTCTCCGATTCCCTCGGGTTTCCTTCCCTTAACAAATATGGCTGCCCGGGTCCCGCCACGCAGGTTAATACCCGGAACTGCCTCCCCATCCTCCGCAAAACCGGAAGAAACTGATGGTGGCTGACGAGGTCCAAATCTCCCCCGCCTTCCCTCTGTTTCTGTTTCCCCGCCTCCTCAGCGGAAGCCGAGCGCCAAACTCAAATTTCAGCAGGACCGGGGCTCCTTCAGGCTAGTTCCGTGGGCCGGGCCTGCTGGACTTTTCCGCTTACTGGCAGGGGCAGCGGACCAACATGAGCCAGGTTCTGTTCCAGGAGCTAGTCCCGCTGCAGGTGAAATGCAAAGACTGCGAGGAGAGGTGAGGTTCCGCATTACCCCGTGCCCGCGGGTGGCGGTTGGGGTCCGGCCAAGGCGGGGGGCGGGACGGAGGGAGGAAGATGGCGGCTCTGGCCAGTGGACACCTGGTTGAGGCTGGGTGTGCTACGGGAAACCCGGGACGCGGAGAGAGTCTCGCTTGGAACCAAATGTTACCTCTCTCACCAAGTTGACGGTTACGGAGGGCACAGAAGGGAGAGTATGAGGAAATGGGAAGCTGACCCCGCGTCAAGTTAATTTCAAAAGAAAACTTAGCTCTGAACGGAATCACGGAAGATTATAGTCCTACTCTTTCTTTTTGACAAAGTTAATTTTGTCCGGAGAAGTGAAATAATTTGCACGAGAGCTCACAACAAGTTCACGGCGGGGCCGGCGGTAGAACTCTGGCCTTGGCTCCCCGCCCTTTTTTCCCTCTTCTTTGAATTATATTGGAAGTAAATGTAAGTTTCAGCTTAAAAAAGGTTTTATGGTGTAGTGCCTTTTCTTTACATTAGTTACTAAAAATAAATTACGTTTAATCGACTAAAAACAGTAGAAGAAATGATAAATTTCATTCATTCATTTAACAAACACTGCTTATTGGCAAACACCTTGCTGGGTACTGGGGATATAGTGGTCAGGAAGAACAGTCCTTGTTTTCGTGGTTTACAGCCCGGTGGAGGAGGAAATAAAGGCCAGTCTCACAGATAAACGCAAAATTACCACATTGACAAAGGTGGTGGTGCTGTTGGGGCTTAACAGATTTGATTAGAAGTCAGGAGATTTCAATTTTGTCTCCGTTCCGCCGCTCAATAGCTGAGTCTTCTCTCAACCTCGTTTCCTCATTTGTAAAACTGACATAAGGTGCCTACATACATGATATGAGGATGAAGTCTGAAAATGTGGAAACTAAATAGTATGGAAATGTGACGTTAGAAATGAAGACATTGCTTTATTGGGTAATGTGAAGCTAGCATGTAGTTCAGAATTAGGTCTAACATCAATCCGCAAGCCAGGTATATCCTATACCAAAACTAGTAGCTTCATGTGGAGATACTGTAGGATATTTGAGTTAGTCATTCTTTTGTGTTGTCCAGTATGAGAGTCACATATGGTTATTGGACTTTGGAAATGGAGCTAATCCGAATTGATGTGTGGTAAGAGTGAAATGTGCGTTGAGTTTTTGAAGACTTACTTTGAAAAAGTATGTAAAATATCTCAATTCTTATGTTGATTATAAAGATGACACTATTTTGGATATATTGGATATAAATTATTTTAATATGACGTTATTAAATATATTCTGTATATCATAAACATTGGAAATGTTTGTATTTAACATATTGTATATATTCAAGAAAATATTACAATTAATTTACCTGTTCCTTTTAATTTTTTTAACGTGGTTTCTAGAAAACTTAAAATCACATATTTGGGTCATATTTGTGGCCTCCATTGTGTCTCTGTTGGATGTACTGTTCTAGAATAATTATGGAAATATAAGGAGGTTGAGCATCATTTCTGATTCCAGTATTGGAACTCCTAGTTTCTCTCCATTTCATTATATTGTCATCACAGTTATCTTCTTAAAATGCATTGTCAACCTTTTTACTCCTCTTGTTTAGAAACCATTGATATATTTCTATCACCTGTAGCAGGGATCAGCAAATGAGCTCATGGGCCAGGTTGCCTTCTGCTCGTTTTTTTAAATGAAGTTTTATTGGAACACAGCCATTTTCATTTAAGAATTGTTTAGCTGCTTTTGTGCCATAAGGGCAAACATGAATAACTGTGACAGAGACCTTATGGCCTGCAAAGCCTAAGTATTTACTGTCTGGCCCTTTACAGAAAATTCACTGGTGCCTGACCCATAGGGAAAGCAGTCCAGACTTTAGTCAAATATTCAAGGCCAGTTCAGCTCAGCAAATACTTATGAATACGTACCATGTACCAGGAATTGTCCTACATGCTGAGATTGTCTAGCTTCCTCTCTACTCTCTTACATCCCGACAACAACAACAACAACAATTTTCATTCTGTGCCTCAAGGATCTCACGCTATTAATAGGGGAAACAAAAAGATCTTCTTTGGAGAGGCAGCATAGCACAGGTTGAGTTCAGGCTCTGGAGCCAGATTATCTGGGTTTAAATCCCATTTCTGTCACTGACTGATTTTTGTACAATTGTTTTTTTTCTTTGTGTCTCATCTTTAATGATGATAAAAGTACTTGCCTCATGGGATTATTAGCGTGAAATGAGTTAATATGTACAAAGTGCTTAGAACAGTGCTTGAAGTGTAGTAAGCATTCACTAAATATTATTAAAGTGTGATTAATTCATGAAGTGACATCAGTGTACTAAAGTCATGAAGAAGAAGGAACTTAAGTGGAAGATAACTCAGAGAACTCTGGAGGGAAGTAATGCAGAAATTTGAACCCCATGGTTTGACACCAACCTCCTTTTTCATTTTTGTTTTATAAGTTCTTCTCCCCATATAGTAGTCACACTAATCCCTTGAATGTACCTGATATTCTTCCAGTACCATACCTTTATTCCTGCTCTTCTTGCCTCAAATGCTTTTTCTTTCATAATCTTCAAGGTTTTGTCTTAAATTCCTTCACTTTAAGGACATTTTCAAAGTTGCCCAAGTTGAAATTAATTGCCCTTATTCATTTATTAGATAGTATAACGTAGGTGAAAGGTCTGGGTTCTAATTTGGCCTCTGTAAGGTGACTTTAACCAAGTTTGTAACTGTGCACTTCAGGTTCTTCCTTTGTAAGACAGATGTAACTATTTACTTAGTTAAGACTGTTGTTAAATAAGATATGTAAAGCCCCTGGTAAGTACTCAGTAGTGTAGGTGCTCAGTGTTAGTAACCCTTCCCTTCCTTCTCTTAAAGCACTAAAATACAATCAGAAGCAAGTCTGGATAGAGTCATTTAATCTGATTTGAGGACATGGACCGTGTTTATTTCTGTTTGTATCCCTAGCATCCAGCATACTACCTGGCTTAGAGTAGCTTTTATTTGTTTGAATTGAAAGGTTCAGGTCACAGCTTCGAGGTGGCAGAGATGGGCTAGAATCCAGTTCTGCTAATGCCAAATCTAACAACTGGTAGGGTGTTATGTGAATTTATGCATTGTTCAGAGTATGACATTTATTTTGAGAAATGGCATTTTTTATGAGTTTCTATTGATTTGTTTTATATTGTTCCTCTGACAACCATTATAATGGAGAAAATAAGGTTGTGATTTCAGGTACTATATTTTCTGAAAGCTCAGGTTTTTCTACAATATACTTTGGGGGCAGAAGGGAGAGGTTTAATCTATGGGACTTTCCTCTTCCCTTTTTCTACCAAAACCAATGCCTTATAGACATTTGGAATATATGCAACAATATCATTATATGGCTCTTAAATTATATTAGTGTGATTCTTCCAGTACTATCTAAAGAATACTTTGCTAAAATGACTTCTTGATTTTTTTAGACAAATTTATGAAGTATGACAGGACTTTTGAAAGTGTATGTCACCATAAAAAGTTATCTACTGCAGTGTCACATCTTTGGCAGTATGTTTTAGAAAAAACTTCAAGACAAAAACCAAACATAATGACAATGTAGAACTGAAAAGGTCTTCACCTTCAACCTAACTCAGTTCACTTATCTTACAAATTAGGAAATTGAAAGTTTTTTTTCCCCAAAAAATACTTAATTTTTTTTTTATTAAGATTTTATTTATTTGCCAGAGAGAGCTTGAGCACGCACAGGCGGGGGAGTGGCAGGCAGAGGGGGAAGCATACTCCCTGCTGAGCAAGGAGCCTGAGGTGGAACTCAATCCCAGAACTCTGGGATCATGACCTGGGCCGAAGGCAGACACTTAACTGACTGTGTCACCCAGGCATCCCAAGAATACTTAATTTAAGTAGAATTAGGGTAGAAATCTAACCGGTTTCACATATATTGCTCTAGATAATAGAAAAGTAGAAACAAAACATTATCTTGTTCTAAAAACAATTCTTCCTGTCTGTGGTATTTGCCAGGGCTGTTGGTTCCTTTTCAGATAACAGAAGTTATGGTAACCTTATGGTAACTCCATCATACTAAGATTTAGCATCCAATCATATGTTCAATAGGAAATTTAACTAAAATGACATTTTAAGCCAAAATAAAAATTGTAAGTTGGACCATAAAAAAATCTGTACAATTGAATCTGGCCTTGGTCAACAATTATCAAGTTTTTCCGTCAACACTCAGTTGCTAGGTCTATACTTTCTACTTCTGTAATAGATAAGTAGCAGAAAGTGGGAAAAATTTAAAACACATCTTTGGAAAAATAGCTTAAAATTAAATTCTATTTGTTCACTTTTTTTCTACACATCAGGGAAAAGCCATTGTTTAATTCTGGCAGAATACAGAACTACTGTGCGGAGATGTTTTTTCACCAATTTTTCCCTTTATTTCCTTGATCATTTAAACATCTTTTCTCAGTTTGATTAATGGTATGAGCACCTTGATTTATATGCCTCTGTCTGATACTGAATTCTAGGACGCAGTAGAGAATGTGGAAAGCTATGGTTTGTTTTGGAGTTTAGAGTTACTCTAAGATAAGGTGGATAATAAACTGTTGACGTACTTCAGTGGATGTATTGCATAGGGACTATATTGAGCAGATGTTGTTGGCGGATTTTGCGTATGCATAAGGGAGGGGAATGTGTTGTCTTCCTGGATTGTAAACATTCCATGATTCCAATACTGCTTCACATTTGAAGTTTTTCAAATGGAATCTCATAAATCAATTTGATCATTTGAATTGGTAATTTTTTTTAATATGGTAAGTTGTTATTGAATTGAAGGTTTGCTTGGCTTTCAGTAGATGCTATTTAGAATCTGGGCAGTAAGTTATATTCCAGGCTAGTAATGAGAATTCCACATCATTTTTCTCTTTTAATTCTCACAACAGTCCCATTTTACAGGAGAGAAAAATATAATCTCTGGTTAAAAACCTGATTACTTACTAGTGGAAGAACAAGAACTTCAAATCCGGTATGCTTCCCAAATACCTGTTCATAACTTAGGGAACATCTGTGGAAGGTCCTGCAGCTTAAGACTGAAAACTTCAGCTAATGCAAATGACAGTGCTAACTCATTCCATACAATTGTTTCTGACAATTGGGTATGTCTTTTCGAACAGGAGAGTAAGTGTTAGAGTGAGCATTGAACTACAATCAGTTTCCAATCCAGTTCACAGAAAGGTTGGTATTTCTTTTGAAATATTTTCTTTTTTTTTGAAATGTAATTTCTATACATTATAATAATTTTTGTTCCTTAAGAATGTGAGATCTTTTGTTAAACCAACTTCCGTTTTAGTTTAAGGCCGGTTTGTAACTTGCAAATCTGAGGTGGTAGAATCTTCTAAGACAACGACTGAGAGATTATTATACCATATATTTCTTTCTTTGTTTGTTTCTTTGTTTTTTTTTTTAAGATTTCATTTATTTATTTATCAAGGGTGGGGAGTGTGCGTGTGGGGGAATGGGCAGAGGGAGAGAGAGAGAGAGTCTCAAGCAAACTCCTCGCTGAGCGTACTGGACTGAGGGCTTGATCTCACGACCCTGAAATCATGACCTGAGCCAAAATCAAGAGTCGGATGCCCCACTGACTGAGCCACCCAGGTTCCCTTACACCATCTGTTTCTAAAGCATAAAGGAAGGATTGCGGATTGGGAGAATTGGGGGTTAGGTTTTCACAATGCACTTATAAGTTGCTAGAATATATGTTGCTACCCTGTAGAATTGGCATTTCATGTTGTACATATGAAGATAGAATGAGTTGAAGCACTGCAGTGAGATATTTTTGAATCTTTGCCTTTTGAAGGGAAGCATTTAGAGCATCAGTCCTATATGATTTTCTAAAGTATGAGTCATTAGCAGTGATATGGATACAGACAAGATGACTAAGAAATAAAGCATCCGTTTTCTCTGTCATAGCTTTCCCTAAACATGATATTCAAGGACCTCGTGGTATTAGTAGTAGCTTCAGTTTTTTACAGCATCTTGGGGTGAATTTCAAGAAGTACTTCAGTAGAAGCTCCTTTAAGATCAGGACATTCTGAAGCAGAGCAAATACCTAAATTGCTAATTTTCTGGTGTAGAGATTATATATTTCTTACATGTTATTCTTTAGGCCTGCTGCACCTCTTCATTTTCTAGCTCTGCCTGTAAGTGGTTTAGATTTTTGTAGATAGCCACAAGTAGATTTTATTTCAAAGTGGAAGCTCATTCTTAACCTGAATGCTGATTAGTTCTTCATTAGACCTCCATCATCTTGTTACTATGCCTGTTTTCTTTACATCAGTGTTCTCTAGAGTACATAATTTCTATGTACTTACTTCTCTGTCAGCTTTAGCTGCTATGATGTTCTGCCATACTGCAAATTTAGGTAGAAAGTGAACTTTATGAAAGGTATTCCCTTCATGTGAAACTGAAAACAGATGGGGTTCCATGTCACCAGCCACCTGGAGTAGGAGAGAATAGGCCCTTAGGAAGAAGCCCTGGCAACACGTTACTTGATACTCCTGTCTCCTGCCCAAAAGACAAATGCTCCTTTTCTAGGATACATGATGGCTTGTCATTTCAGCTGATGTATTGCCACTTTTGAAATATCAGACAATTAACTTGTGGAAAACTGAAAATATAATTGAATATGATGTGGTCAGTGGTAGAATATTTTTATCATGGTATAGTGTAGCAAGGACTGGGTCTCAATTTTCCCAAGCCTCTAATAGGATGGTATTCCTCAGCTTTCAACTCTTAGCATTTAATTAGTTTTTATAGACCCCCACATGGCTGTGAAAGAGCAGAATATCTACCCGTGTTTAAGTCTCTTAAAGACTAATGAAAACCCAGCTGCACCAGAAAACAAAGTCATCTGAAGTATATTGGTGATACATTGTTGTTACCGGATAATTTCACTTCTAAGAAGGAAGAAATTACTCTAAAAGCTTGATCTATTGAAAACATTAAAAAATAATAATCTTTCTTTTAGGATTTAGTTATCCGTCTGACTGATGATAGTGATCCATTTTTTCTGTATAACCTTGTTATATCTGAGGAGGATTTTCAGAGGTAACTAAATTTATTTTTCTGTTTTTATATTTAATCTAGGAAATAAATTTTAGTAATGTATTGGTACTATTCTCTTTGAAATGTAGCCTCTTAGGAACATTTAAGTATTTTGAGAACACTGGACTGCTTATACTATAATTATTCGGGATATTTTTGAAAGTAAATATTTCATAGCTTATCAGAATTCTGCTTAAAACAGCTCAAATTTGTAGCTTTAACTAAATATACTGACCTTTTCCCTCCCTTTGAATAAATTCTGTAAAAATGAAGTTCTCTTGTTCTTTATAATGGGTGTTTGGTAAATTAAAAAAAGAATATTTTAGGGTTTTAATTATAATTAAAGATAGTAATTAAATTTTTTAAAAAAATCTCTTTTCTTCTGTATAGTTTAAAATTCCAGCAAGGCCTTCTGGTAGACTTCTTAGCTTTCCCACAGAAATTTATAGATCTTCTTCATCAGTGTACTCAAGAACATGCCAAAGAAATTCCAAGGTGAGTCTCATGGGAGCACTACGTTTACAGTTCTCTCAAGACAAACTCTTCTTTGTAACACAAATTGATGGCAAAATATTTTCTATGTGTTATAAATACTCCTCTATTTTTAGCTGGGTATAGGGCTATTAAATATCAAATTTTAAGGAATCATGGTTAAAATCAGAATATTTAACCCTTAATTTTTCATGTCTTGACAGAGTCATAACTGAAATATTTAACAGCATCAAGTGTATGATTTTATGACGAACTTGGATAAAAGGAATAAGATTTTGTGTTTGTGTGTGTATGTTCATGTTTGTGTGATATAAAGCCTGATCCTTTCATTATATAGTTCACTAACCTTTTATCTGTTGGCTTCATCAATTGATGATTGTTGTTTGAATCAATTATTTCGTTAGAAACTATAAAGTTGTGGGTTTCTAATTCTATCATTCTTCTTATAATTATTAGGTGTAATTCTTTTATAAAGAAGAACTTTTCTTCATCGGTGTGGGCTATTTGAGTACTCTGGAAAGGAAAGGATAAATGCTTAATTCTTTTAAATTGTCAGTTTTTAAAGAGTTGTTACTCTAGTTTCTTTTGTGCTTTCAGTGGGTTTTTGGTTTGTTTTTATTTTTCTACTTTGTCTTTCATTGTGAACTCATGGACATTTGTATATTCACTGTATTTCAATGAATCCTTTTTCTGTTTCTTGCTCAGTTTTCCCATTTTACTATTTATCCAGTTTTACCATCGGGAGTCCTTTCATATTAGCCTCTATGATTCCAATATGCCCCCTTTCCCAGTGCTTCTAATCATCAATGATTCACTGGAGCTTATGATTCAGTGGGAGAATTTCAGTACTCCTAAGTGTTATTATATTGTGACACTTTCTTTTCAAAGGTTTTTGCTGCAGTTAGTTTCTCCAGCACCTGTTTTGGATAATTCACCTGCCTTTTTAAATGTGGTAGAGACAAATCCTTTTAAGCATCTTACACACCTGTCACTAAAACTTTTACCTGGAAATGATGTGGAAATAAAGAAGTTTTTAGCCAGCTGTTTGAAATGTAGCAAGGTAAGATATAAATTTAAGTTATTCTTTTAAAAATAAGTACTGGAAGTCTCTGATAAGTCACCAAAGAGCTATATATAGTGCTACTAGTTTTTGTTTTCAGAATAAAGTATTTTTAAAGATGTCTAGTAAGTTTTTATATGTTAGGAATTTATTTTTACTTTATTGTTTTTTTTTTCATTTAATCAAGATACAGTGAGGGTAGAACTGGGCCAAAAATTTAAAAAGTAGGTTCCATGATTTTTTATTAATTTTTTGTAATCTGGGGCAGGTCACTTAAACTGTTCATATCATGGTTTCAGTAGCTGGTAGATAAGTATGGAAATATCTACTACCCTATTATACCTGTTTCAAATGAAGAAAAAGATATGACTATCTTGAGAATTACAAAGTGCTCTATAATTTTATAAGGTATATGGAGCAAGAAAACATTAGGATACCTCTTCATAGTTTTCAGAAAATCTTGTTAGCCAAATGCTATAGATTAGTGCATCTCAAATTTAAATGGTATGCAAATCCTCTAGAGATCTTCCCCATTCTGATTGTGAATAAGAAGGTCTGAAGTGGAACCTAAAATTCTGTGTTTTTAATAAACTCTTAGGGTGGTGCTGATGCTATACTTTGCTATACTTTGAGTAGCATAGCTACAGATGATTAAGTTGTAAACTGTGTAATTTTATTATTTTTATAAATAGGAAGAAAAATTATCATTGGTGCAATCACTGGATGATGTTACTAGGCAACTGAACTTCACACAAAAGGTAATTCAGATTTCATTTTGTCTTTGTGAGTCCTCCAAACATTGGCTCTGAATTGCTTCTCTTATCCAGGATTTTGTGTATTACTTTTTAAAGCATATAACCTTTGAATTCCCTCTCCTTTTTGTCACCTTTCCCCTACCAATAAATTATCTTAATCTTATGCTTTCTCTGTTTTCCATCCAAACATTTCTGTTACCTTCAATATATGACACATTCCTTCCAGGTCTTCGTTAGATAATATATAGTACCAGTCACATGTTAGTTCTTTACTCTTTTATTCACCTCACTCCTCCTGTCTAAAATGATGTTTCAGTTCATATCTTCTAAACCTTTTCCTTCCTTACTTGTGTTATGGCTTATTCTGATAAGCTTATTATCATTTCAGTCATAGGTACTACCTTTTTGCCCTTAGCCCTTGAAACTGAGGACCAAAGTATCTGATAAGTGGCCTGGCTTCAGGCAGAAATTGTCCTGTATAACATAGCCCATCTAGGTAACCTATGTTACTAGGTTTGATGTGTATAAGCGAACCACTCCATGTAACTGACTTGCTCTACCCTGGGTTGCTTTATTTCTTAATGTCAGAGGAGAGGATTGGGTGGTGAAGAGCCAGGTTTAACTAAAAGGTTAAAGATAGTTAAGCTTGACTTCTGGGCTATGTTAGCTCTAAAATTCTTTTATTCTGATCTTGATTTCCTCAAATTAAAAAAAAATCTGGGTAGGAAAAGGCTTTGGGTATATTTTGGAAAGCTGTGATTCCTTTTCTTTAATATCCTTTGTAAATATTACCAATTTCTAAGCTAATAACATTCATAAAACTGTCTTAATATTTTGTATTGAATTCTAATACAGACATTATCAGAAAAAATGCAAGAATTAGATAAGTTGCAGAATGAATGGGCATCACACACAGCTGCATTGTCTAGTAAACATTCCCAGGAACTGACAAATGAGAAAGAAAAGGCCTTGCAGGTATGGACATTAAAGAAAATAGAAAATTATTTTGTTGCTGCTGTTAGTCATTTTGTTAATTATAAAAGTAATATATGCTTCCTTTAATATGTTCAAACATTAAAGAATTATATAAAAAAAATTAAGTTGCTCATTAAAAGTCTTATTACCCGGAGGTAAATTATAAACATTTTGATATGTGTTTTTCCACACTTTTCTATTTATATGTAAATAATGTGTCCTTTATAAATATTTGTTTATATTTATAAATTTAGAAATATGTGAATTATATATTTGTACACACATAGTGGGTTTTGTTTGTATTCTGTGCTAATTAGGTCCTATGGTATATATTGATTGTAATTTTTTTCACCTAACATAACATCATAGGTCATTCCTTATCAGTTCAGATATTCCTTTTTAGTGGCTGCATAGTATTCATTATATCGGTATAACATTAACTACTTACCCAACTGATGGACATTTAAATGCTTCAGCATTTTGGCTGATGTGAATAATACTACAGTGAACATTCTTTGTTCCTAGAAGTGAGATTGCAACATATCTATATAAGATACTAATGGATATTGCAAATTTGCTAGCCAGAAAGGCTGTATCAAATCTAAAAGATAGTGTATGACAGTACTTATTTCCCCATTTTTTTTTCATTTTTATTATGTTTTTAATTCCAGTATAGTTAACATACAGCATTATATTAGTTTCAGGTGTATGATGTAATAATTCAACAATAATATACATACTCAGTGTTCATCATGATAAGTGTACTCTTTAATCTCCATCACTTGTTTTACCTATTCCCCTCTACCCCCTGCTCAGATAACCATCAGTTTGTTCTCTATAATTAAGAGTCTCTTTCTTGGTTTGTCTATTTTTTTTTCTTTTGTCCATTTTTTTTTTCCTGGAATTCCACATACGAGTGAAATCATATGGTATTTTCTTTCTCTAATTGACTTATTTTGCTTAGCATTATACTCTAGCTCCATCTGTGTTGTTGGAAATGGAAAGATTTCATGCTTTTTTATGGCTGAATAGTATTCTATTTTATATATATCTGAATATATAAAATATAAAAGGGATATAATGGAATATAAAATATAGAATATATTATATATATAATGGAATATATTATATATATATATATATATATAGTGGAATATATATATACACACACAAACACCCCACATCTTCTTTATCCATCCATCTATCAGTAGACTCTTGGGCTGCTTCCATAATTTGGCTATTGTAAAAAAAAGCTGCAATAAATATAGTGCATATATCTTTTCAAATTAGTGTTTTTGTAGTCCTTGTGTAAATACCCAGTATTGTGATTACTAGACGGTAGGGTAGTTCTATTTTGTTCTAACTTTATTTTCTTTGGTAATCTCTGCACCCAATCTGGGGCTTGAACCCAGGACCCTGAGATCAAGAGTCGTATGTTTTTCTGACTGAGCCAGCCAGGAGCCCTTATGGGTAGTTCTATTTTTAATTAAAAAAAAAAAAAAGATTGATTATTTGAGAGACCGAATGAGAATGAGCAGGGAGAGCGGCAGAGAGAGAGGGAGAAGGAAACTCCCTGCGAGGAACCTGATGTGGGTCTTGATCCCAGGAAGCTGGGATCATGACCTGAGCTGAAGGCACATACGTAATCGACTGAACTGCCCAGATGCCCTTCTATTTTTAATTTTTTGAGGAACCTCCATACTGTTTCACAGCGGCTACACCAGTTACATGAGGCACATGAGGGTTTCTTTTTCTCCACATCCTCACTAACTCTTGTTTCTTGTGTTTTTGATTGTAACCATTCTGACAGGTGTGAGATGATATCTCATTGTACTTTTGATTTGCATTTCCATGATGAAGATATTGAGCACCTTTTCATTTGTCTGTAGGCCATCTGTATGTCTTCTTTGAAGAAATGACTGTTCATGTCTTCTGTCCATTTTTTTCATTGGATTATTTGTTTCATTGGCGTTGAGTTGTATCAGTTCTTTATATATTTTGGATGCTAGCCCTTTATCAGATATGTCCTTTGAAAATGTTTTATATTCAGTAGGCTGCCTTTTAATTTTGTTAATTGTTCCCTTCACTGTGCAGAAGCTTTTTATTTTGATGTAGACCCAATAGTTTATTTTTGCTTTTGTGTACCTTGCCTCAGGAGATATATCTAGAAGAATGTTGTTATGGCCAATGTCAGAGAAATTACTGCCTGTGCTGTCTCCTAGGACTTTTATGGTCTCAGGTCTCACATTTAGGACTTTAACCCATTTTGAGTTTATCTTTGTGTATGGCATAAGAAAGTGGTCCAATTTCCTCCTTTTGCCTGTACCTGTCCAGTTTTCCCAATACCATTTGTTGAAGAGACTGTCTTTTTCCCATTGCCTATTACTGCCTCTTTTCTCAAAGATTAATTGACCACATAATCGTGGGTTTGTTTCTGGGCTTTCTGTCCTGTTGTCTTGATCTCTTTGTCTATTTTTGTGCCAATACCATACTGTTTTGATTGCTACAGCTTTGTAATATAACTTGAAGTCCGGAATTACGATACCTCCAGCATTGTTTTTTTCTTCTAGATTGTTTTGGCTACTTGGGGTCTTTTGTGGCTTTATACAAATTTTAGGATTATTCGTTCTAGTTCTGTGAAAAATGCTGTTGGTGTTTTGATAGGGATTACATTAAAAGTGTAGATTTCTTTGAGTAATGTGGACATTTTAACAGTATTTGTTCTTTTAGTCCATGAGCATGGAATATCTTTCCATTTGTTTCTGTCAGTTTCAGTTTCTTTCATCGTTTTATAGTTTTCAGAGTATAGGTCTTTTACCTCCTTGGTTAAATTTATTCCTAGGTATCTTATTTTTGGTGCAATTATAAATGGGATTATTTTCTTAATTTCTCTTTCTGTTGCTTCATTATTAGTGTATAGAAGTGCACTGGATTTCTGTACATAGATTTTGTATACCGAATTCATTTATTCTAATTTTTGGTGGAGGTTTTAGGGTTTTCTATACATAATATCAGGTCATCTGCAAATAGTGAAAATTTTATTTCTTCCTTACCAATTTGGATGCCTTTATTCCTTTTTCTTGTCTGATTTCTGTGGCTAAGACTTCCAGTACTATGTTGTATAAAAGTGGTGAGAGCAGACATCCTTGTGTTGTTCCTGATCTTAGGGGGATAGCTCTGTTTTTCCCCATTCAGGATGATATTAGCTGTGGGTTTTCATATATGGCCTTTATTATGTTGAGGTATGTTCCCTCTGAATGTACATTGTTGATGGTTTTTATCATGAATTGTTGTTGTACTTTGTCAGATGCTTTTTCTGCATCTATGGAAATGATCGTGTGGTTTTTATTCTTTCTATTGTTGATATATTACATTGGTTGATTTGTGAATATTGAACCATCCTGGCAACCCAGGAATAAATCCCTCTTGATCATCATGAATTATTTTTTGAAATGTATTTAAATTTGGCTTGCTACTATTTGGGGGGTAGTTTTTGCATCTGTGTTCATTAGGGTTATTGGCTTGTAGTTAGTTCTCTTTTTTTTGTTGTGTCTTTATATGGTTTTGGTGTCAGGGTACTACACGCCTCCTAGAATGAATTTAGAGTTTTCCTTTCTCTTCTATTTTTTGGAATAGTTTGAAAAGAATAGGTATTCACTCTTCTTTAAATTTGTGGTTGACTTTACTGATGAAGCCATCTGGTCTTGGGCTTTTGTTTGTGGGGAGATTTTCCATTACTGATTCAATTTCGTTGCTGGTAATCGGTCTGTTCAGATTTTCTACTTCTTCCTGATTCAGTTTTTTTGGGAGGTTATATTCTTCTAGGAATTTATCCATTTCTTCTAGGTTGTCCAATTCATTGGCATATGATTTTCCATAATTTTCTTAGAACCCTTTGTATTTCTGTGGTGTTGGTGGTTATTTCTCCTTTTCCATTTCTGATTTTGAGTCTTTTTGTTGTTGTTACTGTTGATGAGTCTTGCTAAAGGGTTATCAATATTATTGATCTTTTCAAAGAACTACCTCCTGGTTTCGTTGATCTGTCCTGGTTTTTTTTTTTTTTTCCTTCTGTTTCTGTGTAGTTTATTTTTGCTCTAATTTTTATTTCCTTTCTTCTACTGGCTTTGGGTTTTGTTTATTCTTTTTGTCTAGCTCCTTTAGGTAAAAGGTTAGGTTGTTTGAGATTTTTCTTGCTTCTTGAGGTAGGCCTATATTGCTGCAAACTGCCCTCTTAGAACAGCTTTTGCTGCCTCTCAAAGATTTTGAACTATTTGCTCATTTTCATTTTTTTGCACATATTTTTTGATATCCTTTCTGATTTCTTGGTTGTCCCATTCATTGTTTAGGAGCATATTATTTAGCTTCCATGTATCTGTGTTCTTTCCAGATTTTTTATTTTATTTTATTTATTTATTTTTTTGTGGTTGATTTCTAATTTCATGGCGTTGTGGTCTCAGAAAAGAATGGAATGACTTCAGTCTTTCTGAATTTGCTGAGACTTGTTTGATGGTCTAAAGAATGTGTATTTTGCTGTTTTCTGATGGAATGCTTTGGATGTATCTGTTAAATCTGTCTTGTCAATGTGTCATTCAAAGCTGCTGTTTCCTTGTTGATATTCTGTTTTGATGATCTGTCCATTGATGCAAGTGGGATGTTAAAGTCCTTTATTATTATTGTATTCCTATTGATTAGCTCCTCTATGTTTGTTATTAGCTGTTTTATGTATTTGGCTCCCCAGATATGTTGGGTCCATAATAAAATATATGTTGGGTGTGTAAAATATATGTTGGGTGCATAAATATCTACAATTTTTATATCTTCTTGTTGGATTACCTCCTTAATAATCATAACAGTGTTCTTGTCTCTTGTTATAGTCTTTGTTTTATTTCTTTGTTCAAATTTTTATTTGCATTCAAGTTAGTTAACATATAGTGCAATATTGGTTTCAGGAGTAGAATTTAGTGATTCCTCACTTACATACAACACCCAGTGCTCATCATTAACAAGTGTCCTCCTTAATACCCACCACCCGCTTAGCCCATCCCCCACCCACCTCCCTCCATCAGCCTTCAGTTCTCTGTCATTAAGAGTCTCTTATGGTTTGCTTCCTTCTCTTTTTTTTTTCCCTTCGCCTGTGTTCATTTGTTTTGTTAATAAATTGCATAAATGAATGAAATCATAAGGTATTTGTCTTTCTCAAACTGACTTATTTCGCTTAGCATAATACACTCTAGCTCCATCCACATCCTTACAAATGGCAAGGTTTCATTGTTTTTGATGGCTGAGTAGTATTCCATTGTGTATATATTCCACATCTTCTTTATACATTCATCAGTTGGTGGATATTTGCTCTCTTTCCATAGTTTGGCTGTTGTTGATAAGTTTTTGTTTTAAAGTGGAATACCAGTGTACACTGCCATTCTGAGGGTGTATAATACCTCATAATAATGCACACATTTTCAGGACGACTGGGTGGCTCAGTCAATTAAGCGTCTGCCTTCGTCTAAGGTC
The DNA here is from genome assembly GCF_002007445.2 of Ailuropoda melanoleuca. Taxonomy (NCBI): domain Eukaryota; kingdom Metazoa; phylum Chordata; class Mammalia; order Carnivora; family Ursidae; genus Ailuropoda; species Ailuropoda melanoleuca. The sequence continues at coordinate 69,221,589 of NC_048219.1, read as the reverse complement.
ATGATCCCAGGGTCTTGGGATCAAGTCCTGCATTGGGCTCCTCCTTGCCCAGTGAGGAGTCTGCTTTTCTCCCTCTGCCTCCTGCTCCCTCTGCTTTTGCTGTCTCTTTCTCTCTCCCTGGCAAATAAATAAATAAAATCTCTTTAAAAAGTTTGAAAACCTATTTTTAAAAAATGCACACATTTTCATATGCATATTGACCACTTGGATAGTCTCATGTGAAGTTTAAGAATTCTTTTGCCTGTTTGCATCTTTAGCCCATTTTTATTTTAATTTATTTATTGTTAAAGATTTTATTTATTAGGGGCGCCTGGGTGGCACAGTGGTTAAGCATCTGCCTTCGGCTCAGGGCGTGATCCCGGCGTTATGGGATCGAGCCCCACATCAGGCTCTTCCTCTATGAGCCTGCTTCTTCCTCTCCCACTCCCCTTGCTTGTGTTCCCTCTCTCGCTGGCTGTCTCTATCTCTGTCGAATAAAGAAATTTAAAAAATCTTTAAAAAAAAAAAAGATTTTATTTATTAGGGAAGGAGAGAGTGAGAGAGCACAAGCAGGGGGAGTGGCAGAGGCAGAGGGAAAAGCAGACTCTGCACTGAGCAGGAGCCCGATGTGGGGCTCAATCCCAAGATCCTGCAATCATGACCTGAGCCAAAGGCAGACGCTTAACCTGCTGAACCACCCAGGCACTCCTAGCCCATTTTTAAATTATACTATTAGTATTTTACTTACGGATTCATAGGGATTTTTTGTATGATCTGGACATGAGTCCTTTGTCAGATACATGCATTGTGAATATTTTCTGTGCGTGGCTTGCCCTTTCATTTCTCTGTGGTATGAAGTAGGCATAGTATATCTTCATTATGTATATTATAAACATTTTCTCCTGGCCATTGTCTTCTACCACTTACTATTACCTTTTGCCCTATATGATTCTTTTTATTTGAATGTCATTAAATCTGTCCATCTCTGCTTTTATGGTTTAAAGCTTCCTTTCATGTTTGGAAAGCCTCTCCCACTTCAAGGTTATGAAAGCTATTCCTTCAATATTTTCTTTTAATACTTTTGTATTTTTTTTGTTATATTTAAATTTTTAATCTGTTGGAATATATTTTTGTGGAGTACAGTATGATAGATATTTTTTGACGTAAAGTCAGTCATTTGTTCTAATACCATATATACCACTGATTTAAAATGCATCCTTTAATATAATCTAAATTCTTTTGTATATTTGAGCTTGTTTCTGGAATGTTGGGGAGAACTAATATCTTTGGGATTTTCTAACCCAGTAGAGAGAATCTCTTTTCATTTATTCAGGTCTTATTTAAAACAGGCTTATAGTTTGCTTTTTATTTCCCTCTGTCTTCTCTTTTTTCTTTTTTCTTTTTTTTTTTTAACAGTTCGTATTAAATTTTTTTGCGTAGAGATTCTACAGTTTTTTTGCTCTGTAAATTGGACCATCTATGTCCTACCACTATGATAATTTTCTGATTGTTGCTGTTGTACATTAATGTCAAACTCATTAATTGTACCTTATACTTACAGATTTGTGATAGTTTTAGAGCTGATTGTCTCAGGTTTTTCAGGTCGATATATAATATATAAAAATGGTAATTTTTTTAAGATTAATGTCTTTTTTTTCTTGTACAGAAAAATGCTAAATAGTAGTGGAATCCTTTCCACATCCTATTCTTTTTTTGGTAAATAACTTACAATATCTTATCTTTAGGAACAATATTTGCTCTGCATCTGAGAAAGTTTTCTTTTGTTCTTTGTCCTGACAGTTAATTCAAAGAGTGCTAAGTCAGATGTAGTGATTTTGGGAGATTTAATCAAACAATCATGTCATTTTGCCACTTTTATCTAATGTAATAAGTGGTAATGGATTTATTTTATTTATTTAATTTATTTATTTTTAGAGAGAGAGCTTGTGCACTTGCATGCACAAGTGGAAGGGGCAAAGGGAGAGGGAGAGAGAATCTTAAGTAGGCTCCATGCCCAGTGCAGAGCCTGATGCAGGGCTCAATCTCATGACTATGAGATCATGCCCTGAGCTGAAATCAAGAGTCAGACACTTAACCAACTGAGCCACCCAGGTGCGCTATAGGCAGTGATTTTAAAATTTTAATCTGTATAAGAATCACCTGCAGTGAAGAGTAGAAAATGTAAATGTTGTAGTCCTATCCCTCATACTTCCTTTTTTTTTTAAACAAAAACTCCAGAATACTAATGATCACTGTGATAAAACCAGTTCTTTATTTTTATTGCCTTTATTGCCTTCAGTGTGTTTGATTGCCTTCTTCAACAGTTACGTTAGCATCTTTTCCAGTTTGCTCTTTATTCTTCTTGATTGCTCCTTCATTGTTTTCTTCCCATGTTCCATTTTCAGTTTTTTGTGGACTTTTTCTGTTTTTCTCTCTTTTGTTCCCTTCTCCCCTCCTTTCCATTTTTCAAAAAAAGAGAATTTTAAAGTAGTTATATGAAATTCCCCAAGTATTTTATGAGGGAGACACACCCCTGTTCTTGTAAGAATATCTGAATAGGTACCACTTTTTTGGAATGCAGTTTTGGAAATTACATCAAGCTTTGTATTTGTTTATTTTTATTTTATTATTTTTTTTCTTTTTAACTGGGCTCCACACCCAACATGGAGTTAAACCAACTGAGCCACCCAGGTGCCCTGATTTACATTTTTTTACCTATAATTGATCATAAGGAAATATTCTGAATTTTGGATATATGTCAGTGTACAAAAGCAATCATAGTTTTATTTCTAATTGTGAAAAATTGGAAAGTCCATGTCCATAGTAATGCAGGGTTTAAATGAATTATGATATATTCATGGAATGGAATATTGTGCAGCTATTAAAGTGTTTACAGTGTTTTTTAATGGTATGAAAAGGTACAGATGGAGAGTGCTTGAATGGCTCAGTTGGTTGAGTGTCTGACTCTTGATTTTGGCTCAGGTCTTGATTTCAGGTCATCGGATTGAGCCTGTGTCGGCCTCTGCACTCAGCGTGGAGTCTGCTTGTCCCTCTACCTCTGCTTCCCCCACCCCATCTCTTAAATAAATAAATAAAATCTTAAAAAGAAAAGGTACAAATGCTAAGGAATAAAAAGTATGATTAAGTTGTATAAATGGCTTGGTCTTAAATATGTTTATTGTATGTGTATGGGTGATGTCAATACAAATATATTAGGATTATATATTCCCAAAATAAATATATTACAAATATTTCTAAATATTTAGAGTGACTGGATAAGATTACTGGTTATTTTTAATTTCTTTGTGCATTTAAGAGTATGTATAACTTTCATTATCAGAAAAATATACTTTATTTTTTAAAGGTATTTAGGATTTGATAGTGTTTATCAGTAGAAATGACATACATAGACTCGTGGTATGATTCAGACAGGCACCAGAGATTACACAGTTATAACTGTATTCAAATTTTATCATGGGTAAAATGTTGCAACTAAATGTAAGACTGAAGTAATGAACAATACCTTGTCAGTCTTATAATTTTAGGATTTTTTTTATTATATAGAATATACACTGTTGTAAAAAACTGAAACAATATAATGGTATTTAAAATGAATACTGAAAATTCCCTGTGTACCTGCTGATTTTTTTTTTTAACACAGATAGGTTCACACTATACTATTTTGCAGTTTTTTAACCTAATCATATATGATTCTTCCCTTGAAGACTATGCTTCTAAATATATGAGGGTTTAAGAGAAGCAGAAATTAAGGACAAGATCATAATGGTAAATTTGCCTTTGTTGACCTTTCTTCTTCATGAAATCCGTAATTGAAAATAGATCCTCTTTAAAACAGGGAAATTTTATAATCATATAGAAGAATAAGATTTATTTTTCTTCAAATCTTCCTGTATTTGTATTTGTGTTTTTTGTTTGTTTGTTCTGAATTTTGGTACTGTATTTTTATTATATAATAGGCACAGGTACAATACCAACAGCAGCATGAACAACAGAAAAAAGATTTAGAAATCCTCCATCAACGAAACGTCCAGCAACTACAAAACAAATTATCTGAGTTAGAAGCAGCTAATAAAGACCTAACCGAAAGGAAATATAAAGGGGACTCGACCATCAGAGAACTTAAAACAAAACTGTCTGGTGTTGAAGAGGTATTGAACTTTGGGTTTGTTCCCCCCACCCCCAATTTAAAATAACATTTTAACTTGGTGACTTTATTCCTTGTGTGCAGGCTCTTTCTCTGCTTTGCAAGGATGTATTAGGGTAATCAGACATTGCAAAAAAAAAAAAAAATTGAGAATTTAAAATCTGATGAAAAGGGATAATTCAGAACAGAACTGAGGTAAACTTAGATATTTTTAGTTAGGGTCTTGAGGAACAGCTCATTGACACAGCCTTAAGATTTTTCAGTGTAGGGGCGCCTGGGTGGCAGAGCGGTTAAGCGTCTGCCTTCGGCTCAGGGCGTGATCCCGGGGTTATGGGATCGAGCCCCATCAGGCTCCTCTGCTGAGAGCCTGCTTCTTCCTCTCCCACTCCCTCTGCTTGTGTTCCCTCTCTTGCTGGCCTGTCTCTATCTCTGTCGAATAAATAAATAAAATCTTAAAAAAAAAAAAAAAAGATTTTTCAGTGTAGTTTTAATATCCCCACAGTGTCTATAGCTCAGCATATTCAGTCTTTTTTTTTTTTTTTAATATTTTATTTATTTATTTGACAGAGAGAGACAGACAGTGAGAGAGGGAACTCAAGCAGGGGGAGTGGGAGAGGAAGAAGCAGGCTCCCAACAGAGGAGCCTGATGTGGGGCTCGATCCCAGAACGCTGGGATCACGCCCTGAGCCGAAGGCAGACGCTTAATGACTGTGCTACCCAGGCGCCCCACAGCATATTCAGTCTTGCTAGGACTGGTTCTTTCAGTCTACTTAACGTGTCAGACAACTATGTGAAGTTGTGTCTAATAATAATGATGATATTAGTAATGATAATAGCTAAGGCATACTGAACGCATGCTATGTGACAGGTGCTGTTTAACTGCTTTACATATATTAACCCATTTAATTCTTATAACAATTCTTTTAAAGAAGGTACTATTATCCCCATTTTGCAGATGATGAACTAAGGCACAGAGAAGTTAAGTAACTAGCCTAGGTCACATAGCCAGTAAGTGGAAGAGCAAGGATTGAAATCCTCTTATTTGCTTGTTTTTAGTACTCCCTTGTTCTTTCAGGCAACAGAGACGTTTTGAAAATCTTGCTATAGTGACAGATGCTTTGGCCTTGATGATAGACTCCTTCCTAACGTTATACATTATTGTCATGAATTAATCAGAAAACTTAGATTTTGTTAAGTCTATCACATTTAAATACAAAGATCACCAATGTTACTCAAGCTTATGAGCTTCCCACTCCATTTCACCAGTCTCTTGTGCTTAGCTTGACTGATTTTATGTTCAGATCCTCGGTATTCTGCCCCAATAGGTGTTTTTAGTGCATCCTGCGTGCTCCCTTTACCTTTCATACCAGTTCGTAAAATACTGTAGCCTTCCTAGTACAGTGGATGGTCATTATAATGCTATATGACTTCTTTTATCTTAGCCCTGAAATTGGCCGTTTTAAAAACTGTGTGCTCCATTATATGGGCTTTATATAATCCAATCAAAATATTTCTTCCAAGATTTATTCTAAGACTTGAAAACTATGAGTCCTGGGAACTTTTTTATAAAGTTTTAATTGTAGTGTAGTCAGTATACAGTGTTATATTGGCTTCAGGTGTACAATATAGTGATTCAATGCTTCCATACATCACCCAGTGCCCATCACAGCAAGTACATTCCTTAATCCCCATCCCCTATTTCACCCATCCCCCCCCCCAGCCACCTCCCCTTTGGTAACCATCAGTTTGTTCTTAATAGTTAAGAGTCTGTTTCTTGACTCTTTCTCTTTTTTTCCTTTGCTTATTTGTTTTGTTTCTTAAATTCCACGTATGAGTGAAATCATATGGTATTCATCTTTCTTTAACTTATTTTACTTAGCATTATACTCTCAATCTGCATCCATGTTGTTGCCCTGGGAACTTTTCTTTTTTTAAACCTTTGAGTATTGTTACCTAATCATGTTAAATTTACCTTTTAGGCATTAGTGGCCTAAAAGTAATTGCTGCCATTTATTATTTACTATGGGCCAGGCATTATGCTAAGCAATTTGCGGTAGGGTTTTTATGAAGATTAAGTGAAGTAATTTATGAAGTGTTTATTATTTCTGTTTTACAAATAAGGGAACTGATATTTAGGGAGGTTAAATAATTCCCAAGATTATACCAAAGAACCTAGATTTGTATTCAAGCCTGTCTGATAGCAAGGTTTGCTTCTAAAACCACTATGGCATAATACTATTTTGTAAAGTTTTGTTAAAAATGAAAATTATCTAGGAATACTATATTCTGGACTTGTGTATACTGGCAGTATTTGGTTGGTATTAGCTGATTGGGAAGTAATCTGTCCTAGATTATTAAAGATCTGTTTTTAATTAACAGTTATATTTGCTTGGTTTTGTTTTAAAGAGTGAACAAGAGGAAATCCAGAAGTGTTAACATATTTGTTGACATGGAAAGATATTTGTAATATATAAAGAAGGTTAATTATAAAACAGCACAGTATGAGCACTTTTTTAGAAATCGGTATCTGTGGATCATGGTTGTCACCCTTGGCTACCCTTAGACTCCGTTGCAGAGCTCTTAAACGTTCTGCCCAGGCCATACCTCAAACTAGATATAAATAAGACTCTCTTGGGGATGGTACCAGGCATCAGTAGGTTTTTAAAGCTCCCTAGGTGGTATCAATATGCATACTAGCTTGAGAACTGCTGCTTACATGGTAGAATGATAGGGCTTTTTATTTATTTATTTTATGTTTTTGAAATTCTATTATAATGGGCATTTATTACCTAAGTGATTTTTTTAAAGTGTAAATTTCAAGATACCAGGAAAATCCTTGTTACTAGTTTTTAAAAGTTGTAGTAATTTATTCATAAATCAGGATTGTTTTCCTTATTGTCATTGAATTAGATATTAATGTATTTTACAATTATATTTCAAGTCTAAGTTACATACACCTTTAGAGTGACTTCTATATCTTTTAAAAAAATCATAACTAGAACTTTAAAATTATTACTTTTTTTAAAATTTTAAACATCTTAATTATAAATAACCAGAACAGCCAACTTCTCTTTTTCATACTGCATCATTTTTTTTCTTCCTCTAGGACCTCCAGCGGGCTAAGCAAGAAGTCCTGTCTTTGCGAAGAGAGAATTCTACACTAGATGCCGAATGCCATGAAAAAGAAAAGCATATTAATCAGCTACAAACAAAAGTGGCTGTTTTAGAACAGGAAATCAAGGATAAGGACCAGCTTGTTTTAAGAACAAAAGAAGCATTTGATACAATCCAGGAACAAAAGGTCTATTGAAACATTTTTTAAAGAAATTGGTGATCACATTTACAAGTGATGCTTTTCTTAAACACAAACATCCTATTAATTGTTTATATTTTAAAAAATATGTATCAGGTGGCTTTAGAAGAGAATGGGGAGAAAAATCAGGTACAACTAGGAAAACTTGAAGCTACGATAAAATCATTATCGGCGGAACTTCTTAAGGTTTGTTTTTGAAAATAATAAAATATTAAATTTCATTGGTTTAAGTAGAGATATACATATAAAGCTCTTTTACAGGCAAATGAAATTATCAAGAAGTTACAGGGGGATCTGAAAACTTTAATGGGTAAATTGAAACTGAAGAATACAGTAACTATTCAGCAAGAGAAACTCTTGGCTGAGAAGGAAGACAAATTACAAAAGGAACAGAAGGAATTACAAGATGTTGGACAGTCTCTCCGAATTAAAGAGCAAGAGGTAGTAAATATTTTATATTTTTGCATGTGTGACTATTTGCAAAGTATAACAAATTTTCTCAGATGTATTTTTAAAATTTCTAGTTTATTATATTAGAGAAGAGCTTTGGTTCCCCGCCCCCCCAAAAGAACATGACTAGCTTCTACAGAAGTTAACCTATTTCACTTTGAAAAATTAGTTATCATGACTCAGATACCTTGAGTATTCATATATATGTACAGTATATTTGTATATTTATATATATATACACATGCACACATATACATTGTGACACAGATGAGCTATAATCATTTCTATTTAATAGTAATTAATAGTAATGATTTAAGTAATAGAAATACATTTCTTCAGTTTTTATTTAGCCTTTATTATACTTATGAGGATTGACATTTCAGGTGTGCAAATTACAAGAACAGTTAGAAGCTACCGTTCAAAAGCTTGAAGAAAGCAAACAACTTCTAAAAAATAATGAAAAGTGTAAGTATTTTACCTTTTTATGTAAATTAGGTTTGTAATTGTGTTCTTAATCTGAAAATTTTATTTGAATTCATAGAAGCCTAGGTAAATCAAGATACATCCAAATAATTTCTGTTTTAAATATATTGTCTTCATGTGTTTGCTATAGTAACTTGTATATCAGCTGCCCTGTAAAACAGTTATCATTATAAAGAAAACCATATTTCATGTGTGTAACCCAAAATTAAGTGTTGAAAATATTGACTATAATTTAAATTCTTCGCTAATTAAAGTTCTTAACTACTCCTTATTTTAATTGCTGTATTTATCCAATAGTAATAACAGGAATTATTTGAAACTAAAATACAAGATTAAGCCTTTAACATTTTCTCACTTTTTGTATTGGTTATCAGACAAGAGTGTGAACTTCAAATAAACTGTAAGATATCGTTCTAGAAATGAAAGCCTTCAAAGAGATCCTTGACTAGCAGAAATATATGCTTCTGATAGTAATAGAATAAGGAGTTCTATGTGGTGGTTGCTAAAATAAGAGTCTTTCAATGACAAAAATTTAGGTGAACCTATATTCTCCTGTGATATAAGGTAGTTTTGAAGACAAATTTTTAAAAATCTCCATATAATTTTTAATGTTTAAAGTTATTAGAAAAATAATCAAAATTCTTTACCTTATTTTCTTTTATTTAAGTAATCACATGGTTAAATAAAGAACTAAATGAAAATCAGGTAGTCAGAAAGCAAGATATATTGGGACCTTCCAGCACTCCACCTGTACATTCTACCAGTACCACAATCAGAAGTGGGATTTCTCCTAACTCTAATGTGGTAAGTTTTAAATTAAGATGTGAGTGGTCTTAGTAAATTACCTAAAACCAGAAATTCCCAGACTGTGAGGGAAGTCTCCATGATTTCAGATGCTGGTACTAATGTGACTAAAGTCTTATAATTATTAGCATATGAGGTAAAGGTTAAATCCCACTTGGAAGTGGGACATACAGGTATACTTGCTCTTAAAAAAGAGGCTATATTTCAAGGGTGCACTTCTTTTTAAAATTTAATTGGGTATAGAAATCATTCAGTAGTAACTAAAGTAATCCCAAATGTTTTGAAGAAGGGAGTATTCTGAGGGCCTTAAGAAGGGAGAACAGAGTTTGGGCTCAACTTTGGAACTATGATAGAAGGAGCCTAAACTAATTCTATTTGAAAAAGAAAAAAAAAGAAATGTCTTTTTATCAATCTGTCAGCTCTAGATCATAGATGGAATTAGTTATGATATCTAAGCTTTCTAGCTCTTAGGACCAGGTCTCTTGCTTTCTCCTTGCAAGAAATTAGGAGAAAAAGAAGAGCAGTTCCTTATGTCTGGGAGCTGGCTTGGTACTATCAGCAAGGCCTTGGGGCTCTCCTGTTGAACATAAATAATTTCAAAATCAGGCAAGGCCACTCTGTGACTGTGACACATCGAGACAAAAACAAGACCACCTCATGGTCCTGTCTGAACACAATTTTGAAAAAATGAACATTGCCAAACCACAAAACAGGCAAGCATCCTCCTAACCTGGCTAACATGATTGATTACTTCTCCTTTACCAATTAGTTTTGGCCTTGATACATTCCTCCCGACTTATCAAATAAGATTTATTTCAGATACTCAGTCATACAATTATCCACATTTCCAGATAGTATCTGATCCACAACAAGGCCACACTTTATTTATTTATTTATTTATTTATTTATTTATTTATTTATTTATTTATTTATTTTTAAAGATTTTATTTATTTGACAGAGAGAGACAGCCAGCGAGAGAGGGAACACAAGCAGGGGGAGTGGGAGAGGAAGAAGCAGGCTCCCAGCGGAGAAGCCTGATGTGGGGCTCGATCCCAGAATGCGGGGATCACGCCCTGAGACAAAGGCAGATGCTTAATGACTGCGCCACCTAGGCGCCCCCAAAGCCACACTTTATTAAACTGTCTCTTAATTAAACCACCTAACATATAAGTCCAATAAATAAGTCCCTTTTAACACCTGCATACTGCCACACCCCACTAGGTTTCCCACAGTATGCAGTTTGCAAGAAGCAATAAACCCACGGTGTACACCTATAGATATGTTTCTGGTAGTCTTTGGTTGGAGAGCATTGGCAGAGGATTTAAAATGCAAATACATAATTGAATTTTAAATCTATTCTAGTAAATCAGATTATACTTGATGTTTAAAGAAAGGAATAGATTCTTGCTAAATTGGAAAAAGGTGTGGAAAGTGGCCAGTTTTTATTACAAACTTGAAAAAACTTGGTAGGCTTATTAACCTTCGTGACTTATGATAAATAGCTATATAGGAGGTTTTATTTGTCATGCAGCCAGTGATGTATACAATTGCTTCTTAAGGTTTGTGTTTCAGTGTTCTCTTACAAACTCTTTTATTGACATTGGTTAATGGTGGTGCCACCGTATTGAAAATTAGTGGCAAAGCAAATTATTGTCTGAATTAGTCCATTTAAGAACACTTATCTTGTTCTCATTCTGGCAGAAAATTATTTTTATTTTATATCTGATTGGCTAATCTATGACTCTAACCTTCTCCCATCCCCCTTTTTAGGAATGGAAGACTATAGGGAACCAAGATGGTTCAGAGAGGTCATTGTTTGAACTCAGTTCAAAGACCAGTCCAGTGGCTTATTTTGTTAAGCTTGCACAGCCACTCTTTAGAAAGCTTAAAGGTATCCTAGCCTCATGCTGTTATAATAAAGCAGAGTTTTGTGGTGTCATGACAAAATTGGCCTCTAAGATAGTGCTTTTAAGTATGATTATTATAACAGATGCTAGTGCCTCATGAATCAGTAAATACTATTTAGAATTAATATCTCATCCTTAACCTTTTTATGTTTTTATTTTTAGGTTGATGGTAGACTTACTTACCCAACTTGTGGTATTGGTTATCCTGTCTCCTCTGCATTTGCATTCCAGAATACTTTTCCTCATCCTATATCTGCCAAAAATACCATCCACCCAATTTCAGGATCAAAGGTAGACAAATTAATACTTTTTTTGGGAGAAATATAGCAACTTATTAATAAATATTTTTTTTCTTTTAAAGGTTAGCCTTTGGTCAGTTGCTGAGTATTAGGTAATAGATAAATATATTACTGAATATCTAGTTTATGCTTACAGGAAATACTATCTGTACTATATGGTATTTCTTGAGTCACTATAATTTATAAAAAGCTGGACATCAGTCTGCTTAAATTTTATTTATTCCCATTCAACCTCTTATTCCATTTTTATTCATTCTCTGTCACAACTCTCAAACCTAACCAGCATTACTGACTTCATATTGCTGATGTATTAGCTCTGGTGACATTTTTGGATTCTGTTGCCAGGATTTAAAGGTCTGATAAGGTAGACGTATAGCATATTCTAAAATGTAGTTCTGGGGGCGCCTGGGTGGCACAGCGGTTGGGCGTCTGCCTTCGGCTCAGGGCGTGATCCCGGCGTTGTGGGATAGCCCCACATCAGGCTCCTCTGCTATGAGCCTGCTTCTTCCTCTCCCACTCCCCCTGCTTGTGTTCCCTCTCTCGCTGGCTGTCTCTATCTCTGTCGAATAAATAAATAAAATAAAATCTTTAAAAAAAAAAAAAAAAAAAAAAAAAAATGTAGTTCTGGCAGCATTGTCTTAAATAGCATAGGCCTAGCATTTCATCCAGCGTGATTTATTTGCTAAGGCTTTTTTCTGTCCCCCTGAGTTCTTCATCATCATTGTTGTTACTAATGTCTTAGGTGAATATATTGTTTTCACATGTATTATAATTTTATTTTCACAATAATTTCATCCACCCAGACCAGCCACTGATTCTGTTTTCATTCCTAGCTTTAAGTGAAAATGGATTTTTTTGTTAATCATAGAGACAAATGTTTTTGAAAGGATTTTTTTTTTAAAGATTATTTATTTTAGAGAGAGAGTGCACACACGAGGAGGGGAGGGACAGAGAGAGAAAATCTCAAACAGACTGTCCCCTGAGCATGGAGCCTAACATGGGGTTCAATCCCACACCCTGAAATCATGACCTGAGCCAAAATCAAGAGTCAGATGCTTAACTGACTCAGCCATCCAGATGCTCCTGCAAAGAATATTTTGAAGTGAAGACTTTGAAATTGCTATTATAAAACCTTTATCAAAGTAGTTTTGGGCTGCCCTAAAAATAAGCTGGCTGTGTTGCTTAGGCCTATCCTTCTTTTTAACTCTTTAAGCCTTTTTAACTATCATTGGAAGCTGTTGAGAATTATCAGTGAAATGAGAATTAAACCTGAGTTTTTGTGCTTATCTTTATGTAAAGAGTATTTAGGGGCATTTAGTTGGCTTTTCTTGCATTGTTTGTTAAAGAGCATTAGATATGTGTATATATATTCAAAGGAGTACTATTTTTTTTTTTACAATGTTATCTAACGCTGGTGTTGTTAACTTTATTTGTCCATATTTTATTTTTAAATTTTGATTCCAGCATAATTAACATACAGTGTTATATTCATTTCAGGTATACAATGTAGTGATTCAACAGTTATGTATATTACTCAGTGTTCATCAAGATGAGTGTACACTTAATCCCCTTCACTGATTTCACCCATTCCTTCATCCTCCTCCCCTCTAGTAACCATCATTTTGTATTCTGTAGTTTGTTTTTTGGTTTGTCTATTTTTTCACTTTGTTTTGTTTCTTAAATTCCACATATGAGTGAAATCATGTGGTATTTATCTTTCTTTGACTGACTTATTTCACATACTATTATACACTTTAGCTCCATCCATGTTGTTGTAAATGGCAAGATTTCGTTCCTTTTTAATGGCTGGGCAGTATTACATTGTGTGTGTGTGTCTGTGTGTGTGTGTGTGTGTGTGTGTGTGTGTATACGCACACACACACACACCATGTCTTCTTGATCCATTCATTTATCAATGGACACTTGGGCTGCTTCCAAAATTTGGCTATTATAAATAATGCTGCTATAAATGTGGGGGGGTGTATATATCTTTTCAAATTAGTGTTTTTTTATTCTTTGGGTAAATACCCAGTAGTGGAATTACTGGATCATATGTTAATTCTAGTTTTAATTTTTTGAGGGACCTCCATACTGTTTTACACAGTGGCTGCAGCAGTTTGCGTTCTCACTAACTGTGTGTGAGGGTTCCTTTTTCTCCACCTCCTTGCCAAGACTTCTTTCTTGAATACTACGTTCTTAATGAATATCGATATACTCAAATGTGATTGCGTCTTGGGATCAATTTTTTTCTTGAGAATTATGAATGAATTGCTTTTTCATTTTATTTTATTTTTAAGTTTTTATTTTAATTCCAGTGAGTTAACATGCAGCACTATTAGTTTTAGGTATGCATTATAGTAATTTAGCAGTTCTATACATCACCTGATGCTTATCACAAGAGCACTCCTTAATTCCCATCAACTATTTAACCCATCTTCCCACCAACCTCCCCTCCAGTAACCATCAGATTGTTCTTTATAATTAGAAGTCTGTTTCTTGCTTTGAGATACACACTCTCTCATTTTTTTCTTTGCTTGTTCTGTTTCTTCCACATATGAGTGAAATCATATCGTATTTGTCTTTGTCTGACGTATATTTTGCTTAGCAGTATATTCTCTGGCTCCATCCATGTCGTTGCAAATGGCAAGATTTCACTCTTTTATGGCTGAATAATATTCCATTGTGTATATATACCACATCTTCTTTATACATTCATCAACTGCTGGATACTTGGACTGTTTCGCCTATCTTGGCTATTGTAAATAATGCTGCTATTAACATAGGGATGCGTGTATCCCTTTGAATTAGTGTTTTTGTATTCTTTGGGTAAATATCCAGTAGTACAATTGCTGGATCATAAGGTAGTTCTATTTTTAACTTTTTGAGGAACCTCCACACTGTTTTTCAAATTGCTTTTTTATTTCAAACAACTTTCTAGGAATATATTACTGTCCAAAGTAAGAACAAGAAATACTACAAATACTTTCCAGATAGTTGCCTAGTTTATAAGTTTTAATGTGACTTACAAGATTACTTTTATAGTTCTTCTAGAATTGGAGGAATCATTATAGCAAGGATATTCCTAAATATAGGAGCAAGACTTTCAGGGTTTTCTATATCACTGATCTCCATATCCTTTCGATTATGTGTCCCCAAAAATTAAAAAACAAAAGAAAGCCTAAAACAAAACACATTGAGCTTGAATCTCTAATGAATATTTATTTGTGAATTGTATTGCATATACCATGCAACTACTATATTATGTACAGTATAGTTTAGTGGTTAAGAAGGTGAAATCTGGGGCGCCTGGGTGGCACAGCGGTTAAGCGTCTGCCTTCGGCTCAGGGCGTGATCCCGGCGTTATGGGATCGAGCCCCACATCAGGCTCCTCTGCTATGAGCCTGCTTCTTCCTCTCCCACTCCCCCTGCTTGTGTTCCCTCTCTCGCTGGCTGTCTCTATCTCTGTCAGATAAATAAAATCTTTAAAAAAAAAAAAAAAAAAAAGAAGGTGAAATCTGACGTTTAGAGTTTAAATCCTGCCCTTATCAAGGTGAATTGGGCCAGCCGCTGAAACACAAACAAAAAAGGAGAAATCTCTAACTCTCATGCTTCAGTGCCTCCACTTGTAAAATGGAGCAGGAATTTTATCTATCTTACTGGATTATTGTGAGGTTAGATGATACATTTGCTTAGAATAGTGCCCAGTACATGATAAGTTCTTCATTATGTTATCTATTAATATTAATAAAATATTCAAATATATAAAGAGTAAATTGAAAATGTATATAAATCAAATTTATAAGACTTTTTTTCTCCTACCTCAGTGTATGGTCACAATCACTGCCTACTTTGGAGACCACTGATCTCAGTAGTCTTGTGCTGGCAGCTATCATGATTAAAGCATGCTCTTTTTAGTTGAAGTAAAAATAAAATCATTTTATTTCATGATACTGAATCTGTGATATACCCGATGGCTTTAAATGTTACTGTTAAGATTTAGTACATTCAAGTAATTGTTTAACTGTGAGGATGTAAAATTACATGAGCTAAATTAACAAAGGAGTATGATGAAAGATTGTGCCATGCTGTCAAATAGAACAATTTATAAATTTAAAGCAAGATAGACAAAGTAATTTCTCCTTTATTTTTGAAGACCATAATAGCCAAGGATTCATTCATTCAATAAATATTTAATGAATGTCTACTATGATCATGCATTGTTCTAGTTGCAAGAAACACAGCAGTGAGCAAGACAAAACCCTTCCCTGTGTGGTACTTACATTTCGTGGTGAAAACCCCATTATGATTGCAAACTATAGTGTCTTTTAAACTAAACTGTTATCAAAAAGATGTTACTTGATGTCAAAGAAAATACTTATGATAAAATCACTGAAACATTTTAATTTTTTTTGAGAGAGAGAGTCTGTGCACGTGAGCAGGAAGGGGAGGGCTGGAGGGAGAGAGAGAGAGAATCTTAAGCAGGCTCCATGCTCAGCACTAGCCTAACTCGGGGCTCAATCTCACAACTCCAAGATCATGACCTGAGTCAAAATCAAGAGTTGGCCGCTTAGCTGACTGAGCCACCCAGCCACCCCTCACTGAAACATTTTAGAGTGATCAGATTTCATCCTGGAAAATATGATGTGAGGGATTTTCTGTAACGGGAAAGTAGCTATCTAAGATGAGATGATTGATTTATATTGATAATGTTTAGCCCACAATGTATATTCAGAGACATTTTATCTAGAGATAGCATTCCTCCATTTGATTAACCGCTTCATTCACCAGATGGTTCTAAATTAATTTTTGTTCATTTTGTGTTAACTGTTTTAAAAAAATAATATATGAACATGAGAAGCTCCCAAATGTATGAGAGGTTATACTGTCTAAATGTCCCTCCTGTGGTCCCTAGTTGTCTCCCCAGAGAAAATCACTGTTAGGAGTTTTTTTGATATATTTCAAAACTATTCAAAGCATATACAAGGATATATGTGTGTACCTGTATGTGTATGTATGTTTGTATACAAAAGGGTTTGTATATTTAAGCATAAATAGTACATGCCTACTGTTCTGTGCCTTACTTATTTCATTCATCAGTATTATGGAATAGGTCCATTTCCATGTATGAGAATGTTTTGGTTATTTAATGACTTCTTAGTATATGGTTGTACTATAATTAATTTAACTAGTGCTTTGTTAATGGATGATCAGGTTGTTTTCAATCTACATATTCATACAGTGCTTCAGCAATTATACAATGAATTCATAACTCAATAAGACAAAGAACCTAATTTAAAAATGGGAAAAAGAGGGGCACCTGGGTGACTCAATCGGTTA
The DNA here is from genome assembly GCF_002007445.2 of Ailuropoda melanoleuca. Classification (NCBI taxonomy): domain Eukaryota; kingdom Metazoa; phylum Chordata; class Mammalia; order Carnivora; family Ursidae; genus Ailuropoda; species Ailuropoda melanoleuca. The sequence continues at coordinate 69,204,851 of NC_048219.1, read as the reverse complement.
AACGTCTGCCTTGACTTTGGTCATGATCCCAGGGTCCTGGGATCGAGCCCCACATTGGGCTCCCTGCTCAGTGGGGGAGCCTTCTTACTCTCCCTCTGCCGCTCCCCCTGCTTGTGCTTGCCCTCTCCCTCTTTCTCTCTCTCTCTCTCTCAAATAACTAACTGACTAACAAAATAAATAAAGTCTTTAAAAAAAATCCATGTAAATGTAATAAGATGAGAAAGTAGTGTTTTTGCTTTTAAGGTCTATAAGAATGGAAGATTCCACGCATTTAGCATTGTGGAGCCAGAGTTATCTTTGACAAGTTGGCATTGTGGAGAGTGGTGATAAAACCAACTCTCACTAAACTGAAGTACAAATAGACATATGTACACAGAAATAAATTCCAGGGGCACCTGGCTGGCTCAGTCACTAGAGTGTGCAACTCTTGATCTCAGGCTCGTTAGTTTGAGCCCTGTGTTGGGTGTAGAGATTACCTAAAAAAAAAAAAAAATCCTGGGCAGATTAAAGATTGACATTTAAAAAGCAAAACTTTATGACCTTGGTACTGTGAATTTTTCAGATAAGATAGAAAAAAAAATACAAATGAACTGTTAAAAAATGGATAATTTGGGGTACATTAAAGTTAAAAATGCCTGTATATCAAACCAAATGAGAAGATAAGCCAGAGATTGAGAGAAGATATTTATATCACATCTAACCACCCATAATGAATATCCAGAATGTCAAAGAACTTACATAATTCATTAAGAAAAAGCCAAGCTGCTGAACATAAAAGTGGACAAGAGATATAAGTAAGCAATTTATAGAAGAGAAATCTGAATAGCCAATAAATACATTAAAATATTTTAAGGGCACCTGGGTGGCGCAGTGGGTTAAGTATCTTCAGCTCAGGTAATGATCTCCGGGTCTTGGGGTCGAGCCCCGTGTAGGGCTCACTGCTCAGCAGGGAGCCTGCTTCTTCCTCTCCTGCTCCCCTGCTTGTGTGCTCTGTCTTTCAAGTAAATGAATAAAATCTTTTAAAAGTCAATCTAAAAATAATAAATATGGGAATGAGATTTAGAGAGATATTTCATCAAAATAAGTACATTAATGTCAAATAAGCACATGAAAAGATGTTCAACTATGTCAAGTATTTTCTGTTTTATTGTATTGTGAATGTAATTGTTTTATTAACTACTTTCTTGGAATATTTATTGATGCTGTGTAGAAATGTAATTGATTTTTGTATGTTGATCTTTTATCCTGAAAGCTTCCTAAACTCATTGAGCTTATTATTAATGGCTTTTTGTGCATTGATATGATTATGTATTGTTTTTCTTTCATCAGTCAGGTATATTATGGTAATTTTGAAATATTATATCAGCTTTGCATTCTTAGGATAAAGTTCACTGAATTAAATGTTAAATCCAGTTGGTTGATTTTTTTCAGGTCCTCTGTGTCCTTGTTGACTTTCGACTTGTTTTATCGATTACTGAGAGGAATGTTAGTATCTCCAACTATTATTATAGCTGTTTCTATCATTTTTCCTGTTAATTCTATCAGTTTTAGTTTCACACCTTTAGAATCTCTTTGGTTGGGTACATATACCTCTTGAATTATGTCCTCCTGGTTACTTAACCCTTTCATCATTATGTAATTTCCTTCTTCATTTTTGGTAATTTTCCATGCTCTGGGGTCTACTTTGTTTCTTATGAATATAGCTATTCTGGTTTCCTTTTAAGTGGTATTTCCCTGAAATATCATCTTCCACCCTTTTACCTTTTTTTCTTTTTTTTTTTTTTTTTTTTAAAATTTTTTTCATTTGGCAGAGAGAGAGAGAGCACAAGCAGGGGGAGCGGCAGGCAGAGGGAGAGGGAGAAGCAGGCTGCAGAGCCCAATGTGGGGCCTGATGTGGGACTCGATCCCAGGACCCTGGTTCATGAGCAGAGCCAAAGGCAGATGCTTAACTGACTGAGCCACCAGGTGCCCTCACCCTTTTACTTTAAACCTATGTGTTTTATACTTAAAATGATTTCATCTAAAGAGCATATCTTGTTTGTTCCCTTTGTTTTTCATTCTTTAGGCCTTTTTTGACTTCTTTTCATTATTTGAATATTTTTTAGTATTTCAATTTAATTTTTCTGTTTTTGATTATACTGTGTGTGTTTATGTGTATGTGTGTATGTGCATGTACGTGTGTATACACCCCCCCACACACACACACATCTTCATCCACACATCTATTGATGAACATTTAGGTTGCTTCCATATTTTGGCTCCTGTAAGTATTGGAATAAATATAGGGGTCCATGTATCTTTTCAAATTAGTGTTTTTGTTTTCTTTGGGTAAATACCCAGTCGTGGAGCTACCCAATCATATGGCATTTCTGTTTTTAATTTTTTAAGGAACCTTCATATTGTTTACCTTCATACTGTTTTTCACATTGACTGCACCAATTTACCTTCCCATCAAGAGAGCATGAGGATTTCTTTTTTCTCCACATCCTTGCTAACATTTGTTCTTTCTTGTCTTTTTGATACTGGCCATTCTGAAAGGCGTAAGGTTATATCACATTGTGGTTTTGATGTGTATTTCCCTGATGATTAGTGATGTTGAGCATGTTTTCATGTATCGGCTGGCTACGTGTATATCTTCTTTGGAAAAACTGTTGAGGTTCTCTGCTCATTTTTTAATCAGATTTTTTGTGTGGAGGGGCAGTGGTGTTGTGTCACTTCTTTATATATTTTGGATAGTAACCCCTTATTGGATGTATCATTTGCAAATATCTTCCATTCAGTAGGTTGCCTGTTTGTTTTGTTGATTGTTTCCTTTGCTATTTAAAAGCGTTTTATTTTGATGCAGTCCCAATAATTTATTTTTGCTTTTATTTCACTTGCCTTCAGATACATCTAGAAAATGTTGCTAAGGCTGATGTCAAAGCAATTACTGGCTATGTTTTCTTCTAGGAGTTTTACAGTTTCTGGTCTCACATTTGGGTCTTTAATCCTTTTTATTTTTGTATATGGCGTAAGAATGTGGTTCAGTTTTATTCTAGTGCATGTAGCTGTCCAGTTTTCCCAACACCATTCGTTTAAGATACTGTCTTTTGCCTCACTGTATATTCTTGCATGCTGTGCTGTAGATTAATTGACCATATAAGGATGGGTTTATTTCTGCGCGCTCTATTCTGTTGCATTGATCTGTGTGTTTATTTTTGTGGCGGTACCACACTGTTTTACTATAGCCTTGTAGTATTATCTTGAAATGTACCTCCAGCTTCATTGTCTTTTCTCATGAACTGCTTTGGCTATTAGATGCATTTTGTGGTTCTGTAGAAATTTTATTTTATTTTTAAGATTTTTTTTTTTAGATAGAGAGTGAGCACGAGTGGCAGGGCACCGGGTGGTGGGGGTGCAGAGGGAGAGGGAGAAGCAGGCTCTCCACTGAACAGGGAGCCCGACTTAGAGCTCCATCCCAGGACCAGGGGATTATGACCTGAGCCAAAGTCAGGGGCTTAACCAACTGAGCCACCCAGGCGCCCCTCTGTAGACATTTTAGTATTATTTGTTGTAGTTCTGTGAAGAATGCTATTGGTATTTTGATAGGAATTGCACTGAGTCTGTAGATTGCTTTGGGTAGTATGGACATTTTAACAAAATTAATTCTTTCAGTCCATGAACATGATATATCTTTCCATTTGTTTGTGTTGTCTTCAGTTTCTTTCATCAACGTTTTAGAGTTTTCAGAGTGAATGTTTTTCACTTCCTCGGTTAAGTTTATTTTTAGGTATTTTATTCTTTCTGATGCAAAGATAAACGGGTTTGTTTTTTACGATGCTTAATTTTCATCCATGGGTTTTATTCAGCGTATCTAAAAATGGTTTTTTTAATTTTATTTATTCATTTGAGAGCGAGCGTGCACGCATGTGCACACGAGTGGAGGAAGGGGCAGAGGGAGAATGAGAAGCAGACTCCCTGCTGAGTGCAGAGCCCAATGTGGGGCTTGATCCCAGGACGCTGAGATCATGACCTGAGCCAAAGTCAGATACCTTTTTTTTTTTTTTTAAGAATTTATTTATTTGACAGAGAGACAGCCAGCGAGAGAGGGAACACAAGCAGGGGGAGTGGGAGAGGAAGAGGCAGGCTCCCAGCGGAGGAGCCTGATGTGAGGCTCGATCCCATAACGCCAGGATCACGCCCTGAGTCGAAGGCAGACACTTAACAACTGAGCCACCCAGGTGCCCCCAAAGTCAGATTCTTAACTGACTGAGCCACCCAGGTGCCCCTAAAATTTTACTGATGAGCTTCAGAACTTTCCAGTTACATTTTAAGTTAGATTATTGAGGTACACACACAGTAAAATTCCAACTTTTGTAGTGTACTCCACTTAAAATTCTGTGGTAAATACATATATAATTCATGGTCTTAACCTTTTTAAAGATTTATTTATTTATTTGAGATAGAGTGAGCATGAACAGGGGACAGAGAGGGGTAAGCAGGCTCCCGCTCATGAGCAGGGAACTTGACACAGGACTCGATCTCAGGACTGGGAGATCACGACCTGAGCCCAAGTCAGATGCTTAACCGACTAAGCCATCCAGTCACCCCTTAACCTTTTTAAAGTTTAGAATTAAAAATTGTGTATACACGGCAGTGATGTTAAATACATTAATAATGTTGTGCAACCATCACCACCATCCATCTCTGGAACTCTTTTCATCTTATAAAACTGAAACTCTATACCCGTTAACCAATCATTTCCCAATTTCTCCCCATGCCTCCCAGCCCTGGTAACCACAATTCTACTTTCTGTCTCTATGATTTTGACTATTCTAAATACCTCATATAAAGTGGAATCATCATACAGTATTTGTCTTTTTGTGACTGGCTTACTTCACTTAGTATGTGTTGTCAGGGTTCATCCATGTTGTAGCATATGTCAGGATTTGCTCCCTTTACAGGGCTGGATAATATTCCACTGTATGTATATAACACATTTTGCCGAGTTTATCTGTTGATGGACACTTGAATTGCTTCCATGTTTAGCTATTGAGAATAATGCTTCTATGAGCATGGGTGTACAAATATGTCTTCAAGCCCTGTTTTCATTTCTTTTGAGTATATACCCAGAAGTAGAATTGCTGGTAGCCGTTTTAACTCTTAATTTTTTGAGAAACTGCCATATTTTCCATAGCTGTTGTACCATCTTATATTCCCACTAATAATGTACAAGAGTTCTAGTTTTTCCACATCCTTGCCAACAATTGTCTTATTTATTTTGAATGTAGCCATCCAAATGGGTGTGAGGTGGTATCTCATTGTAGTTTTGATTTGCCTTGCCCTAATGATCAGTGATGTTGAGCATCTTTTCATATGCTGTTGGCTGTCTATATATCTTCTTTGGAGAAGTGCTTATTCAGATTATTTGCCCACTTTTTTTTTTTTAAGTTTTAATTTTAATTCCAGTTAACATAGTGTTATATTAGTTTCAGGTATACAGTGTAGTAAGTCAGCAAATCCATACATCACTTAGTGCTCATCACAATTGCACTCCTTAATCCCCATCAGCTATTTAGCCCACCCCCCCCTTTCTGGTAACCATCAGTTTTCTATAATTAAGTGAGTCTGTTTTCTTATTTGTGTCATTCTCTCTCTTATTTTTTTTCCCTTTGCTTGTTTTGTTTTGTTTCTTCCACATATGAATGAAATCATATGGTGTTTGTCTTTCTCTGTTTTGCTTAGCATTATAGCTCCACCATGTCGTTGCATATGGCAAGATTTCATTCTTTATAGCTGAATAATATTCCGTTGTGTACACACACACACACACACATATATATACACACACACACCACATCTTTTTATCCATTCATCAATTGATGGGCACGTGGGCTGCTTCCATAATTTAGCTATTATAAATAATGTTGCTATAAACATAGGGATGCATGGAATTGTTTTCTTAATTTCCCTTTCTGCTACTTCATTATTAGTGTATAGAAACAAACCAATTTCTGTATATTTGTATCCTGCAATTTTACTGAGTTCACTTATTCTAATAGTTTTTTTGTGCAGTCTTTAGGGTTTTCTATGTATGGTATCATGTCATCTGTAAATAGTAACTGTTTAACTTACTCCTTACCAATTTGTATGCCTTTTATTTCTTCTTGTCTTATTGCTGTGGCTAGGACTTCCAGTTCTATGTCAAGTAAAAGTAGCTAGAATGGACATCCTTGTACTGTTCCTGACTTAGGAAAAAAGGTTTCAGTTTCTCACGATTCGGTATGATATCGGCTGTGGGTTTGTCATATATGGTTTTTATTATGTTGAGGTATATTTTCTCTAAAATCGATTTGTTGAGAATTTTTATCTTAAATGAATATTGAATTCATTAAATTTTTTTTAATCTATTGAGATGATTGTGTGATTTTGATTTATTTTGTTAATGTGGTGTTTCACATATTGATTGATTTGCAGATATTGAACCATCCTTGCATCCCGGGAATAAATCCCACTTGATTGTGGTGAATGATGCTTTTTTCCCTCCCCCCAAGATTGATTGATTGATTGATTGATTTTAGAGGTAGAGTGCAAGCAGGGGGAGGGACACAGGAGAGGTAGAGAAAGAATCCACAACCAGACTCCCTGACTGAGCTTGAAGCCTGATGTGGGCATGAATGGTGCTTTTTTTTTTTTTTTTAAGATTTTATTTATTTATTTGACAGAGATAGAGACAGTCAGCGAGAGAGGGAACACAAACGGGGGAGTGGGAGAGGAAGAAGCAGGCCCCTAGCAGATGAGCCTGATGTGGGGCTCGATCCCAGAACTCCGGGATCACTCCCTGAGCTGAAGGCAGACACTTAACGACTGAGCCACCCAGGCGCCTCATGAATGATGCTTTTATTGTTGTGTGTGATTTGCTACTTCTGCTGAGGATTTTTACATCTGTGTTCTTCAGGGATATGGCCTGTAGTTTTCCTTTTTTTGAAGGGTGATGCTGGCCTTGTAGAATGCATCTTGAAGCTTTCTTTCCTGTTCTATTTTTCTGGAATAGATTGATGAGAAAATAGATATTAATTATTCTTTAAATGTTAGGTAGAATTCACCTGTGAATCCATCTGGTTCTGGACTTTGATTTGTTGGGAATTTTTTGGGTTTTTTGAAGATTTTATTTATTTATTTTAGAGAGCACAAGCGGGGAAAGGGACAGAGGGAGAGAGAGAATCTAAGCAGACTCCATGCTGAGGGCAGAGCCCAACCTGGGGCTCAGTCTCACAACCCTGAGATCATGACCTGAGCCAAAATCAAGAGTTGGATGCTTAACTGACTGAGCCACCCAGGTGTCCCCAGAATTTTTTGATTACTGATTTAGTTTATTGACTGGAAATTGCTCTGAACTGTTCAGATTTTCTGTTTCTTCTTAATTCAGTTTTGGAAGATTGTATATGTTTTTAGAAATTTGTCCATTTCTTCTCAATTGCCCAGTTTTTTGTCATATAATTTTTCATTTTAGTTTCTTAAAATCCTTTGTGTTTCTGTGATGTTAGTTGTTACTACTTCATGTCTATTTATTTCGTTCCTTTTTTTTCTTCATGAGTCTAGCTCAGTTTGTCAGTTTTTTTTTTTTTTTAAAGATTTTATTTATTTATTCGACAGAGATAGAGACAGCCAGCGAGACAGTGAACACAAGCAGGGGGAGTGGGAGAGGAAGAAGCAGGCTCCTAGCGGAAGAGCCTGATGTGGGGCTTGATCCCATAACGCTGGGATCACGCCCTGAGCCAAAGGCAGACGCTTAACCGCTGTGCCACCCAGGCGCCGCTGTCAGTTTTGTTGATATTTTCAAAGAACCACCTGATTTCATTGATCTGTTTCAGTGTTTTTTAGTCTTTCATTTATTTCTGCTCTAAAGTTTATTTTCCTCCTCTCACTGCCTTGGGCTTTGTTCTTTTTCTAGTTCCTCTAGATGTAAAGTTAGATAGTTTGAGATTTTTCTTTTTTTTTTGAGGTAGGCCTTTATCACTATAAATTTTCCTCTGAGAATTGCTTTAGTTGCATTCTATAGACTTTGGATCAATGTGTTTTCATTTTCTTTTGTCTTCTTGTAGTTTCTGATTTCCTCCTTCATTTCTTCATTGATCCAGTGGGTATTTAGTAGCATGTTGTTTAGGCTCCATGTGTTTATGCTTTTGCCATTTTTTTTTCTTGTAATTTCTGCTTTCATAACTGTTGTGGTTGGAAATGATGGTTGATATGATTTCAGTCTTAACATTTATTGAGACTTATTTTGTGACCTAATATGTGATCTGTCCTAGAGAATGTTTCACGTGATTTTAAAGCAATGTGTATTCTGTTGTTTTGGGATGGAACGTTCTATATATCTCCGTTGAAGTCTATCTGTTCTAATATGTTATGTTCTAATAAGTTCCTTTTTAATTTTTTGCCTGGATGAAGTATCCATTGATATAAGTGGGGTGTTAAAGTCCCCTCCTATCATTGTATTACTGTCAGTTTCTCCCTTTACATCTGTTAATATTTGCTTATTAAGTGCTCCAATCGTGACTACATAGGTATTTACAATTGTTGTATCCCCTTGCTGGATTGATCCCTTTATTATTATGTAATGCCCTTCTTTCTCTCTTTTTACGCTTTAATGTCTGTGTTGTCTGATGTAAGTATGGCTACATAGGCTTTATTTCACTTCCATTTTCATGGAATATCTTTTTCTTCACTTCACCTTCAGTCTTCATGTGTCTTTAGGTCCGAAGTGAGTCTCTTGTAGGCAGCATATAGATGGGGCTTGTTTTGTTATCCGTTCTGTCACATTTAAAGTAATTATTGGTAAGTATGTACTTATTGCCATTTTATTCTTTCGTTTTTGTAGTTCTTCTCTGTTCCTTTCTTCTGTTGCTCTCTTGTGATTGATGACTTTCTTAATGTTAGGCTTGGATTTCTTTCTCTTGTGTGTATCTACTATAGGTTTTTGGTTGATGGTTACCATGAAGTTCTTATATGACATCCTAAATACTTAACAGTCTGTATTAACTTGATGGTCACTTAATTTCAAAGACACTGTAAAAGAACTTTATTTTTACTCTCCCCCTCTTCGCTGTTTTTGTGTTTTCATGGTTTACATCTTTTTATTTCATGAGTCCCCTTAACTAAATTTTAAAGATTTTATTTATCTTAGAGCATGCATGTTAGCAGGGGAGGCGCGGGGGGGGGGGAACATCTCCAGCAGACACTGTGCTGAGTATGAAGCCCATCATGGGGCTCAGTTGCTTGACCCTAAGATCGTGACCTGAGCTGAAATGAAGAATCAGATGCTTAACTGACTGAGTCACCCAGGTGTGCCACCCCCTTAACTAATTTTTTAGAAATAACTGAATTTATTTTGTCTTCTAACCTTTACACTAGCTTCATAAGTAATTGCTCTATTACCTTTAGTGTATGTTTGCTTTTATTCATGAAAGGTTTTCCTTTCCTAATTTTAATTATGGCCTTTTCTACTTAAAGGAGTCTCTTTATAGAAAGTGACTTTTTTCTCTGGTTGCTTTTAAGATTTTCTTTTTTTGCATTGATTTTTTTTTCAGCAACTTATTTATGATACGCCTTGGTGTGGTACATGTATATCATTATCCACTTAGGGCTTTTTATTGAGGACTTGTTATCAAGGATTAATGGTTGACAGCTTGGAAAACTGTCATTATTTCACTTTTTTTTTCCCCTAGTATTTCCTTTCAGTACTCCAGTTACACAGTTGATCACATATTTTTCCATTGAGACTTTTCATTTACTTTTTTATGTTTCATTTTATATTCTAATGTTCTGTCTTAAAGTTTACCAGTCTTTATTTCTGCAGTGTTTAATATGCTGTTATTTCTGTCCAGTGAGAAATTTGTATTTTAGGTAATGAATTTGTCATCTCTGCAAGTTCCATTTCATTCTTTTTTATATCTTTCATTTTTTCCCATTCTTTTGATTTCCGTGAAATTCTTGTTCATAGTTATCATTGTTCTAACATCTCTGTCCTTGTTCTGTTATCATTTTTGTCAAATCTGGATCTGTTTTGTTGACTGTTTTTTCTTGGTGTTTTCACATTTTCTTATTGTCATCTCTAGTAATTTTTGATAGAATGTGGAACATTGTCAGGGGTTACATTGTTGACTGTATGGATTTTGTTACTTCCTTTAAAGAATGGCTGCTATTTCAGTTAGTTTGGGGTTCCTTTGATCCCTTTGGAGCATTCTGCATTTTTTGTTTTCTTCTTTAGCTTTACTTCAGTGCATCTTGGGAGCTTTTTCTCAAGAGATGGTCCAGCTCTTCTATAAAACTGTGATCCTTCCTGGCTCTTCACTGAATGCCCTAAATGATTACCAAAGACTTTCAACTTTGACTCCAGGATTATGAACCTTTGGAATTGTTCAGGTTAAAACTCCCATTTCTTTTTTTAGTCTTGTGGAGATTTTTTCTCTATGCATGTGTCCAGTGCTGAGCAAAAACTTAAGGGGACCCATGTGTGGATTTCTAGAGATTTTTCTCTTTATACATTTTTTTTCCCCATTTATTAGAGAGCGAGGAAGTGAGCATGAACAGGAGTAGGGGCAGAGGGAGAGGAGAGAGAATCCCAAGCAGACTCCACAGTGAGCATGGAGCCTCACATGGGGCTCAGCCTCAACCCTGAGATCATAACCTGAGCCGGAATCAAGAGACGCTTGACTGACTGAGCTATCCGGGAGCCCCTTTATAGCTTCTTTCTCATCAGAATTCTGCCCTGCAACTTCCACTCACCCCAGCCTCCCTAAATTCTGATCTTGATCTCTTCCATTTAGCAATTGTGTTTTCCCGCTGTACCTGAATTTAGGTAAAGTGCCTCCACTTGGAAAGGTGGGTCAGTTGTAGGGATCACACTTCTCTCAAAGATTACAGTTGTGTACTACCTGTTGTTCAGTATTTGAGACCATTCTTTTTATTTTGTCCAGTTACTAATTTATGATTTTTCCTGTATCTTATAAATTGATATCTGGTACTTTCTTAATATTTCTTTTTCATATTTATTTTTCTATAAGGAATATTAGAATCAGCTTGTTTCACTTTCAAAAATCCTTTTTGTGTTTAAGGTTATCATGTGAAATGCATAGGTTAATGTAGGGAGAACTAATACCTTTGGCTTATTGAACCTTGATAGTCAAATACAGTAGCATATACCTTTTTAATTCGTGATTTTAACCAATAGTTAGTATCTATTGCTGTTTTGTGAGTTTTTACTAAAAATATTTATTATTTTCTCATACCTTTTTCTTTGTATGCAAGTAGTCATTTTTTTTTTTTAAATCTATTAGTGTGGTGACTTAGATGTATACCTTTTTCTAATATACAACCCATTTGTAAATTTCTGGTATGAAACCTAAGTCGTATATTTTAGCTTGGATTTTTGTATAGATTCTTGGATTACTTTTGATTGTTTTAAAAATTTATTTTTTATTTATTAAAGGGAGAGAGAGAGAAAGGAGGGACAGAGGGAGGCAGAGAGGCAGACTCCTTGCTGTGTGCAGAGCCTGAGCCTGAGATCATGACCTGAACCAAAACCAAGGATCAGCCGCTTAACCGACTGAGCTACCCAGGCACCACTACTTTTGATTGTTCTAAAATTCAAACTCCTAGCTTTCATTTAGAATCCTTAAATATAACAGACTTCGAAAATTCTTGAAAAGGAAGGAATTCTCAGAATGCATGAGGTATATGCATCATTGTGGTAAGGAGGGAGGCAACTTTTAGAACTACGACAATTATTTAAATGTACAGCTGACCCTGAACTGTGCTGGAGTTTGGGGGCACTGACCCCCACATTGTCGAAAAACTGCATATAACTTTTGACTCCCCCCCAAATTGAACTACTGTATTTTTAATATATATTTATATATTTTTTCACCTCACCCCCCAATGAATGTATTTTATATTATGGTTGAAAAGAAGTTGCCAAATGACAACAAGCAAAGGGAAGGTAGAAGAAAGATACAGGGTAGGCTGGAACGGCAGGACACTCACCTGGTTTGGGCACTCCTCTTCCCACTTCCTGTGTGTGTGAAGGTTAGTTCATTGAAGCCTTGAACTGAGAGGCAGCAAAGGAACCAGCTCTGGAGAGCGATTCTTGCTGAAGTGGCAGGGCCAGTTACTGGTCCTACTTGGCCAGGGATCACAGAATAATACCACATCACCAAAGGGCCTGGGGGAACCTCACAATGACAGGAAGAAGCCTGCAATGCAGAGCAGACAGCAGGGGGAGGTGCCATCCGCCATACCGAATGTTCTCCAAGTGGATAAGCTAATACCCCAGGGATCTAGCGGCTCACAGCTTGCCAGCATTTCCTGTAAGCAGAAGCTGCCTTAGGACCATGTAGGGAGTCAGGTGGATCAAGCCAACCTAGAGAGATGGTGGTAAAGGTGCTCTGCCGTCCCCTGGACGTTGCATAGAAGGAAGTTTTCTGCATTTCTGGGTAGTGGGTAAGGAGTGTTACTCCAGGATCCAGTTTTGCTAACTTTGGGTGGTGATGAGCAGACATCTGGTACCTCATTCTACTGTACTGTATTTATTGACCAAAGTCTGTATGTAAGTAGATCCCCGCAGTTCAAACCCAGGTTGTTCAGCTGGATTAATGTTTTTGTTTCAAAATAATTGTTAAGAGAATCATTTTATGCTGTTCATCTTGGCTTCTATTACAGGAATGTTTTTGACAGAGAAATAGAATTTGTTGTTGTTGTCGTTAAATCTGCTCAAGCAAATGTGCTGTGTTATAAAATTCGTGTTGATCCTGTTCCTCTGTGGTCTAGATTTATCAGAAAAAAAATTTAACCACCTGTCTCCATATGGAACTGTCTCAGTTCTCACTAATTCAGTTACATGAGGTGTTTTCCCTCTTTACAGGTTCAGTTTAACTTGCAGTTTACAAAACCAAATACATCACTAGGAGATGTTCATTCAGGAACAACTATTAGTGTGCCTTGCTCAACTGATAAGGAAAAGTAAGTACTTGTTGGCATAAAATTTAATGTTTGCAATTTTGAAAGTTATCTTAAATAATTTGTATCCGTGCTTGAAAGCTTTGATGCCCACTTATTTATCTGTGACATTTTAAGTTGCCGGTCAGTGGGATTGAAGTAAAGTTCCTTTTATCTGTAAGAAAGAGATTTCCCATATTTTTTTTAACTGTAGGAGACAGTTATACAGTAAAATTTTATTTTTTGAGAGAGACTTTCCTAGATAAGTGAACTACCTTTCATCTGCTTTTGGTCAAGTAGATAGAAATCTTTTTAACTCCCTTTAGTGTGGCTTTTGTTTTTGTTTGCTTGTATGGCTGTGTCTGCCTCTGGAAGCGCTCCATTTTTCTGAATTAATGCTTCCAGTGTAAAGTACTCTGAGAAGCCAGCTATTTTATTTTATTTTATTATTTATTTATTTTTTAATTTAATTTAAGTTTATTATTTATATTTTAAAGATTTATTTATTTTAGCACATGACCAAGGGGAGGGACAGAAGGAGGAGGGAGAAAAGCTGACTTCCTCTGGAGCACGGAGTCCCATGACTCCATCTCGGGGCCCTGAGATCATGACCTGAGCCGAAACTGAGAGTCAGACCCTTAACCGACTGAGCCACCCAGGCGACCCAGAAGCCAACTATTTTAAACTGCTAGAATTCTTTGCTAAGAATAACAAGGCTTGTGAGATTGTCCCATACCTACCAAAATAAGCTTTAATTTTATGACTTGTTTTGCCTACTCAGAAATGCCTTCGTATTTTTTAGCTTTTACACAGGTTTTACCTAGTGAGGTTTGTCCATCAGTGAGCTGTGACTACATGAAACAGCTCGTGAAAACTTGTCTCTCTGGGTGGTCTCTCTGGTAGTCTACACATTTGTACAATTTTTTTTCTTATTATGCTTCCTACTTTAATCACTCATTACCATGAGCTGTCATCATTCCAATATATTGCAGAATAAATTACTAATAGTTCCAAGAGGCTTCTTATCCCAGTTCTCTGGCTCTTATTCATTAGCTTCTCTAAAATTGGCACCAGCATGAATATTACAATAGTTCATGAGCCTCTCTTTTAAAAAACAGATTCTTTGAAGTCTTGAAATGTATGTATTTGTTATATTTAATCTCACACTTGTTCAAGAGGCAGAGCATCTGGAATTCATGTTAATGGTAGAACACCATGTTTATATATTTAACTCTGTCCTGCACACCAAGAGCAATTTTACTTGCAGAAAATACCGTATCTGGGGGTGCCTGGGTGGCTCAGTCATTAAGCTTCTGCCTTTGGCTCAGGGCGTGATCCTAGAGTCCTGGGATCGAGCCCCGCATTGGGCTCCCCTGCTCTGCTAGGAGCCTGCTTCTTCCTCTCCCACTCCCCCTGCTTGTGTTCCCTCTCTCGCTGGCTGTCTCTCTCTGTCAAATAAATAAATAAAGTCTTTAAAAAAAAAAGAAAAGAAAATACCGTATTTGTGGTACAAAATCAGACGTGTCCATAAAATTAGGACTGTTCAGCTATTTTGAGTATTTTCTGTTTGTAATTGGCTTTTTCCATTATTTGTTGTCAGCTAGGAAAAAGTGGCAATGGGTATCAAAAGTTAAAGGAAAACAAGTTAAAATTGAAAGAAATACCTATTCACCCACTTACTTCTTTTCTGAAAATTGGAAAAAGACCAATTTTAAGAATGTACATTGTTTTACGAGTGCCTTTAAATTCTTGTTACATGGAACTACTAGAGAAGCTTGGCACTGGACAGATTTAGAAAACAGGAATATGGTGGTAGAAAGGGGAAAAATACAACTACGTAAATGCCCCCCATGTTTTTCCAGAATTTTATGTTTGTATTCATCTGACTAAAATTTAATATTAATTTTAATAGTGCATATTAATGACAAGTTTGAAGTACTATAAAATTTTGAAGTGCTTTTGGCAAAGGAAAAATCTTACTCATATTTTTATTTTTTTAAAGTAGGCCCCATGCCTAGTTTCAAATGCAGTGAAGGACTTGAACTCACAACCCTGAGATCAAGACCTGAGCTAAGATCGATTTGAAGGGTTAACCAACTGAGCCACCCAGGTGCCCCTTACTCATTTTAAATACAAGATAGGAATTATTAAATGATATTCTTGAAGCATGAACATGTTTTCATTCATCATGTATCATTTATGCATTGTCGTTTTAGTTTCATAGTACTGGAGTTTTCATTTCCCCTATAGTCTTTAGCTTAGCTCTTCAACTTACTAGTGTTATTATAGTCTGTTTACTGGTAAGGGTATTTTCGTTCATGGCTAAATTACTTGCTTAAGAAACCAGTGAAGAATGATTTATTTTGAACAAAGCTATAAACAGAATTAGTTTATTTTTATTTTTTTTAAGATTTTATTTATTTGACAGAGAGAGACAGCCAGCGAGAAAGGGAACACAAGCAGGGGGAGTGGGAGAGGAAGAAGCAGGCTCTTAGTGGAGGAGCCTGATGTGGGGCTCGATCCCAGAATGCTGGGATCACGCCCTGAGCCAAAGGCAGATGCTTAACCACTGCGCTACCCAGGCGCCCCCAATTAGTTTATTTTATATATAGTATATGTTATGTCTGTAGATTAGATAAACCTTCAAAATTATTAAAGTGAAAATAAGGCTTTGTTAAGTAAATAATTACTATTTTCCTTTCAAGTGGTGCAAATTTAGGGCTGGAATCCAAATACCTGAAGAAAAGGGAAGATAGCATTCCTTTACGTGGGCTCAGCCAAAACCTGTTCAATAACCCAGGTGAGAGGACAGTTCTGAAATGGATTTTACACTGTGGTTTAATTGACTATATTTTATAAAGACTTAAGTGAATACAAATAATCTTTTTTTGTCCTCATTTGCAGACCATCAAAAAGATGGCACTTTGGGAGCATTACAGACATCTTCCAAACCTGCAGTGCTCCCTCCTGCATCTTCCGCGTATTTCCCCGGGCAGTTAACAAACAGTTAATGCCAATGTTGTCTTTTACTTCTTATTGAAATTTCAGAAATTCCCATGGTTTAAAAATATATGAACAGCATAGATCAAATCCTAAGCCAGCAAGTTGCAAAGTTTACTTGAGCTTACTGTATTAGATTGTCTGGATCCTTTCTAAGAACTGCTGTGGTTTCATGGCAAGCTACAGGAGCCAGTTTGTACTTGGGGGCCTCTGAGTGAAGATTCTGAGTAAATGACACTTTTTAGTTTGTGAACATGGTTGTTTTAGAGAATAATAGTATGAATTTTATTAAATGAATCCTTAGAAATTCTCAGAGGTTCTAAGGAAAGAGTTGATCCTTTTATAAGGGACATTCTAGTCATTGAGTATCTGGGTAAATGAAAACCTGCTCAGACATATGAATGTCAATAATTCATTTTATCATTTTCATTAGTAAAATAAGAGTTTTAAATTTAACACCTGAAAATTATGAGGGAAAATGATTATCTCCAAAGATAACTATATTATTTACAGTAAAGGGAAAAGTCCTAAAATTACCTTCAATGAATGAAATTAATCCTTCATAGCAAGTATTTTCTTTGCAGTATCTTTAAATTAGCTATTGAACAAGTCTAAGTAATTCTGATAAATTACAAAAATAATTTGGACTATGTATTTATGTAATGTATTTATACAATGTATTTATATAACCCAGATTGGGTATAAAGTGCTTTTAATCATTTGAGCTGCAAAGTTTATAGAATTTCAAGCTTCCTGGAAATCTACACTTACCCAGTTTTTCTCTTTTGTTTGGAGTTTTATTAGTTTGTTATGCAGTTAAATCTATATTAGTGGAATGTTTTAAAAATAAGTACTATACAGAATACTTTAAGAGCATCATGAATATTCATTTTTTAAAATAATATCAGATTGGGTTCATTTTAATGTTTGCTTAATAAGGTAAGCAAAATGAATAACTTCTATAAGTTACAACTTTTTTCTCTCCCCTGTAACCAACCCAGTTTTAAGTAAGAATTATTTAGAAAAAAATTAGGTCAAAAAAATCCACCTAGAATCAAAGGGTCCCATTTTATTTTCTTGTTCATGATCACCCAGTCCAGAGGAGCGTTCTCTTCCAAAACGTATAAATCTTGTTTGCAAGGATTGCTAATGCTCTTGTGATTTTTAAAAAACTATTTTCAAGGACCTTACTACACAGATGAGGAAAGAGAATTCAATATATTAATATCAATGTTATTGGGTTCATGATAAGACAAAGAATGTAGTATTTGCTCATATTTTTCTGAAGCCACAATATTGAGTCTTGATACTTTGAAACTGTGCTGGTAGTTGGCAACCAGTCTTAACTAGGGGATTTATTCTAAAAAATTTAGTAACCATTACTGGGTAGTGACTTTTTATATGTGACTTGTCATTTCAATATACTAAAGGAGTATTAGGTAAGAATACTTGGTAGCACTTACTATTAATCTGGAAAGTAGCCTCTTGGTGATATTAGAATCTTTCCTGTAAATATTATGTAATATATATAAAACATTGTGACAGGGTTTGGATGGGACTTAGGACATACAGGTAGTTCTTTTTTATTTGAAATTGTTTTGCAGTGTATAGCTGTACATGTGTTAATAATCACAAGGTTGCACTTAATGTATTTCTGTAAACTGTGAGCTTTGTTAATAAAGTATTTATGGAGTATGACTTGTATATAAAAACAAACAGCATTGATCTGCAGTTGTTGACTATGCTTAGAATTTAAGTACTTCGTTTAATTTACGGACTAAGTTTTCATTTCTTGTCTTTCCTACAGGAGTATTTTGTAGTGGGGGAGAAAAAAAAGGGATTGAAGGGAAAACGGTGTAAAGCTTTGATTTGTTACTGTAAAAATGATTATGGTAACAAATAAAGCCAAAACAGACCTTATAGGGAATCACAGATCAAGACTTTCTTTTAAAAAAAAAATCATTAAAATATTTAATTTTATTAACAGAATATTTACATTTTTTAAGACCTTATTTAACCATAGTGAATGTTCCAAGTTTAAAAAGCATTGAGCAATAACCACACACAAGGTGAAAACAGTGTAAACTATACAATACTTTATGTACAATTTTTACAAAGTAACACTTTTTTAAATAATATAACTGGACACAAAAATATACACTTTAGAGAAATTCACATCAGTAATTGTATAAAGCTCTCTTCTAGGGTCCTGAAAATTTAGGACAAACATTAGCTCTGTAAATAAAGTGTTACTGTGACAGTCCTGAAAGGCCACTATATATATTTATCTACATATAGATATCACATTGACATTTTCAAGGCTACCAGCTTTACTATATAATTTTTTAGATTATGTATTCAAGTGTTGAGGTTCTTATGATTATGCAAATATTAAAAGAATAGTGGTATAAGTAGCTGGGGAACAAATCTGAGCCAGCGTTTAGATTTACAGACTCTACCCCCAATTTAAATTCTAAATGGCTGATATTTTCTCATTTCAAAAACAGTGGTGAATGTTTAAAATAAAATTACTACAAACAAGCTTGAAACATGATTCAGATTTAGTACAATTTTCTTTAGTTTTTTTTTTAATGCAAACAATTCATTTACCATTTTACTTTAGTGCATCTGCATTAAGGCTTTGAATTATTTGACCCAAGATTTTACAATGTTAAAAACGAACAGGTCCATAACCGTACTCCCTACTCTGTCTCGCTGTGAGTCAGCATCAATAGAGTTAAAGCTCAACACCTGAAGGAAACGGTAGCAGAGACGTTGCTAGTATCTAAGAAGGTACGTATATAGTTTTTAATTAAAGGACGTATAATAAAACAAAAAGCTTAGTGGCAAGAAATTGGTGCTAATAAACAAAAGGTTTCTTTTCAAAAGAAATTGTAACATCTTTGGAAAACTGTCTGGTTCTGGTTCTTTCTTTAGTTCCCACGGAGTTCATGCAGATACATTTCTTAAGACAATCTTAAAGTACATCGTAGATGGAAATGGAATGTACATCCAGAACTACAGGTGAAAACTAAGACCTGGGTGTGATAGAAAAGTCTTCCTGATTTCAGTCCTCACACGTTTGTGTCCTGGAGTAAAGGTTCTTTGGCCTCTCCTGGCGCTTGTGTACTATGAGGATGGCTGTGGCTGCCACAGTGCTTTCTCCAGCTGCTGGACCGTAAGCTTAAATTGGTATGTTCTGGAATAAACAAGGCAACAAGCAGAGCCAGCAGTACTGAACAGGCTCCAAAGAGGAAGGGGGGGCCAGGGATGATCGAATTCTGAGAAAGAAAAAGATAATGAGGATTATTGCACCGACATCTCTGCTCCTAAGAAACTGCTTGTTTTTAGTAATCCCAGATGGCTATGGATTACAAGCCAAGGGCTTCTCTCTTTCTTCATCAGAGCCACAGATGCATTTGCTTTTCAGGAGAAAAGGGACACTATCATACTCTCACTATAAAATTCTGAGGATAACAACTGATCCAACAAACAGCCACGAGATTTTTTTTAAAAACAGCCTATGCAAAAGCAGACGACTGTCGCTTGCAGCACAGAATCTGAACACGTGCTCTGAGCCTTCATTTCATCAGTTCAACAGGAAGATCTCACAAGGACAGACAATTAAGTAGCATATGCTGTTAACCACAGAAGCGGAATCAGTGACCGTTTTCTTTGTTTTAAAAGCTAAATACATTCTCTAGTAACTGAAAGTGCAGGAAACAAACACAGCTGATGCTGTTACCGTAAGAATCAAAAAGGCCTTTGTTTTAGCCCAAAGTTACGTTCATTCTTAGCAAAAACTCGCACAGCCAGTTTAACCTGTGTCTGGCCCACAAGCAAACATTCATTTCTATTTAAAAGCAGCCTTGGCTGGCAGATCAGTGCGCGCTGACAAGGGACCAAGGAGCTGTTCAAGGGACCAAGGAGCTGTTCGTACTGGCTACGGTGGGGATGTCTGCCGTTAGTGTTTTCAGTTGGAAGGAGGTCAAGTACAGCAAACAAGTGCACAGAGCTGTGAAGCAGCACCTAACGGCCGTCCGCTACAGAGGGCAGGCCTCAGCCGGAGTCCCGATGAGACCGCGGTACAGACGGGTGGCCGTTACCCGTGCCATGAGGTGTCATATCACCAACTAGAATATTTCAGTAATTCTTAAATTCTTGAGGGAAAAGGTATGAACAGCTGATTTCAAAAAGAGGCAAGTGGGGGCACAGTCCCTTCGGCTTTGGTTTTTAAGTGCTGTAGATCTAAAGTAATCATCTCACATAAAAGCTTGGGTGACCAAAAACCATTTTCTCTTTCAATCCAGCCAAATGAACTGTATTTTTATCACGTGAATGAAGAATTACCTGTTCAAAGTGGTGCTGTGGGCTTGTGTTTGTTCCCAAGTCTGTTCCTGTCATTGGCAGTTCTTTAAGTTCCACATGGAATATGTAGAAGATGAATCCATAAAGAGCTGGTCCCAGACCATTGCACAGTCCTCGGATTCCTGTTATCATTCCCTGAACAACACCTAAATTGTTCACACAAATTATGTAATGCACCGCGTATTTTTTCCTGCCCTAGAACCAGTACAAACAGGAAGTCCATCTAAAACCAAAGTTCTCATCAGACACGAGCAATTTACCAAGATGACATTAAAGAGCACTCAGAAGCCATCAGATCCACAAAGTAACACGTTACAAATGTGAGATCAGGTAAACCCAACCCAGACATAGGTCAGTTTAAATAGGTGGGCAAAAGCACTTTCCCTTTAAAACATCCCTGGCTAAAAATCAGGCATGAGTTCCCAAGTATATTTGTTAAAAAAAAAAAAAAAAAAAAAAAAAAAAAAAAAAACTGCTCCCAAGCAGCTACTTAAGACCCCACTAAATCAAATACAGAGTTTTGTTTTTCTCTGGGATCTTTTCTCAAATTTAAAATGCAATTTGCTTTAGTGACAGGCCTTTCCTTCCTCATTTATCAACCAAGTCATTGCCGCCACTCTTTTGTAACACCCCGCCTCTTTCCCCTTTATGACTAGAGAAAACACACCCTTTTCAAGGAATTATTTACCTGTTAGCATTTTGAGAATTAAATGTTCCAATCACAAAAAGCGTAAGATAAAAATGTTTTTCTAAGGTCTTTAGATAACTGAAACCTAAGATTTAAATAAAAGGGTTACTTAAACCCAAGGTGTCTAGCCCATCATAGCAAACACTTAATAGTGAACATAAGGTGGCCAGCCTACATCCCTAGACCTTCTAGCAAAAGAACAGATACGGCCACGTATTCAGAGCGAGAGACATGGTTACAGATGTCCACCTAAGGACAATACCCTGGAATCTGCTCTTCCTTTTAACAGTGAAAGCAGTTTTAAATTTTTTACTTTGAAGACATAGTTACAATTCTGTACTGAGGAAGGAAATAGAACCTAGGATTTAGGAAGACTGTGCTTTGAAATAATTATGGGTTCTTGTCAACTCACCTTGTTGATCAGCATCAGCAGTTCGTGAAACAAGGGCACTGACCGCTGGAAAGGTAATGCTAGACATGGCTGCGACCGCCCCGGCGGCCCACATCATCCTGTAACCAGAAGCAGCAAAACAAAAATACATTCTCCACTGTGCCTGTCAGTCAGAATACACGCTTGAATTCGTGTAACTGTTACTGCAAGATGTCCGTGGTACAGGGAAAAGGAGAACCGTACTTGGTCTATTCCTTCCGTCCTACGTGACTCTGGGCAAGTCGCTCTAAGGCCTGAGCGGTAGGTGGGGACGGGGAGGCCGCTGAGAATAACGTACATCATTACGTGCCTCTGCAGCCAGTGAGTCAGTCTGCGGCCGTGTTCCCGCAGACCCGGGCTGCAGTGTGAAGCTGCTGATCTGATCTAAGCCTTGGGTGTTCGGGGCTTGAAACCCGAAGTAAGTGTTTTACATCATTTAAAGTGTGAGCACCCCTTTGTGAAACTAGCCTGGAAAACAAAACATCCGTCAAAACACATTCCTGATGCTGCTCCTATCCAAATCCCAACAGAGGCAGTATGTTCAGGGGAATGAAACCTGAATGAAGCGAGCTGAGCCCCGTCATCCCGAGCGTAACGGCGTGCCTGCGCGGCCTGACCTCGACGGTGCGAGCACCATGCCCCTGCAGGCCACCAGACTGGCAAGAAAAGCAGAGCCTTTTCTCTGGCATGAAGCTGGGACCAAAACAATCGGGCTTTCTCAATTAACTTCTGGCCTGTTGTCAGTAATGATCACTGATTCTATACAACATTTTTTTTTCCTAACCAGAAAATTAAAAAAAGTAACGCTAGCTTTCAGGGCTTTGTTGCTTTGCGATTACATGTTTTATCCTAATGACAGACTGATACAAAAATGCTCAGCAGAGATTTAAAAACTAATCTCATTAAAAAATCTAATCTGTCACATAGAAAATGTCACACCTTTCTGTCTTTAAGCCATTCTAGAATATACAAATACACAAGTGCGAAATCTGTATTACATACATTTTGAGAGAAAAAAAGCACAGTAGGAGACAGATTAAAATCTAGTAATACTAAGCCCTAGATGAGAAGCAAATATAAAAATGTCTGTCAATTAGGGGCGCCTGGGTGGCTCAGTCAGCTGGGTGTCCGACTCCTGATTTTGGCTCAGGGTCCTGGGATTGACCTCCACACCAGGCTCTGTGCTCAGCAGGGAATCTGGTGGGGATTCGTCCTCTCCCTCTGCCCCTCCCCCAACCACGTGTATGCTCATGCTTTCTCTCCTCTCCAAAATAAATCTTTAAAAAAGTCTGTCAATTATACCTCGATAAAGCTGAAAAAAAACATCAAAAATTTAAAAATTAAAGTATACCTACCAAGGTTCTGAACCAAAGCCATACCATGCCAGCTGTAATATTTGAAATCCTAGACCCAATAAAATGGTGTTCTTATTTCCAATTGACCGCATAAGTAAACTCAAGACTATGGTCTAGAAAAGAAGAAAAACCAGAACAGAATCGTTTATCAGAAAAGAGCTTTTTAAAAATAAAAATAAAAAATACTTGGTGACTTCCTTCAATTCTGCAATATAAAAGGACAACCACCACTTTTCTGCATTTTGGTTTTTTAACAACTGCCCTGAATATATTTTGAGACCATTACTCCGGGTCATATAGAGCAAATGAAAAGTCCCTTTGCTGACACAGATCCAGATTCAGGGAAGAAGAATGAAAACAGAAAAGTGAACTTTCTATTCAGTACATTTCTACTGACCACTTAAATCAAATTATAAGCAGTATCATCAAAAGGTTCGAACCAATGATTTGGGGATCCCTGTTATGTAATAGCTTTAAAAGTTTTTATGGGTCCAAGTTAATCCAAAATGCTTATCCTCCCAACTAAGCAAAAGTGAACAGTACAAGAATTACTCTATATCCTTCACCTAAATTATTGCTGAAAGCATGATGCTTTTACAAACAGTAAATAGGTGTAATAAGTATGATTTGGGAATAGTACAGTGTAAGAACACAGCCTGTATCATAATCTTGGCTCTGTGACCCTGGGCAAGTTACTTCACACTGAAACAGTTCTGTCTCTTACAAAATGGCAATAATAGTACCTACTTCAAAATTCTGTCATGTCGGTTAGAGGAAATATTTACAAAATGCTTGGCATTGTGCTTGGCACACAGTAGGTGTTTAATAAACAATACTATGGGTTGGATGGGTTTTCTTTTCCTTCAAAGCTAAAAGAAATTCAGCAATGATTTGGGGTCATCAGAAAATATTTCTTGCTATTTTTAAAAATTTTATTTATTTATTTGATAGCACGAGACAGGGAACACAAACATGGGGGACCTGGAGAGGGAGAAGCAGGCTCCCCGTTGAGCAAGGAGCCCGACTCGGGGCTTGATCCCAGGATGCTGGGATCATGACCTGAGCTGAAGACAGACGCTTAATGACTGAGCCACCCAGGCACCCCTATTTCTTGCTATTCTAATGAAAGTACTGAATATACTACTTAAGACAGCTTGTAAGTCCACAGAGGAAAAGGTGAAAATAAGTCAGGAAATCACTACTTGACGACTGGCTGACATTGTAAATGTGCAATTATCAAATATCAGTTTAAAATTCTTTAAACTGAGGGTGCCTGGATGGCTCAGTTGGTTAAGTGTCTACCTTCGGCTCAGGTCATGATCCCGGGGTCCTAAGATCGAGCCCCACAGAGTCCCACATAGGGCTCCCTGCTCAGTGGGGAGTCTGCTTCTCCCTCTGCCACCACCCCCCACCCCCGGCTCATGCTCACACTCTCTCCTGAAAAAATTAATAAAATCTTCAAAATAAATAAAATTCTTTAAATTGAAATAACAATATAAGAGCTTAATCAGATACAATCACAAGGCAGTGGAAAGCAAATGAAGAGTCCTGTAAGGGTTCTTGAACAATTGACACTCATCGCTTTCTTCTCTCAGATTTCCCCTTAAATCATTAGTGAGTATAAGACTGAGTTCTGGGGGCGCCTGGGTGGCTCAGTCGTTAAGTGTCTGCCTTCAGCTCAGGGCGTGATGCCAGAGTCCTGGGATCGAGCCCCATGTAGGACTCTCTGCTCTGCTGGGAGCGGGCTTCCTCTCCCACTCCCCCTGCTTGCGTTCCCTCTCTCACTGGCTGTCTCTCTGTCAAATAAATAAATAAAATCTTTAAAACAAACAAACAAAAAAAGACTGAGTTCCACAAGGCATGGAACCTTGCCGGATTACATTCTTCTCAACAACCACAACCACAAAAGGGAACTCACCCACAGTAAGCAGTTAGCAAAGAAAAACTTCCTGTATACAGCACACCCTACCTGGGAACACTGATTTTCTCCCCAAGGGCAGGAACTTTCCTTAAATATCTGTACCTTTGTATCCAGCAGCTACCGTACGTTCTTAGTATTTACTGGAAAGTATGTGATTTATATGTCACAATATCCTCAATAATAATGGGATAAATTACTTAGTATATACAGTGTGCTAGACAAGAAAAATTATTTAGTTTAACTCATTTTGCCCCAAAGGTTAAATGACTAATTTAACCAAGATGTACATAGCTAGTTAACAATTAACTGCCATCCGTTTTGGTCAGTTAATCAAATATTTGACAAGTTCCTACCACATTCCACTCCTATTCTAGGTCTAAGGGAAGTGACCCAAAGGTTAGGGAATAGGTCAAAGTACAGGTCAGCAAACAGAATACCTCACCTTGGAGAGAGATGGACGTAAGTGTACTGGTTTAGCAGGATAACTGCAGGCTGTAGCTGCTATGGAAAAAAACTGAAAGGGGGTAGCGGGGTAGAGGTGCTGCTTGAACCAGGACGGGCAGAGAAGGCCCTTCTGAGGTGACAGCTGAATGGGGGGGGAGGTGGCTATGTATCTCAGGGAACAGTGCTCCAAGCAGGGGGTGACAGCAGATGCAAAGGCCCTAAACTGGAGTGTATTCAACAACATGGGAGAATGGGACAAAATGAGGTCACGTTGAGTCTAGGTTTTATTCTGGTTGCAACGGAAAGTAAATTTTACAAGAGGATTAAAATTTCACTCTACAGGAGCGCCTAAGTGGCTCAAGCGTCCAACTCTTGATTTCGGCTAGGTCATGATTTCAGGGTTGTGTGATCAAGCCCCGTATAGGGCTCCATGCTCAGTGTGGAGTGTGCTCGAGATTCTCTCTCTCCCTCTGCCCCTCCCCCTGCTCACACTGACTCTAAAATAAATAAAATCTTTAAAAAAATTCACTTTACAAAAATTACTTTGCCAAGTGGCTCATAAACCATAGGGAAACAAACACGGAAGTCACAAGACCAGATGGAGGCAATAGCCACGGCTTAGACTGGCTACTGCTAACTGAGCGGGGGAGAAATGCTTCAATTCAGCATGACTTTGGAGACAGAGGTGACAGGAGAAACCATGTGAGGGACTGAATGTGTGGTAAGGATAAAGAACGGCAGGAATCAACAAAAATGACACCAAGGTTTGTTGTGGCCCCGACAACCAGGAGTGCGGTGACCCCCATCAATGAGATGAGCAGTGCTAAAGGGAAGGAATCCAGATTTTAGTTTTGCTTATACCGAGTTTAAGATGCCCAACATGTGTGTCAACCAGGAGCTCAGGGGCTGGCCTGGAGGTAGAAATTTGGGAGTCGCCAGCATTATGGAGGACTAGAGAAGAACACTGAGGAAATATGTCCAACAACATCCCTGCACTCATGTAAACATTTATTTAGTGCATAAGTTAGAACTCACGCCTCCTGGCACCAAAGAAGTGATGGGGCCTAAAAGCCCCAGAGGGGACAGCAACCATTTGGCTCCCACTGGAAAGTGGGTCTGCCCATGTTTCCAGATCTTATCGTTTGGGGGGAGAAGCTACATACACATATTTTCATATAACCTCCCAATTTTTAAATGCTTACTACTAATTTTTAAAATAAGTATGTGTGTATGATTTACTGATTCTGTTTTTTTAAGTAATCTCTACACCCAACACGGGGCTCGAACTCCCAACCCCAGGACCAAGAGTCACATGCTCTACCTACTGAGCCAACCAGGCACCCTTTTTAAAGTTTTAAAACAGCATGGAAAAAAAACCCAATGGCCTCTAATTTAGCACTGAACTGGGTTGCAGGCACAATACAGGGTGCTACAGTGACCAAGACGAATGTGATATAATCCTGACCTCACAGTCTACTCAGAGCTCTACTAGGACCCAAAATCTACCGAGGCAAAAATAATCACAAATAAACAGAGGTAAAAGCGATAGTACAGTATATTCTATACAATGACAGAGATATGCCTCAGTTAGTATGGGAACTTGGAGAAAGGATACTCAGGGCAGAGGGAGGGGAGGCAGAAACAGCAGGAACAAAGGCACAAGGGCAAGCAGTAACATGAGCAGGCAACAAGTTATTCTCAACAGTATACTTGACATAAATGAGAATACAAGACAATCCTTCTACCTTTGGGGTTTATAGTACACTTAATATTTTAGTTCATATAACGACAGCAATGTAATGATCAGTATTTCTATATACACTACATACTTCCATTCACCCGTTTTTGAAGTCCAACTAATTTTCTCACTTTTTTAAATGTGAAAATTCATCTCAAAAATGGTATTTCTACGTAGCCCTCAAAAGCTAAATGGTCATTTCAGGACCATATTCCTTGTGGGCTGGGTACATAAGGCCTGCTGTACCACCAGTGCTGGCTGGCTGGTGGCTCATTTCCCCCCAGACTCCAAGCACTGCGAGCGCTCCCCACACAAACCCAACCACGCCCCTCCTGCATCCACAGCTGTTTTCCATCTTGCATCCTTGTGCCAGGTGCCCTCTGCTGAGCACAGGGAACACTTCCTCCAAAGCACCTTCACTTCACTCAAGCAGTGTTACTCCCGAATGTATAAGGCACCTGCAGCTTCCAGATCAGTGAAATATGAAACAGAACTTACTAACACTTTAGAGCTATTCATCCCCTAAGTGCCATGACAGTAAATGGTAGCTTGTTCTCTTTGTCTAAATCTTGAACAAAATATTAGCAAACATAATCTCAGCAATGTATGAAAAAGATAAGACATCATGACCAAGCTAGATTTTTCCAGGACTCAAGGCTGGTGTAACATTCGATAGCTCCGCAAGCTCTACTGTCTGTACATTTTCCTTGGTGTTATGCTTCAGAAAGGTGTTTTTTAAAAAGCTATTTTTACATATAGGCAACAATATACTTTCCCCCAGAGCTGAGGTGCACTTTTCTGACAGCCAGGAATGCATATTTAAATGCAACATTATTCCTGATTAAGGAGCTTCAAGATAAAATGGAAGTTAGAATGGGGTAACTGGGTGATGGACATTAAGGACGGCACATGATATAATAAGCATAGGTATTCTATAAGACTGATGAATCACTGACCTCTACCTCTGGAACCAATAATATATGTTAATTGAATCTGAATTTGAAAAAATATTTTAAAAATAAAAATTAATTAATAAAACGGAAGTTAGAAATAGTTCTAATTCTCAATGCCATATGTATGCATGTGTGGGGCCATGGGTATATTATAGAATTAAATTTAAATTTGAAATTTATCACTAAACCTACCAAAAATTCAAAAATGATGAAATCTGCAGAAGGAATCCTACACCTAAGAGATGGTAAAACATCTAAGGGTCTTATTAAATGGACCCTGCCTTTCATTTTCTGAGGAACAGAATAAAACAAACAAAGCTGCAATCTGAAGACGAGATCTAAGGTGAGAAAGAGTGTTAGATCACCTACAGTCTAGAAAAAGCAAAGCTCAACAGAAGAAATGAGTAGGGCTTTATTCACGGAAAGGAGAAATACTGCCTTGAGAAAATTCTGGTCACTGGAATATACTACTTGATCATGGAACAGAGAATTGAGGGAAAGATGAAATATCTCCTAAGAAAATACAGATCCCTGGGTTAATATCTTATTCATCAAACAACTGCTGGCTACCAACTGGGTTTCTAGGGTAAATAGTTCATGTCATTCCTCTGCTCAAAACCCTCTAATGGCTTCCTATCTTCCTGTCAAGTCTCAGGATAACCTGTGAGGCCCCAGATGACCTGGCGGTCCCCCTCCACTTCTCTGACTTCATTTCTTGACGGTCTCTCCCTCGCTCGCTCCACCAGTTTCTCACGCATGCCAGCTACAGTCCCTCCTTAGAGTTTTACTTCTGTTCCTGCTGCTTAGAATCCCCCTCTTCCAGATCTCCCCAGGGCTTGCTCTTCATTCCTTCAGGTTTCTGCTCAAATGTCACCTGTATCATTCTAGGCCTTCCCAACCCTTCCAAGTAAAACAACACCCAGCCCCCAGTCCCTCTGGATCCCCAGCAGCAATTTTCTTTATTGTTTTCTTTACACCTAATACGTTTACACGGACATATTTATGAGGTTTCTGTCTTACCCTGCAAGATGCAAACTCTACAACAGCAGGGATTTAGTTAAGTTCCCTGCTTCCACCCCCCAGGGCCGGACAAATGGCGGTATTCAATAAATATGTAAGGACTGATATAAAATTTTAAGTTTATGCAGGTGTACACTCTAGTTTAAATCAATAAACTATCTTTTGGGTTTATACATTATATAATGCTTAATATGTGTCAGCCCCTCAAATCTGATCAAGACTTAGCAAACACTTAACAAAACTGAATTTCTGAACCTACAAACCTCAGATTCCTGACACTGGTGACTCCACCAAGAAAATGTCACTTGAGTATCACTTGAGGCCCCTTTTGGATGGTCAGCCAGGAGCAATGATCTACCTCCTCACTGTCTAACTAAAAAGAGACTCACCTGTGCAATAATGGAAAGAATGCCAAGGACTGCTATAAATGCTGCAACACTTTCTGGTGAAAACTTCATTATCTAGAACGTTTCCAGAAAAAGAAACATTAATAAAGACAAAAGTACAACAAACGCCATACTGATGCAACTGCTTGCATATTAACATTAAACGGGCCAGAAAAAAAAATATACAACTCATTTATAACCAAAGAATTCTTCAGAGGAAGAATCTGGCTTTCGCCAGGAACCACATTTGTAACAACTGTTAACATACCAAAAATAACAGCTACTTAATTTAGATTTGGTAAATCTAAGTTCCTTAATTTAGATTAGATTTCATAAATTGGAGACAGCTATCAAGCACTCAGAATCCATTTTACAAGTAAGTATTGCACTGTTTTGTGCTTTTTACAGGTATTGAGAGAGGCGTCCTCCTGCTTGGTAAGATCAGTGTCAAGGAGGGAAAACAAATGCTCTCAGAACGGCCAGCTGCTGCACGGATACCTGCTTACATCACCGAGACAGGAGCAGATGGATGGACTGCAAGCGTCCCATCACTTCTACATGCAACACATAAGTTCAAGCCACAGACACGGACAGGACAGTCGTATCCTGCAGAAGCCAAAGTCTTAAAAGATACGCGTACGGGGCATGAAGCACTCCGCACAGGAAGTTAAGGCTAGCAAGCCGTTTACAAAACAGGCATGTAAAAAGTCTCTGCTGTCATAGCTCTCGAGAGTAACTACTTTTGTTATGAAGGCCCTACACGATGGAAGAAAAGCCCCCCGCGGCACGAGAGGATCTCACCTGTCTGAGGTATAAGAAGAAGCTGGAGTACTGGCCCGCCTCTGGAAGGTAGGAGAGGAACACCGTAATGCAGATAAGCAGCACTATGGAGTCCTGGCCCACTTTTTTTAAGGACTAGAATAAGAAAAAGACTGATATAAGGTCTTACAGCCAAACACTGAGCTGCTCGTATAAATATACAGTGTTATCTTCTGGCCGTGTACATATAGACACTTAGCCGTGTTTTCAATGTCTTTCATCCTCCCCAAACTATTCTGAAAAGTATTTCAAAATATTTTTAAAAATCTGTCGAGATGTTTTCCCCAAGGAAACATCCACGACAAAATATGGATATTGCATTGAATCATACATTCATTTTGCCAAAGAGAAGGAAAAACATGAACTTTTTACCGCAAACGGGTCAGCCTGCTCCCAGGAAATGGGTGCCCCCCACGACGCTGGCCGCATCTTCTCGGGCAAGGACTCCGGCACAGCCACAAGGATAAAACAAATATCCAGCAACGCTATGGCTGTAGCCAGGACCACCACCAAGCTGTCCCCGTACACTCGGCCGAGGTAAGCTCCGATGGCCGGGCTGGTCACCAGGCTCGCGGCAAACGTTGCTGAAACCTGCACCAAGTCCAAGTGCACAGGAAGAGGTTAGCCCCAGCACCCCGACTCTTGCCTTCAGCACCGCAGAACTCAGCTTTACGTCACTCCTCCTGCCGCGCTCTCCCTTTCCATGATCCTACCTGTGCCGTTCTTATTATACGTTCTTCTTTTGCAGGAAGAGAAAAGAATTAGATTCTTAACTAAAAAAATATGTAATGGCCTGAAAGAAGTCTAAGGAACAATGCTCTAGGGAAATCCACTGTCACTGTGATTTTTCCAATACTAAAATGAGATGCGTGTTTACCTTGATGCAATAAAGCTTAAAGACTCTGAGGTTTATCTTCCTCATCAGTAAGAGTGTAAGTGCCTGTACAAAAGTGAACTGGGGGGTCTCTTTAGGGGCAGAGCTGGGAAGGATGGGATCCCAGGTCCTTGGCACTGAGCCCATCTCTCACCACGTCTACAACTCTGAAGAAGGCCACACACCCCTGGTGAAGATGCAGATTAAAGAGGACGCAGAGGAAGAACAATTAACCCCAGACGCGTCCGGCCTGTGAGACAGAACGGCCTGCGGATCAGTCGCACGTGAACGCTGCAGTGCCCGAGGGGCTGCTTCTACGCCATTTTTGACTTTGGGAGGGAGGATTTAACTTCACAGGAGTGCTGATTTCTGGCTGCTTATTAATAACTGCTCCAAAGAAGCAATTCAATTTCCAAAGGTCAATTATTTGACAAGTACATAACACTGCAGTAACTTGACGCATCCCACCATTGACCCAAATGTCCACCGGCTGGTAAACGATGGACAAAAGAGTACATCCCACACAGTGCAACGCTGCACCGAAGCACAAGAGGGACTGCTGATAAACGTGTCAGCATGAATGAAAGGTTATGCTAAGCGCAGACACAAAAGACTATGTGTTGTATTATTTCATTTATGTTAAATTTCTATTAAAAGCAAAACTACGGGGGCACCTGGATAGCTCAGCTGGTTAAATCCTCTGGCTCTTGGTTTGGGCTCAGGTCAAGATCTCAGGGTTCTGGGACAGAGTCCCCCATCAGGCTCGTGCTCACTGGGGAGTCTGCTCGAGATTCTCTCTCTCCCTTTGCCCCTCACCCTGCTCACATGCTCAATAAACAAACAAAATCTTAAAAAAAAAAAAAAAAAGGCAAAACTACACAGAAAGCACGTTGGTGGTTGGCTGCCTGAGGTAAGGGCTGAAGTGGGTGGGGATGGATGGCAGATGGCCGCTGCGCTGATGGAAATGTTCTAAAACTGGGTTGTGGCGGCATTTTGTTAGGGCAGCTTTAGCACATTAAAGATTTTTATTTATTTTATCTATTTTAGAGAGAGAGAGGGAGCACACACCCATCCAAGTGGGGAGAGGGACAGAGGGGTAGGGAGAGGGAAGAGGAGGAGAATCTCAAGCAGACTCCACACTGAATGTGGAGCCCAACTGGGCTCGGGACTCGATCTCATGACCCTGAGATCATGACTTGAGCAGAAACCAAGAGTTGGGCGCTTAACTGACCGAGGCACCTGGGCGCCCTGGGCAGCTTTAGCAAATTAAATGCAGTGGGCTGTGGTCTCAGAGGAACCTGGGAATAGGCAGAGCTCTGGAACCTGAGTGGACAAAGGAGCAGTGCTTCTTGCTGCAAGGGTCACCGAGGTATCTGAGGGTATTACACTGAGATCATGCATTCAAGGCAGTGAGCAAAGGTCCAATTCAAGTGTAGGTGTTTTGTGTCCTTTCCCTTCTCCATTCTGTCCATCCAGTGGCCTTTTTTTCGGGTTAGTCAGAAAGAGGACCACAACATAAAAAGGACCATAAAGAACACTTTCCCCCCTGTTAGCTGCATCCGTATTACTTCTAGAATTACTTGTCATTTGCTAAAATATGCCTTTAATATATAAAGCCTCCAGGTTGAAAATTATTAATTTCAAGGAAATGGCTATGACAAAATACAGTACTTTAACAAAAATAACCTGGATTGTGGTTATGGTTGTACAACTGTATAAATTTACTAAAATTCATTGAACTATACACATAAAATGGATGAATTTTACAACATGTAAACTATATCTCTTTCAATAAAACTGTTAAAAAAAATTCCTGGCCATCATCAACTTCGTATTTAATGTTCTAAGTTTACCACTGAAATCATTAGTTCTTTTTATAGGTTTCTCACAATGGGTATTTCCCCTCAAAACTTCCCAATTCTATGATTCTTTGTGTCCTTTGAATCAAAGAAGACAGTCTCTTGTAAAACTAAGATTCAGCCTGACACAATATTCAGACCTTATTTATCAAAAGATGCTTGTTCCGTATTTGCTGACGCTCATCAGTGTCCTACTTCTATCTCATAATGATCTGTACACTTTCATGCCTGTGTTGGCTATTTTATTCCTAGATTTGATAGACAAGAGATTACACTGCCATCAAATACTTAATTTCCCAAAACAGTATTCAGAGGTTGGCAACCTGCCACCTCTGGGTCAAATCCAGCTAAGAATGGTTCTTGTATTTTTATTTTTTTATTTTTATTTTTTTTTAAAGATTTTATTTATTTATTTGACAGAGATAGAGACAGCCAGCGAGAGAGGGAACACAAGCAGAGGGAGTGGGAGAGGAAGAAGCAGGCTCATAGCAGAGGAGCCTGATGTGGGGCTCGATCCCACAACACCGGGATCACGCCCTGAGCCGAAGGCAGACGCTTAACCGCTGTGCCACCCAGGCGCCGCATGTATTTTTAAAGAGATACACACACACACAAACAGAATATGAGACTCTCTGTGGCCCACAAAGTCACAGAAATGTTTTGCTGATCCCTGATATTAGCCTATTGCATTTTACAGTAGCTGTTAAATATCAGTAATGTTTAAACTCATAACATTAAATAATTCCTTATTTTTAGTATTCTTTTTTTTTCCCGAAGATTTTATTTGCCAAAGAAAGAGCAAAAAAGCAAGAGAACTCAAGCAGTGGGGAGCAGTAGAGGGAGAAGGAGAAGCAGGCCCCCCCTCAGCTGTGGGGCTTGATACGGGGCTCGATCCCAGGACCCCGAGATCATGACCTGAGCTAAGGCAGACGCTTAGCTGACTGAGCCACCCAGGCGTCCCAATTTCTGTATTCTTTATAAAGAAATTCTATAAGGTAAAAATATTCTATAATTTCAAATCTCACATATATGACTAATACTGAAAGAAAGTATCAAAACTTACATGGCTTTGTATTGAAAAAAACTTTTGATAGAAGTCATCCATTACTTTAATGGATGACTTTATTACGAAATGTATTTTATGCAAAAAAATAAATTTTGTAATGCAAAGGCTTGTACTTGTTATTTGAAATAATTAAAAAAAAAACAAGGTATTTTCCCACAGATAAAAAGAACAGAATAAACACACATACCAGTCCATAAGCCATACTTCTTTCATGCTCTTGGGTTATATCTGCCACATATGCAAATACCACAGAGAAAGTCACTGCAAAAACCCCAGAAACAGAGATAACAGCAAAGTACCACCTAGGATCGAAAGACAATTGACAAGAAACAGAACAATTACCATTACACCTTAACCTTCCTTTATTTCTGTAAGTGAGTTACAGTAAGAATAGCTCATTTCAGTCAATGGCTTACTAAGACAGTTCATGGATTCTTCTGTAAATCATAAGCCATAGATATAATGAAAATACTGGTAAAAGTGGCCCTTCAAAAGCAATTCAGCTACTATGCAGGAATACTTAAAATTAGATATAATATATCCAGGTCAATATTTTACCCAACTGTTGAGTTGTTAAATAGCTTTGTTGTTGGTTTTATTAAAAACAGCAACAAACTAAAGTCTATTATAATTGATCCATTACTATTTCCCACCATGGCACTACACAAAACACAAAATTCAGTGGGTGAAATGGAGAAACAAGTTACTTTGTATTTATTTTATGCCTCTATATAGAAACTAGATGCTTTTCCACAAGCTACATTAAGCTTTTCAAATCTGGCAAAACAAACAACTCAGTCTTCACAGAGAAGCAACCTGTGAGGCAGTACTCATAAATGAAATGGAGAACAGACAATTACTATGAAGAGTAAACAAGAGGTATTTTAAAAAGCAAACTACATTTCGGTATATATGATTTCAAAATAACTGGCCAGGAATAAGAAATTCCTATTGTAATGTTGAATATTTAGTTTTAAAAATTATGTGTAACCATAATGAACTATTAAAATACTCCACTAGGTCTTTATTGCTTACTAAATTTTTTCTAACACACTGCTTTTCACAGCAAATTTTTTGTTCATCGCCTAGACTCCTCTGGTAAGATTTCATTCGGGTGATTAGCATTCATCAAGGGTTTGGCCTTCAGAATTATACCTGTCTAACCTACAAGAGGAAGATCCTGCCTCTTATACACCCTTAGCCTTTCCAGATAGCCATGGAAATACAGCCCCTCTATGATGCAGAATTAACTAACATTCACATGTGGTGGAGTAGAACATTAGGAGAATAAAGCTCCAACTAAACTGGGCTCCACTATCTTGAGAAAAATCACTCTCATTGTGAGCTTTCCCTCCCTTCCTCCCCAGTAAAAGAACCCTGATTTCAATTAGGGTGGCCATGAGCCCAGCATCTTGTAACGGGAGGAGCATGTGCCTGAAATCTGACCAGACAGAAGTAAGCAGAGGTTGGGTGAGAATCGTGTCGTTTCTTTATAGGAAGGTGGTGTGCTCTTCTTAGCCACTCCTTCCATCTTGCTGCCTGAAGTGTGACACAAGCTGGAACTCAGGCAGCCATGCTGGACTGTGGAGGTGCTCGCAGAGGATGGCAGAGCACAAAGACAGAAAAGGTCTGGTTCCCCAGAACTGCCAAACCAGCTCTGGACTGCTCAACTGCTGACTTCTTTTATAGGCAGAAAGAAATGTTTCCTTGATGTTAAGCAACTATTATTTTGGGCTATGAAATCCAAAAGCAGGTTATAGCCAACAGTCTACACACTTCCTACAGTAGCATCCACTTCTAAAATCATTATGTACTATTACTTAGCCACTATATTTTTAAGGACCCTCTTTTCTGCGTCAAAGAATACTGGAAGAATAAAATTAAAACTTACATAGGTAAGATGGCAAAAAGGTGAACGAAATAAACAATGAGAGAACGATATTTAATTGTTGTGATCTGATTATGCACATACCATGGGCTGATCTTCATCAAAGGAATTGGGGCACATGTGAAAAATACTGTTAGCAGCAAGAAGGATTTCCGACCCCAAACATCAGAAAGAGCACCAATAAGTGGGGCACTGAGGAAGGACAACAAACCCTAAAAAAAAGGAAATGAAAAAAATGTATACAATCAATACCAAGGAGCCAAAAAGAAATTATTCTGCTATCACAGAATTTTTTTAAGTTTATTTCTAACCTAAGTATAATATCACCAAACTTTAGATAACTTATTTCTCATCTATATAGAACTTAAAACTTTCCCAAGATTGTCTAGAATCACCTGCAGGGCTCTGGTTACATGTTCATATGAAATGCTCTAATGAATTCTCAATCCCAATAATTTCACATTAGCAATTCTAGAAAGAATATCATGTTAATTATTTGTTTTTATATTCTTAGGGTACTTATTTATAAACCTTGTTGGTAAAATGGAATCAAGAGGAGTATGTACAACAATCAAGACTTTACCATATAGTTTTATACTTATGTATTTTTTAAATAGTTATTTTCTCTTCAATCTATATTCTTGTTGTTAGCTTATAAAACCATTCATATCTCTGAAATAAAAACGCCGACAAGTAAAACAGAGGGGAAATCTGTTATGATGTGGTTTATCATTATACATAGTTGGCTGTATTTGAGTCAAATCAATTTAGATGACCAATGAAAGGAAATATATTCCTCTTTAATAAAAAAAGATATTTAAAAACTAGTTCATTTAAGTGTGAAGTAATACCCCAAGATATACTCAAATTGTAAAAATTACAATGAATTCATCCATTAACATACACTGGCAGAGGTATACATATGAAAGTGTATGTGCCTGTGTGTATGTGGGCAAATATATCACTGGTCCTACCTTTACTCCTTGAATTAAGCCATTCATCAGAAATGTATGTTTAGGAAAGGTTTCATGTAATACCTAAAGAAAAAATACAAAATAAAAATCTCATACCACATTTTAGTCTCAGTAAAACTTCTGCATTTACATTTTAAAACATCCTTTCATATAATTTTTATCTCCTATAAATTTTCGTATTTGTATGATGCTATGCATGTGAGTAAATACTAATAATACCAAATATTTATTTTGCATTTACGATGTCACAAGGCACTAAATTGGGCACTTTACATATATTATTTCCTTTTATTCCACTTATAATCCTATAAGAACAGTGTTATAGGCAGAGGGTAAGTGTCTTATACATGATTACATAGTTAATATGTGGCAACTGAAATTGAACACAGGAAGCTGGGCTTGAAGATCCATGCTTTTAATCACTATGTGGCGTCTTCAGTGCTTGCCACATATAACTGACTTAGAACTCCTTCATAGACAGGTGTATGTATTATCTAAGATAGGAGACTGGGAGAATAGGGAAATTTTAACTGCCAAAAAGCAAATCTAGAAAGACACCACAAAGTAAGAAAAAGAAATCCCCACCTATGAAAATGTGTTACCAGTTACTCTATTCTTTCTAAGACCTGGTCTCAAACCACATGGCATCAATTTGTTCAATGGGCAGCAAGTAAACCCCGTGGGTAGCCACTGGTTGAAAAAGCAACTGGAAGGAAAAGTCACTGAAAAAATAAGAAAGAGCAGCTACCACTTCTACAGCCTATGTGTCAGAGGTTTTATGTATACTTTTTCTTTCACTCTAACTACATTATGGGTTAGATAAAATACCACTCTATAGACGAGGCAACCGAGTTCTTGCTTGACTTAAAAGCCACGGCTTCTTCCATTATATCACGTTGTTTCTCAATAAAAACAAGAGAGAATGGCAATATGGAGAATAAGAAAGTTGGGAAATCTCTTTAGGAAGAAAAACTATGCTGAATGTACGTTCTGATATCGTGTAAGAAAAACCTTTAGAGGGATTACACTGCTCCCTTTTCTTCAGCTACTCTTCTGCCCAAAACTAGAAATTCAACAAAAATTAACTCACATGTAAAAATAAAATATGAAATGTTTAGTCAAAGAAAATCATTAACATGGGGGGAAAAATCACATATTTATGATATTCATTTATTTTGTCTCTATATGATATATATTATGTATTTCCTCAACTGAAGGTGATTTTGATCTCCAGGGGTCATATGACAATGTCTGAATACATTTTTGATGGTCAAAACTTGGATGGGGGGAGCTACATCCAAAAGGCAGAGATCAGGGATGGTGCAAAACACCCTGTAAGACACAGGTCAGCCCCTCACAACAAATAATCATCTGGCCCAAACTGTCAGTAGTGCTGAGGCTGAGAAAAGTGGGTTTTATAATAAAGACCCATGGATCTAAAGAAGCGATCTGTAAGCTTTCTGTAAAGAACCAGACAGCAGATATCTTTTTATAGCTTTGTAGGCTATACAGTCTCTGTCACAAGTATTCAACTCAACAAAAACAGCCAGAGACTATATGTAAATGAATGGCCGTGGCTGTGTCCCAAATAAAACATTATTTATGAAAAACACGCTACCAACAGGATGTATAGGACTTGCCCTAGCCATAGTCTGCCAGCTCTCGCACTGAAGGAAAAGATGTGAACTCCTTAAAGTGATATCTCTAAACCTCTTGCAACAAATCAAATCCAGTTTTCTTCTAGCAATTACTAAGGGCCAAATCTTTGTAGGCACAAAAAAATGTGTTACAAAGAATGAAGACTGTAACAAATGTCTACAAAAAGCTTTATGATATGCTAGATCTCACTGCTGATGATTCACTTTGCCAAGCTACCTTACATTCCAACAATCTGTTCTCTTCACCGTTTTAAATATTCCCATGCTTTCCAATATTCACACTTTTATACAGGACATCCTCTCCATTTAGAATGTTTGCTCCCCTTATCTTCTCTCTCTAGCCAACCCCCAAACCTTCCAAATTGCTCCTCTGTCACCAAACTTTCCTGTCCAAAGCAATCAATTCCTCTTTTAGGGCCAACAGGAAGTGATTACAGCACTCAACAGTCACATAGGGTTTGTGAGTTTTCTTTTATCACAGACCGCGCTACTTGGCTCTAGTATTTTTCAGTTCTTCGTGTGTTTAATATATATTTCCTTTCATTTATACTTCAGATTCTTATGGACAGGCACTATATACACTATACCTTGCATTTAATATATCTTTATCTTGATTAGTGCCTCATAGAATGCCTTCATTTAGTAACTATTCACTAGATGTTCATAATTACCTGATAATACTGCTTCCAAAGTGACTTAATATAACAAAACAATTATGCAATTTAGCTAAGGTTACCTTTACAACCCCCAAAAGGAGTACAGTTAAATTAACATAAGCAAACATTCCTGTTTGATTTTTTAACAAAATGTTAACATAGAGACAAATATAACAATACAAATGTAAAGATTTTTGATCTGTGAGGATCCTTTCAGCACTGGACTTCAGAGCTGAATAGGAAAAGATGTAACATTTTCTAAGAAATTTTATAGGTCTTAAAATTTATGGAACTCTAAAAACTTTTAGAGGAAACAGTCCTTAAAACAGTAAATGCCTCAGGACTATCTCTGTAGCCATTTACATATAAGAGATGTTGGAGAATTTGAGGGTCTGGTTACATAACACAGACTGCATCTAAGCGGCCGGGACCATCAAACACTGGCCTGGTTTTTCCAGAACCATAGCTCAAAAAAGTTAAGCCACTTCTCAGCATTATAGATCCTCAAACCTATTGTTATTAATTCCCTTTATCTAACATGTTAGTCAATCAATTATCACTGACTGAATACCCACTATGAACCAAACACATAGCTTCTCAAAGTGTTAGACTTCAGTCCTTAAGAAACATTTGGCAGTCTAAAATCCTTTGTAGTTAATGTAAAGCCCCTTGTTGGTGGAGACTGCACCATCCTCCCCTGGGCAGGCCCTCCACATTCAAACACAGCTTTTGTTCTTTCACTGTGTTCCAGGAGAACACAGAGTTCTGTAAATTCTATGAGTTTAAAACTCAAAGACAACTGAAATCACATGAAATTTTAAAAAAAGAATTCTTTAACTTCACATTGGTCTTGAAAACTAAGGCTAGTGGTGCCTGGGTGGCTTAGTAGGGTGGGCGTGCCTTCAGTTCAGGTCATGATCCTGGGGTCCTGGGATGAAGCCCCTGTGTCTGGCTCCGTGCTCCGTGGGGAGTCTGCTTCTCCCTCTGCCCCTCCCCTGCCGTGCTCTCTGTCTCTCTCTCTCCCCCTTAAATAAATAAATAGATAGATAAATAAATAAAATCTTTTTAAAAAAAGAAAGCTAAGGCTAATAAATCCCTAACATCATAATCCCATTTATTATAATTAATACATCTTAACATTGGTTATCTGTTAAATGAATTAATTCAAAGAAAATCTTTGAAATATATGATGCTGGTATGCCTGGGTGGCTCAGTCAGTTAAGTGTCTGCCTTCAACTGGGGGTCATGATCCCAGGGTCCTGGGATAGAGTCCCGCATCACATGGGGCTCCTTGTTCAGCAGGGAGCCTGCTTCTCCCTTTGCCTGCCACTCCTCCTGCTTATGCGCTCTCTCTGACAAATAAATAAAAATCTTTAAAAAAAAAAAAAAAAGAAAGTAATTTAAAATGTAAAACTTTACAATTTTTGAGAGCTATGTATGGAGAGATACTGACTTAAAATACAAATAAACTAATTACAACTTTATCCTCATTCTTCCTTTTTAAATAAATGTTAAGAGCTATGACTCTCTAGTTTATAATCCCTTTCAAAGCACATAAAACAGAAATAAAATGTTTAAAGTAAACTGACTTTTAGAAAGAGGGGTAAAGTGCTATGCTTTCGTGTGCCTTCGTGTACCTTGAAATCCCCCTGCCCCACGCCCCCAACACCAACACAGGGGTGGGGGAGTACAGGAGTTCAAAACAAAGAAGACTGCCTCAGTCAACAACAAAAATTTGAAAGCAAAAAGCCTCAAAGTGAGCAAAACTGTTTTAAACCCACACTGAATTAATATATTGGTTCTTAACTAGTGATACATACTAGATATATGAGAATCACTTCTAAAAAATACACATCTGAGCCTCACCCTTGAAGATTCTGACTTCAGC
The DNA here is from genome assembly GCF_002007445.2 of Ailuropoda melanoleuca. Lineage (NCBI taxonomy): Eukaryota > Metazoa > Chordata > Mammalia > Carnivora > Ursidae > Ailuropoda > Ailuropoda melanoleuca. The sequence continues at coordinate 69,163,891 of NC_048219.1, read as the reverse complement.
AGGACAGCTTATAAGGTCCAGATATTCTGAAAAAATATCTAATTTTTTAATAGTCACTTCTAGTAAGAAAAAAAAATTACTGATGAATAGCACATTTTAACTGCTGAAAATGTTCATCTCTGGTTGGCTAATTTGTTCTAACGGGGAAGGTAAAGTTTACTCTGAAGCCAAGATCTCTTATCAACCTGTTGATGCTTGACTGGAGGGGTAGGTGGGATTGCAGGGAACTTTTGTGTCCTTACACATTTCTATATTGCCTTATGTTTTACAACAAGCATACACTGCATCTCTAATTATTAAGAAAGCAGTACATATTATATAGAGAGAAGAATTATATATACATGTGCTCCACACACAATTTTCCTTAGTGATATTTCAAAGATTCTTGCTATTCTTATGCCTGTAGGCCAAAGCACCTGAAAGAACCTGGAATATAACAAATGTCAGCATTTAGATACAATCTAATCACTACAGCTCAATCTTTGTTTTGCCTAGGTCTGTCCCACCCCATCCCCACAAAGAACTCCCCACCACATAAGAGAAAAATGGAGAACACAAAAACTGCAAATATTTAAAAACATGTATACATCACAGATAAGAAAAGAACTAGAAAAATAAAATTCTGAGCTTACTATTCATTAATATGTAAATTTTTTTCTGAGGATGCTTGACTTTAAAAATATTAATGAAGTAAAATTGGGAACAGATAAAGAATAAGAACTATGATAATATTACAAACTCTCCCTAGTAACCACAACTCATTTCACCATTTACAAATTCAGAAATAGGGGCGCCTGGGTGGCACAGCGGTTAAGCGTCTGCCTTCGGCTCAGGGCGTGATCCCGGCGTTCCGGGATAGAGCCCCACATCAGGCTCCTCCGCTGGAAGCCTGCTTCTTCCTCTCCCACTCCCCCTGCTTGTGTTCCCTCTCTCGCTGGCTGTCTCTCTCTCTGTCAAATGAATAAAATCTTTAAAAAAATAAAAAATAAAAATTCAGAAATAAGGGCAAATATGGGAATTAAGAATAACTGTTTTAACAACCATGGGGAAGAAAGTCTCGCTATACATCAGATAACTGGCAATGTTATAGATATTATTACAAAAAATACAATCATGCTGGCGAAAAAAAAAAACATTAAGTCCTCCCAAATTAGCAACTTTCATTTTCCTGATCAGAACTCAATTCAGCATTTTAAAAAGTAAAAAAGGAAAAGACAAATCAAAAGCACCACCCATTTTTTAACTAACAAAAAATTAAAAATATACTAAGCACAAAGTTAGCTACAAAAAATGAACTAAAAAACAAGCCTTTATGTCTAAATAACTGGATCTTTCCTGTTCTTAAAGAAGACAGTCTTCTTTTGTCCAATTAGGAAAAAAATAATCAAAGTTAGACAAAAACCTGACATAGCTAAAGAATATAAAACAGAAGCAAATTAAAAGAATTGCTATACACACTTTAAATCCTGCTAACAAATTATGGAAACATCACAAAAGGCTTGCAAACAATTTACCCAAAACATTTTAATCTCTCTACTTAGCTACCGTTTGGACTGCCAATAACCTTCAACTACCTGAACCACGGGTCCAAACCTCTTACTCCCAGCATTCCCCTAGGCCCAGCACTGGAACAAAGCAAGCCTAGTTTCAAATAGCAACTCCAATTTACTATCATAGTAGTTGCAAGTAAGTTGCTTAGTTTTTCTAAACCTTAATTTTCTCATCTGTAGCATCAGGCTAAAACCCACCCCTGAGGGGACTTCACTGATTAAAAGTGATAATGCATTTCAAGCGCTTAGGATTGTGCCTGGACCCACGGTAATATAAATATAAATGAACTGTTTACTGACACAAAGCTTTAAGTACTTTAAACCACAGGACTGATGATCCACCAAGCAGATTTATATGGTAAACGGGCAGCAGAGTATAAAAAAGCACACTGGAACATCAGAGAAGCGAATATAGAAGTGTGAGACCACACAGTTATCACAGGACCTCAGTAGCCCATGACATCAGGTTATTACAATATAATGAAGTTACAAATGTCATAATGAACTTGCATCACCTGATGAAGTTCCAAATCAGAGTATAACATGGATTATGAAGGCAGGAAATGTGTAAATGAATTCTTGAAGGACTCCCATCAGAAATTATTAATTAAAAAAAGATCAGATATTTTAAAAGTCCACATTTCAATTATTTTGAAAATCTATTAATGTACAATTGATAACCTATTACAAGTAAATCCTTTTTCTTTTTTTTAAAGATTTTATTTATTTATTTGACAGAGAGAGCACAAGCAAGGGGAGCCAGAGAGGGAAAACAGGCTCCCCGCTGAGCAGGGAGACTGATGCGGGGCTCAGTGCCAGGACCCTGAGATCATGACCTAAGCCAAAGGCAGATGCTTAACCGACTGAGCCACCCAGGTGCCCCCCCCCCAGTAAATCCTTCTTAAAAAGTAAAGGATTTCAATGAAAACATACTCAAATCAGCGTTCTTACAATTACATGGCAGGGAACTATTCTAACTTGCAACGCATGGTTTATTTATAGAAGAAACTGTGTTTATTTGAGATTTTCTTTTCTTCTGAATTGTGTTTTAACAGTACTCATGAATATGTCCTATATATTCAAAACAACTATTAAACACCCATATTTTATGTAGATCCAGTAATGATTACGTAGCCATATAATATGGAGATAGACGGAATGTAAATTTTCTTTCTTAGAACATAAATCTACTTACATGATCATCCAATTTATTTATAAACAAACTTTTTGTAAAAACCTTTTTTATATAATAATGAGCAATCTCAAAAAATATAAGGAAGCATATCACTCTAAAATTCTACTAGATTTGGTAAGCTGTACATTTATCCTAATTATACCTTTCAAGGTTATTACAGACTTCTGCAGTAACTACTCCTTCCTTTATTCCATTCCCCTGATCTATATCAAAAGAAGAAAACTAGCTATCACCTGAATTGTTTGGACTGGCAGAGACATCTTTTCTAAGGTTCCAAACCTGGGGATATTTGCAAAATCAGTTAAGGGCTATGAAAAGAACAATCTTCTTAGATGGTTACCTCTAGAGCCTTACCCTAACCTAAGAAAAACTAGCATTTGGAAAATACAGCCGCATCAGTCAATCTCAAAATAATAATGCTGAGTGATTCATGTCATAGATAACATCTTTCCTAAGCCTGTCAGTTTAAGAATCCCATCGACCCTACCCAGAGTGGGAACTGAGCCCCTGCTTACCATGGTCAGTATTCACCAGAAGAACCACACCCAGCCAAACCCTCCCCAAAAAGTAAGGGGGAAGTAAAGGCTGGAAAAGACAACTAACCCAGTAAAATGTAGTACTGAAGAGCTGACAATATTGGTGTAAGAATTAACCACAGGAAGGGAAAAGGGGCACCTTTTACCCCCCGAAACTGAACAAAAAGAGACTTAAGTCCATAATGAATAAGTTAAAAGATTACTTACCACCAAGGTGGGTGCTGTCAATAATCCCCAAGCAAAAAACTCCAAAAAGATGACGATAACCGCATGGTAGACACTAGGAGAACCTATTCCTTGAGGCTAATAAAAACAGATTTTTAAAAAGTTAACAGTGCGTTCCAGAATTACTAACAATTATGGCAATAGTAAGTTATTTATTTACTGAGATCATACATGTACTGGCACTATGTGAAACATCTGAACACTTGCTGTCCCTGTCCTCAAGGTAAATACATCACATAAGCACAGCGTGCAAAGGTAACACACAGAGTCCAGGGTAGGGATGGGAACAACAGACTTCCGGGAGAAAGATTAAAAGGATGAAAAGGAGTCAGACAGTCAAACGTGGGGAGTGGGAAGGCGAGTAAAACAGGTCAAGGCCACAGCCTATACAATGGCTGTAAGGCTTGAGGGCAGGAGGCATGACAGGACTCCTACAGCTCAGTACAACTAGAACATGGGCTGCACACCGGGAGTTCAAGAGATGAGCCCGAGGTGCGCAGGGACTAACTTCCATGCTCAGGAGTCTACAGTTCATTCTGAAGGCAATGGGGAGCCACTAAAGGATGTTAAGACTCTCATGATCAGATAAAAATTTTAAGAAAGAACATTCTGGCAAAGGTGTAGCAGATGGATGAAAAGGGGGCAGAACTGAGGAAAGTTAACAGGAGGCTACAGCACTAACCCCAAATCATAAATGAAGCCTGTAGCAAGAATCTAACAGATAGTAACATGGCTCAAAAGCAGAACAGTCCCCGGAGTAATACATTAGAGATCTGGAATTTGATATACAGAAGAAAGAAAAATACAAAATGAAGTTTATACTGCTGCTGGCAATGTCTTAAGAATTACTTCAGTTGTTGAATTTCATATTCTAAGGGCAATATTAAATTGATGGAAAAGCAAATGACCTATAACATTAACTCAGTCTCCACTAAGAGGTTTCTAAAATAAAAACTCAAGTTTAATCAATACATATTACAATGTCATACATAAGTTGTAAAGTATATTCAATAATCTTATGTGGAAACAAGGATTTGGATTTCTCTATATACTAAAAATGATGCCACATCATTTTTAATATTGTCATAATGCATCATAATTATTTTAAAAACACAGGTAACTCTCTTCCAAACCTTCAGAATTTAGGTATCTGAAAACCCCTTTGGTAAAACTTGCAGTTTAGGAATTTGAGACAACAGAGGTGGGGCACACAAGAGGTGAAGGACCCTGGCTGGGAATAAATCTGTTCAAGATCTCATTCATTCAACATTTACAGAGCACCTACTATGTATCAGAGGTGTGGGATTACAAAAACCATTAAAACACACTCCCTGACCTCAAAGAATTCACAGTCCGGAGAGGAAAAAACCTCATTATACATCATCTGCTTACGTGCAAATGCAATAAAAGGGATACACAGAAGTAAGGAAGCAAGGAAAGAGCATTACAAGAGAAGGAGGTAGTGTGGACAATCTCACCAGAGAAAACCATAATGAAACAGAGAAGCGCTAGGACAGTTGAAGGCTGATGGAGAATAAAGTAATAATCATGGAGGAAAGAAAGGAAGGCAGAAGAAATAAGACTCTAAACTTTGTTAAGGAGTTTCTCATCATTACTCTTGAGACACAATGAACCCCGAAGGGTTTCAAGCAAGAGGACGGTGCGATCGGACCTGCATTTTTCATTACACCATGATGATTTCCTGAAGTTGGAAACAGAGGAGCAAACTGCATGTAAAAGGCTATTTCAATCAGTTCCAACAAGAGATGATGAGGGCATGAAACAGGGGAGTAGCAAGGACACTGCAGGAGAGGGAATGCACGTTAATTACAGAGGATGTGAAAGTGGCAGCACCTGATCAATCTGGGATGGAGAGCGAAGAATAACTTCCGAGTTTTTAGCTTAGTTGTCTACTAGTGGAAGCTGGGAGTGTCGCAGCTCTTTCTCCCCCAAGAGGCTCAGATTTACTTCAGGTCCTATCTAAGACACTGCCCCTTGTACTTGAAACATTTCTCTTGTCTTCTGAGGAATGACTAAAACAATTAGTCAGCATGATGACGTCTGAAACCACCCGAGTGGGTGAGATTATAGGGAGACGAACAAAAGCGAAAAGAGAAGTGGTTTAAGACCAGACTCTAAGAAACACCAACATTTAGCGGGCAGAGGAAAACGAACCATGAAGAAATTAAAGAAGGAACCAATCAGAGAAAGATCAGGACACTTAAGAGAACCCAGTGTTACAGATGACAAAGGATCAGCTTTAGGAAGGAAGATGTGATGTCCAGTACCAAACAGAGCAAGTACAGTTGATTTAAGATAAGGTCAGAACACAGTCTTAGGATTTAGTAAGGTCCAAACTGGTTTTGTTTACCACTGCATATACCCAGCACTCAGTGAAATGCCTAGAACGTCTCAGCCTTTAACATGCTAATTTACATTAAGAATTTCCAAGAAGATACAATATGCACTGTATTCCAAACTTGATAGAATCCTTCTTTCATATAACAGTATCTCATGGCCATTTGAGTTCCTTGTAAAACTATTTGGGAAATGCTGATAAAAAGATGATATTTACATAACAATGTGTATAAAAATACACACAGAGCAAAAAAACGGGAAGGAAATGATGTTAAAAGTAGCTGTTTCACGGGGCGCCTGGGTGGCACAGCGGTTAAGCGTCTGCCTTTGGCTCAGGGCGTGATCCCGGCGTTCTGGGATCGAGCCCCATCAGGCTCCTCCGCTGGGAGCCTGCTTCTTTCCTCTCCCACTCCCCCTGCTTGTGTTCCCTCTCTAGCTGGCTGTGTCTGTCTCTGTCGAATAAATAAATAAAATCTTTAAAAAAAAAAAAAAGTAGCTGTTTCAGGGAAGAGCACTCCATCAGGTGAGGAGAATGTCAGCACAGGCTTTGAACAGGGAGGTAGGCAGTATTATCTGAGACCTGGAAGTTCAGTGGGAAAGATGTTGGGATTGTCAGATGTGTATATGTGTGTGGGAGATAGGATGTCAGTGGAGGGTAATGATGGCCAAGAGTATCTGAGGTAAAGGGAACAGCATATGCGAAGGCCAGAAGACAGAAAACATCACAGCTTCTTTCAGTAGCTGATGTCTAAGGAGAGCGGTAAAAGAGGCTGTGAGGTGAGAAGAGGGGAAACTGAAAACGTAACTTGAAAAAGGCCTCTTAAGTCACATGCAAACCTTTAACTTGCAGGCAGCAGGGTAACTAAAATATTTCAAGCCAGAGAGTTAACAACACAGTATAGGACTGTCCTTTTAGAACAATAACATTCACTGCAGTGTGGCAAAGACTTTGAAAGGGAGGGAGGAAGACCAGAAGGCAGGCTATTGAAGAAACAACAGGGGACAGGTAATAGCAACTGGAGTAAGATAGTGGTAGTAGGGATGGAGAGAGTGAATGGATACAAAAAACACTTAAGAGGTTGAGACAAAAGGACCCCATGACTGACTAGAGTAGCAGAGGACAATAAGGGAAGATCAAAGATGAAAAGATAAGACTTCTGTGGTTTAGTCAGCCAGACTGTGAGGAAAGGGGAAAGAATAAAAGATTAATTCATTATTTCAAGATTTTATGAGAGAGAGCACAAGCAGGGGGAGTGGGAGAGGGAGAAGCAGGCTCCCCAATGAGCAGGGTACCCAATGTAGGGCTTGATCCCAGGACCCTGGGATGACCTAGGCCAAAGGCAGACGCTTGACTGACTGAGCCACCCAGGTGCCCCAAGATTAATTCATTTTAGGCACACTAGTTTGAAAAAAACATGTACAACTGAATTTGAAGACAACAAACTGAGGAAGATATGGAAGAAATAAAGCTTAATATCTAGGTAAAGCATTCATAAAAACCAATACAAAAGCACTAAGACACCATAAAAATATAACCAATAAAAATAATTTTAAAATCAGCTAATAACAGGGGGGCCTGGGTGGCTCAAGCATCTGCCTTAGACTCAGGTCATGATCCTGGAACAGAGCCCCGCTTCAGGCGCTCTGCTCAGTGGGGAGCCTGCTTCTCCCACTGCCTGCCGCTCCCCCTGCTGGTGCTCACTATCCCTCTCTAAAAAAGAAAAAGTAATAAATAAATAAATAAATAAATAAATAAATAAATAAATAAACAAATCTTAAAAAAAAAAAAAGAGCTAATAACATTCTATCCTATGGAAGTAACTGAATATTCAGAAAAAGCCCTACCATTAAGATGTTCATGGCAGCATCATTTACAGTAGGAAATATGGCAATCTAAATATTCAACCTTTAAATCCGACAGAATATGCAGCCAAAAATTGTTTATGGATCATCTTTAATGATATGTGAAAATGCTTACAGCAATGTTAAGTTTAAAAGAATAAAAGCAGGATTAAAATTGTATGTGTAGAGTAATTTCAACTACGAAAAACAAAGCAAAAACTCACCTCAATCTTAATTAGGTAGCAATTTTAAGAGACATAAAATTATTACGTTGTTCTCAATTTTCTAAATCTTTTCTAATAAGTATGCTTATACTTTAAATACGAGGAAAATGTTTTGCTTATTAAAGAAAAACTGTAAAAACTAGAATGGAAAAAGATAGGTAGTTAGATATACTGTCCATTCTGAGCTATTCTCTCATTATTTCCCAAAACCGGGAGGAAAAGGGGTGTGTGTGTGTGCACATGTACTTTTTTTCTTAGGATTTATGAGCGAGTGAGAGAGTGCTTGCGTGAGCACACGCACACACCACACACACACATGCACACGCACAAAGTGGGGGAAGGGGCAGAGAGAGAATCCCCAAGGTGACTCCCCACTGAGCGGGGCGGCCCAAGGGAAACCTGACTTGGGGCTCCATCCCACAACCCATGAGATCACAACCTGAGCCCGAAACCAAGAGCTGGATGCTCAACTGACTGAACCATCCAGGCGCCCCTATATACATATTTTTAAAGCAAGGGATGGGGGAAGAGATAGGGATATTTGCTCATCCTGAAGTACTGGTAATCTTGAGAAGTGTATTATATCTATATTCATCTCTTTTGTTTTGAATAAATTCAAAAGTAATACAAGATCTTGGGGGCACCTGGGTGGCTCAGTCAGTTAAGTGACTGACTCTTAATGTCAGCTCAGGTCTTGAATTCAAGTTCTGCACTGGGCTCCACGCTGGGAGTGGAGACTCCTTAGGAAAAAGAAAAAAAAAAAAAGAGGTAATACAAGATCTTAATAAAATCGACAAATTTTTAAAATATTTTACTGATTTAAAATTACAAATACTTCTAGGTAGGACTTTTGACACAAAGGCTAGTGATTTTAATGAAATATCTATCCCCGAGCAAAATCCCAAACAAGTAGGTAAAGAATACCAGGGTCATGGCCTGGGCAGAAAGACCAAGGGAAGGTTCACAGACAAGCAGGTGCAGATATATGACCAGTGAGTAGTTTACAGCATCAAGAACAGAGAATTCAGATCATAATGAGATTCTACCAACAGATGATATCTGAGGATGCTCAAGAGAATTCAAAGAGGTACAAAGTGGAAAATTTTGAAGATAAATCTGAACATAAACTACCACATACCCAACCCCAAATGCCAAGATATGCCACGTACAACCATAATAATTACTACACCAAAAGTCCTCCATTCAGCTGAGTAACCTCTCTCTCACAAAGATATGGTTTCATGGCAGTCACCTGTAACTTCAACCTCAGAAGTCAGGGACAATCTCCTTTAACCCCACCTCTACTCTCCAATCTAATTCCCATTTTCCAAATCATATTTTCCATTGGTAACAGAATATGGTTTCATCATCCAGGTTTTCGGCCAAGCCTTTTAAAATCTACTTACTTATTCCTCTAGCCTATAACACAAGGTAACCTGCACAAATTTATATTTTGCTATGTAAAGTACTTGTTTCATTTTATTTAGCCTAATTTACCTTTTTTAAGCTCATGCTGAGACAGGCCCAGTACTCTTTAAGTCTTTGATCTGGAGCACCTGGTACATGCATAGCACAAAGATGCTTAATGAATGTTTGCAGAACATAAATGAATTACTCTTTAGGTCCCTTCTATCACTAGAGGTATTCAGTATAATTACTGTATTTGAACACTGTTAAAAAGGCAGTATTATTTATTAATTAAACTTGCAACGTCTATTAATATCCTCCTCTATGATTTAACATCCCACTGTTGGCTACTGTATTATCTAGCACACAGATGTAGGGTACACATACATTAGACTAATATCATAACAATAGAGTATTACTGAAAACTTTCAACGGTTTACATTCAAAATCGTATTTACTCTTCCTAACAACCTTTCCAATTGGACATTGTTATCTCCATTTTAGTCTAATGCAACAAATAATATACGAAATGGAATCTATCCAGGCAACTTCAGAGCCCAAGTCTGGAGTTATGCTGGTTGCAGTGGTTAGGATACACTGAATACGTTGCCACAGACTGTTACTCTTTTAAGTGTAGGGATCCAGTTTTTTCCATTTTAGTATTCAGTGTGTAGCCAAATGCCTGGTATAGAAAGGGTATTTTGTGACCATGGACTGATTGATAGCCCTAATCATGCAGACACTAAGCTGCTAGGGAAATTAAATTAGTCACCTTAACTCCCTCAGCAGTAAGAGATGAACTTAGGTCTCTTATCTAAATCCTTGTCTAGCTCCCAAATTTTGAGTCTACGATTGCCTAATCGATATGGGTTTATGAATCCAGCAGTTATCATGCAGAATGTTGACTTTAATAACTTATGCTCTATACTTACTGGTGGGAACCAGGGGCTTATGTAGATTGTTGGCCAGGAGACAGAAGTAATTCTACCTATAACCGGGCATTATAACCCCATTTATGAAACAGAATTTATCATGTGAGTAAACAAGGAGAATAAACTAAACTGAGGCTCATTCTTCAAAGCAACTGGCCTAGACTATTAAAAATTGTCAATCATAAAAAAAACAAAAAAAAGTTATTCTAGACTGAAGAGGCATGGCAACTAAATGTAATGACTAAATTCTATATCCAAAAAAAAAAAAAAAGGCAACTATAAGGGAGGTTATTGGGACAATTAGAGATATGTGACTATAGCCAATATATTATCTAATAGTATTGTGTTAATGTTAAATTTTCTGAATGTGGTGATAATATTGTGGTTATGTGGGAGAATATCCTTTATCTTAGGTGATACATTCTCAATAAACGTTTTAGGGGTAGAGTGTCTTGATGTCTACAACCAACTCTCAAACGGTTCAGAAAAAAATATGAGTATATATAGAGAAAGGAAAAACAAATGTGGCAAAACGTTAATTTGTGACTGTGAATCTATGGGATGGGCAAATGAATACTCATTATACTATTTTTGCAACTTTTCTGTAGTTTTGAAGATTCTCAAAATAAAAGTTGGGAAAAATAAAAAACATGGTAAGAACTAAAATAAGGTATAAGGGGGAATAATTTTGAACTTAGAATTTAATACTGACAAGTTATTAATCAAAAATGAGGGTAAAATACAGCTTCAGAAAGAAACACTGAATTTTCTCTGAACAATATATAACTAAGCTAAAATAAGATAATGTAAAAGTCTTACACACAAAAAAAGACACAGATGTTTAGTTACAGGCATCTAAGAATTGTAGTTTTTCATAGAAGAACATTAAAAAAATAGTGTAACTACAAAGCTGCCCTCATGGGATCCTGACACACTATGGCCTAACTAAAGGAAATGTAAAACTTTGCTGCCAGTATCTGGTATCATGTTTCCTTTCTCACAAAGTCAAGTGGTGCTTTTCTTATTTTCTCTGACTTTAATCAAGCAAGGCAAGATATATTAACTTTGTACAGCAAAAAGAAAATAAAACCAATCCTCAATTTCCTGGAAGTATGAATCACCATAAACATGTTGTAACACTATTATACTAATTAAGCCATTTTGGTTTAATTTGCAGTGAGACTTTAGATTTTACTTATATGCTATGGATCAGTTTTAAAGACAGATATTTAATATCTGTATTATCACAGAAGTCAAGAGATATTGGTTAGATTAGTCCTAAATAGATATTAAACACACTTCTTAAACACATTCAACAAAAATACGATGAGATCAAGTTTTCCTCTTAAAAAACAAAACAAAACAAAACTAGAGCTTAAGACTGTATTACCTTGTGGTAAGTTTTTTTTTTTTTTTAAGATGCATTTTTAAGTAATCTCTACACCCAACGTGGGGCTCAAACTTACAACCCCAAGATCAAGAACGGCACGCTCCACTGAATGAGCCAGCCAGGATCGCCACTCTGTGGTATATTTTGAAAAGATTAAGCAACATGACTATTATATCCCCCTCCATTCTTAGGAGGAAAAGATGTAACCGTTAAATCAAGTTAAGCCATCATTACATTAAGTGCTTACCCCCATGAACATCTCCAATGGGTTACATGGTTCAAATGGCTACCAACTGAACCAACAATGTAAAATAAAATCAAAAATAAAAAACCATCATCAAAACAAACATCAAACTGTCATCAACATCTAGGATGGAGTCTAAACTTGGTGTGATCTCTCATTAGTCAATTTATATAGCTAAATGAAATATGACCTACTGCCCCTTATTTTATAAAAAGGCTCCCTAAGAAGGGGAAGTATTTCATGTGGTAGAATTTATAATTGTTTTCACATATTACTGATCAAGTAGACCCATTATTTAGAATAAGCTACTACATCTGGCCCTCAAAGAGGCAAAACCATTTCAGGGATCTTGATACACCCTGGCTGCCACTGTCAAATGTTACTTTGACATTTCTAAGTCAAAATAATGCTAAAAGACAACTTGAGCTTTTAAATAATAGAAAAGCTTAAATCATAAATACCTGTCAGAATGCTACCTGGAAAAAGCTGTTCTTTATTGCTTAAACTTCAAACTTTGGTAGCGATAAATGAGTTACAGTTCAACTATCAGTGAATTTCTGCAGCTGCTGTATGACTACTGGGAAGCAGTTCTTCAAACTGTATTAGGATGAACTGGATATATAAGCTAAAAAAACTGCTTACTAATTTATCCCCAAACATACTAACTAAAGCAAATGCTGAACCATATCATGGAGGTAAGGAGGTAAGTCATTCACGGTACTGTGTGACACAAGTTTACCGAAAATAGTATATACATCCTGATGCTTCTAGGCATGGGCTAGTGACTTCAAAGAACGCTGGCTTTTTTGAAGGCACCGTGGCCCTCCTTATGGCTTATATGCTAACAACTAGAGGCTAACTATCTATTTAGCAGCTCTCTGGGGTCTAAGAGTTACCCTATAACTGCCTCAGCCGTCTTCGTAGGTGAAGGATGCAAAGGATCCGGGCTTGGATTCAGACTTTTGAGATGGTTGCTGACTCCTATTTACGTACTTCAACTCAGAGATACGAGGAACAAAAATCTGACGCTCTGCTTCTCAGGTATATTTCATTTTGCAAATACCAATTTTACTTTTTTCAGGTACTTAAAGCAATTCACACCTGCTGTGCTTTCTATCAAATCTTTAAAGTCATTTTACCAATTTATTTGTGAAAAAATTGGACATTTTTCACTTTGTCAGCGATGAAGTCCCACAACTGTATTAACAAAACGAAACAATAAAAATCATGTAAAAGATAAGTAAACTTCAAAAAAATCATTTAAAAGTTCTATTTTTGACAAAATAAATAAATACCTCATCTATGTAACACTTTGGCTCTTAGCCTCTAACAGGAATGTTCATAGACAATCTGGTAATAAATATATGGTAAGAATTTAACAACAAAACTAGAAGTATTCTAAAATGTTAGAATACACTTTTAATTCAACCATCTTAAATGGTCTGGACCGAACGAAGATACATCAAAATGCCATACTCATTAAAGTTTGTAACCAAAAACTGTATTTCCACATATCAACGCTTCAGAAAGCAAATTCACCAATGTTACAATTACTTTCATCAGTAAAATGGTATACACTAAATGAGTAAATATGTACCTACTGAATCTAATCTGTGGAACTCTTCTCTAGTTATGTTGTTTTTTTTTTTTTTCCCAAATAGAACAACTATTCTTAAACTTTTGGGAGGTATGGACTCTTTTGGGAATATCTCTCGAAAAATGGACAAAGAAAATTCTGCAAACAACTTCAAGGTGTACAGATCCAAGTTAAAAACTCCTGATACAACATCACACACCTTCATGTAATTTCCCTTAAGTGTGTACTATCAAATGGACAACTTATTAGCCTCACCTTGGTTTCACAGCATATTCAATTACAATTTCAAGAAAAGAAAAAAACATTTGGTAACTTAAGATTAACCTAGTTCATTTAGAAGGGTTCACTTCTCCAATTGTCAAAAACGGTAACAAATCTGTTCTAAGTTTTTGACAAGTCATTAACAACTCTATTAGTTTTGGTTATAAATATGAAAATTGGCTACTAAGGCTTACAAAGATGTCATTAGCAGAAAGATGAAGCAAAATAATTTTATTAACATTGCTGAACACTAGAAGAAAACAGAAGGGGTCAGGTCAGTATCACTGGCCAAGGACCCAAAATACTGTTCAGAGTCTGTGAAGTATGACAATATAGCCCTAGAAACCTGACTGAATGAATCTACCCACCAGCAGAACTTACACACACACACACACACCACCAAATGGCAATTTTATTGCCTTCCTTAAAAAATGTTTGTAAGGGTAGTCTTACCAATTACAAGTAGAGAGGCAGAAAAGCAAGTGCCATTTTAAAATTTCTACAACTAAAATATACTTTTTTTTGTTTACAGCTAGAGTAGGTTAAAATACAAACATGGTAAAAAATTACCCTGACACTTCTAGAAATATAAATACCCCGTGTGTGTGTGTGTGTGTGTGTGTGTGTGTGTATAAAATCAATTAAGGAATGAACACAATTACAACAAAAAATTTAGGAATGTGCTGGCACACACTTCTTTTAAAGAACTTTAAATGTGTTTTTATCACTTTGAATTCCTATTAGGCCCTATAAGATTCAAAGATGCATAAACAAAGTTTCTATTCTAAAGAGGTGTCCAGTGCTTTCAGACTGGAAAGTGCAATATAAGTGTATAAAGATGATAAATAATAATACCACACGCCCACAGTTCTCAAGAAAAGCTTTCATTTATTCTATGTGCCCTCTTAAAAACTTACTGATGGTGTAAAAATTGCATTTTGCTTCCAAAAACAAGCTATGAATTCACTACAACTTTAACAAATTAGATAAAAAGTAAAAATCTCTTCCAAATCTCACAGGATTTGGAATGAAAGCATCTGATATAAAGTGAATCAAACGAAACTCCAAAGAGGTAACAAAACTGAACTTTACCTCAAGAAAAGGAAGGTGTGTTTCTTGATCAGAACTCCATTCTTAATCTTTTGCAAAGAATACTGATCTTAAAAATCATTTGCTTTTATAAAATACAATCCTTCGTTGCTTCTATTGCGTAGAGTTTATATAGAATCGAAAATATCAAGCTCCTATGGTTAACAAAGACAACCAGTATTCTTTCATGCTATTTCTCTCCCCACGTAGTTCTAACTAACTTCATCAAAAGGGCCTGACTATTCATAATTGATTTAATCAAACTAATGTTCTAATTAATCAAGTACAACAAAAAGATCTAAGAACTTGGAAGTTTTTTTCTTTACCACATGTCAAAGCTCTGATATCTAATTAATTTTACAATTAGCTAAAAGTATATTCTGAAATTGCTGCATATGTCCCAAGCTTTCTAAATTTTAGCATATGGATTGGGCCCCTATTCTGAAATGTCAAAAAAAAAAAAAAGTTGTCATTTATTTCAAATGGATTCGGCAAATCCTCAGTAGTGGTCTAATTACTGTACATATTTAGCATCATGCTAGCAGTTGATCCGGGCTCCAAATATATATATATATATATATATATATATATTAGAATAAATATAAATATGGAATAAGGTATCATTTCTGCACACTTCTCAGCAAAGTGAAACATGTTTTACCTTTGCATTCTATTTCAGAACGTGATATCAAAGAATGCAACAAAGACTGGTGAGTGTAGCAACGGAGAAATTTCGGCATAAAAAAGTATAGGCGAGTTAAATTTTCAATTAAAAATCCTACGTCCCCTGCCGGTTAACTACAGAACACTGCATAAAGTTTGTGATGACAACTGTTTCTAAAAAGCACAATTTTTTCTTGCCCTCTCTCTTCCTTTCAAAGTGTCTTCTGATCCTTAGGCCATGATAACTCTATTTAGCATCTTTTGTTTTAAATAAGCAAGGTGAGTTTAACCACCCAAAGAACAGAGTGGTTACTGTTCTTTGGAAACCAGCAGATTTAAGTCTAGGCCCCTGGCGTCCTCCGTCACGCTTCTGACTCCGGGAAGTGAAGAGGAAAGCCCACCGTCTGACAGTGTTTACCGCACTGGAAGGAGCTAAGAGCACCGACCCAGAACGAGGTGGAAGAAAGCGAAGGCACCAAGGGGCCCCAGCGGGGTCCACGCGCCAGATGCCACCCGGTGAGCAGCATATGGGAAGCCAGGGATTGCTCCCAGCACCTTCGAAAGGGCCGCGAGCGCGACGCGGGGCCCGGCAGCGAAGGCGAGGCTGCGGAGGCGAGGGACGCGGCGGTACCAGCATCGCCCGGGCTACGCGAGGGGCCAGCCGGCGGAGAGCCGGGCGTCATTTCCAGCCCGCCGCGGAGGCGCACGTGGGGAACGAGGCCGCAGGCCCTCCAGGGGCCGCCGGAGGATAGGGCGGCAGGTGCGGGAGAGGCAAGCGGCTTCCCCAAGAGGATGGGCCCCGGAGGCCGCAGGCCGGGACGAGAGAGGAAAGCCCCGGAGTAGAAACAAGAGAGCCCAGGAGGCTGAGACATAGGCAGCACCGACGGGGTGGGGGAGGGCGGGGGCACTCAGGGAGGGTGGTGGCGGCGGCGTTGGGGGCAGAGATCGGATTGGGGGGCCCCGAGGGACGCTCCCCGGCGCGGTACCCCAGCTCACCGTGCCTCCGTCCTTAATGATGATCTTCTTGGCCAGCATGATACTGCGGTTCGCGGCCCGTTTCTTCTTCTTCCCCTGGGTCATTTTACCATCCTCGATTCCTGGCGCTGCTGCAGCCACTCCCGGGGCGGCCGGCCCCAGCGGCGAGTGCCGTCCCGCCACTACTGCCGGGCCGAGCCGCTCGGGGCGCCCGCCGCCATCTTGAGGGCCCCGCCTGCCTCCGGCGGCGCGTCACATCGTGCGATCCGCGGAGGAGCCCGCCCCGCCCACGTGACGCCGCCCCGCCCTCTCGGTTGCTCTGCCTTCGCCGCGCCGGGAGGGAAGTCCAGAGGGAAGCCGCTAGGTTTGCGGCTGGTGCGACGCTGTGTTTTCCCCGCTCCTCAGCTCGCTCACTCCTCACAACAGCCCTGGGAGGTAGGGACCCTTATAGTCCTTCCTTCACTGATGAAATGTAAGTTTCTAAAAGTTACCTGCTCGTGGAGATACGGCTGATAAATGGTTGCACTGGAAATACGACTAAGGCGTCCTCAACTATTATCCCTATCTCCAACTGTGACAAAGGGAACAGTTGAAATCGTTTAACAGAAATAGTGGGTAAGGATAAACTGATTTTTCAGAAACAATATTTTGTCTTCGTGCACCCCCTACTCCCCCTAAGCGCCCCC
>NC_048219.1:69093295-69146648 GCF_002007445.2 Ailuropoda melanoleuca | reverse complement strand
CCCCGGCTCTGGCTCAACTGGAGCATGTGTTTTCAGCAGCTTCCTTGGTCCCAGGACCTTTTATTTCCTGCCAGTAAAAACGTACATAACCTATGATATACTTTGTAACCCACCACTTGTTTTACTATATTGCTTAAAAATCAACTTAATGGGGGTAAAATTCTAGAAATGATAGTTGACACAAGTGAAATACGGACTACAGATTAAAGTATCATAATGTTAAGTCTGATTTTGATAACTGTTATAATACCCCTTTTCTTAATACACTTAAGTTTTCAGGAGTGAAGGGATGTGATGCATGCTATCTGCTCTCAAATAGGAGATAACATGTTTGTTATATGTGAGGAGGGGGTAAGAGTAACAAAAAGGCAAGTTGTTAAAAGTAGTGTTTCTGAGTACAGTGATTTTAAGATGTGTTCACAAATTCAGTGATGTACTTTGGAAGAGATGGGATCTAATTCTCCTCTTCAGTGTAGGACTGGGCTGAGTGACTCTTTTTTTTTTTTTTAAAGATTTTATTTATTTATTCGACAGAGATAGAGACAGCCAGCGAGAGAGGGAACACAAGCAGGGGGAGTGGGAGAGGAAGAAGCAGGCTCCTAGCAGAGGAGCCTGATGTGGGGCTCGATCCCAGAACGCTGGGATTACGCCCTGAGCCGAAGGCAGACGCTTAACCGCTGTGCCACCCAGGAGCCCCTGAGTGACTCTTTTCTAATAGGATGGAGCAGAACTATCAGCTTTGACATCAGCAGGTAGGTCATAAAAGGTAGGGCATCTTCCTGCTAGGTCTCTATTTCATTCATTCTGGGCTCAAGTCTGGGGAAACCAGCTGCCATGTTATGATGCCCAAGTCTAGGTCTAGGTGTCCGGAAACTGTGGTCTGCTACCAACAGATATGTAAGTGGTCTTGGGAGTAGATCCTCCAGTGCTGGTTAAACCTTCAACCGACTGCAACCCTTGCCAACATCTTGACTCCAATTTCAGGAAGTCCTGAGCTAAGATCACCTAGATTAGCCACTCTGGGTTCCCTGACTCTCAAAAACTATAAGAGAAAAAGTACTTATTTTAAGCTACAAAATTTGGGGGTAATTTATAATATAGCTGTAGATAGCTAATACACAGGGTAAAGGGAATGTGTTCTTTGTATTATTGTTGCAACTTTTTTTTTTTAAAGTAGGCTCCACAGTGGGCTCAAACTCAGGACCCTGAGATCAAGACCTGAACTTAGATCAAGATTTGGGGTGCCTAACCACCTGAGCCACCCAGGTGCCCCAACTGTTGCAACTTTTATGTAAGTTTGAGATTATTTCAAAATAAAATGTTGAAAAATAAATTTGAATTTTCTGTTCCTTCTATTTCTATATAGAAGAACATTTGACTAGAAATGGAAAACAAAGGCATTTTACCTTGATAGATAGTTCAAGTTACATTTTCCCATCAACAAGTAAACTCATCATTTGTTTATTATTATTATTTTTTAAGTAGGCTCCATCCAAGGTGGGGCTTGAATTCCAGATCAATTGTGGCATGCTCTACTGACTGAGCCAACCAGGCACCCCTCATCATCTGTTCAAAAATATTCTCTTGCTGAAACATTTAATTGAGCCCCAACCTGAAGCTCCTTAGAGAAAGCCATGACAAGATTTCATAACTAAGTTCCGAGGAGCTTGTTTTGGATGGATGTAGAGGGCTGGTTAAGATCATTTGAATGGTTACTCTGACTTTTCATAGCCCCACAGAATGATATTTCACCAAGCTATACCAATTTTACCATCCTAAAGAACTGATTATTATTCATCCAAAAAATATTTTTGAGTACCTATAAGTGTTTGTCAGTAGTTTACTAGACACTGAGGATACATGCATACATGAAATTGTATTTACATGAAGCTTAATTACACTGGGAACAAAGTTATGAAACAAACACAAAGGAAAGATAATTGCAGATTATGGCAAGTGCTGTTGGAAATAATGTAATAATGAGAAATTTAACACATTGAATGTCCAGAATGTCCCAGGCTTTGTGCTAGAAGAGCTGCAAGAGTAAACAAGAGAGATCAGTTCTAACAGATCCGTTGTTTATATATTTGTGGCTTTGTATATGATTTGGGGTTATGAAGATTCACAAACTTTACATTAAGTGGTTAGTGTGTCAGGGTTCTTTGGTTACAGTCAACAGAAGCTAGCATTTGCCAGCATAAGCAAAAGGTAATGATTTTGAAGGATATTGGGAGTCCCCCCAAATAATGAAAAAGCCAAAAATCAGGCTTGAAAACAGGTAAGAACTAAGGTGGAACGTTCATAAGAACACTTCATGAGGCTCCTTGGAAAGTACAGGGATCCCTTGCAGAGAAGAGCAAGTGGCTGAAGCTAAATATTCCTAAAGAAACTGAGATTGTATCACAGAATCCAAACCTCAAAATGCACCATTTATTAAAGAAACTGTACTTCACTATATTAACAGAAGAGGGCTTTCTTTAACTATAAAACTAAGTCACCCACATCCCTTCACCCCTCCCTTCCATAGAACCACCTTTTCTTGCTGATCCAGGAAAATCCAGAACATCTTATCAGAAACAGAAGAAGCCACCAAAAATCCATACAAGGCTACTATTAGAAAATAAAGACTTTTCAATTAAAAGAAAATACTACCCTCTAGAAAATATGAAGCAGAGAAAAATTACATACAACACTCCAATATGAAAGAAATATCATTAAATATACAACTGCAGATGTGAAAGTATGCAACATACACAAGGTTTAAAACCCAGCAGGAAGATGTGAGAGTTGATCAAGCTCAAGCAATACACCGAAAAAAAAAATCATCTAAAAAAATGAATACTGTATTATAGGATTCCTAAGAAAGACATAATGAAGGTAAGAAACATGGAGAAGCATAAACCAGTTATGAGAACAAAAAGAGAAAGCAAAAGGGTCAGAGAGAAGAGGACTTGGAAAAATGATCTGGGCCTCCAGACAAAAGCCAACAACAAACAAAATTAGCATTTCCGAAAGAGAAAACTATCAAGTGGTGCCAGAATGACAATAAAACCAAGCAACACAACAGTGGAGCAACATTCTCCAAAAAATTCAAGAAAGTTTGAGTCAAGGATTTTATATCTAGTCAAGCTGTACTTTAAGTATCTAGATTCTTGGGGCACCTGGGTAGCTCAGTCCATTAAGCATCTGCCTTTGACTCAGGTCGTGAGCTCAGGGTCCTAGGATCAGGCTCCCTGCTTCTTTCTCCCTATCTCACTCTCACTCCCCCCCCAACCTTGTGCTCCCTCTCTCAGTCAAAAAAAAAAAAAATTTTTTTTAAAGGTGTCTAGATTCTAGAAGAAATTTTCCATATGCTAGAACTTGAGGAACAGTGTGCTTAGAAGCTCTACTTGTATACTTTACTGGAAGAGCTCTATCCAGCCATGAGTTGATTCAGAAGGATTCAGCTAAAGTACTAGTGGAGAGTATTAAGTATATTTAAAACATATTTAATATTGAGGGGTGCCTGGGTGGCTCAGTTAGGCGTCTGCCTTTGGCTCAGGTCATGATCCCAGGGTCCTAGGGTCGATCCCCACATCAGGCTCCTTGCTCAGAGGGAAGCCTGCTTCTCCCTCTGCCTGCTACTCTCTGCTTGTGCTCTCTCCCTCTCTCGCCCTCTGACAAATCTTTAAATATATATATATATACATACATATATATATTTAATATTGTAACAAAAGCAGGCACTACAGTGAGAAAATAGTGTGTAAATGTTATATATGCTCTAATCAAACAGAAGTAAGGGAACTAAAAAATATGAAGATTAGAGGAAGGAGTAGAATAAGTTCATTGGTTGTCACAAGGCAATTAGATGGGAATCAACATTTAAAGATGACAAGCTCAATAGAAGTCTAGACAAGCAAAAAATGGGGGCTCTAAGAGCATTGCATAAAATGCTAACAGTATAAAATGTAACCACTAGAACATGCAAAGTTTTCTAAACATAAGAACATTTAAAAGAAGAGAACACACTCCACAGAGCAAAAGAAACAATAAATATAGCAACATACATGATTGTTTTTCAAAAAGAAACACGGGAAATACAAACTAGGAGCTAGTGAAAATACTACCTTTGGGGGTGGTTAAGAATGGGATGGAAGGATAGCCATGACAGACTTAGCTCTGAGTATACTTTTTATATAGCTTTAACTTTGAACCTTTACATATTCAAAATAGAATAAAAATCTTTACGTAAATTCTAAAATTGAATACAAAAACAAACCTAGTTATGTCACATTACCATGTAGAGAAAAGAATGATTTCCATTAACTTTTGAACACTACTCTGACTATCCACCCTTAGTGGGCTATTAGTCTAAGGACAAAAAGAACTGCAAAGAAATCTTAAATTTTATTCAGTATGTTTACCATTAGTAATACTGGTATTGTACTACTGAAAAATACACTACATAATAAAATACATAAACAAATATGTTACTCAGAACAAGGATTTTCACTGTAAAAGAGAGGCAAATATAAAATTTAAAAAAAAAAACTTGTAATGCTAAATGTTAAGTATTAGCTTGAATTCATGACCTTTTAAAAAATTTACTTCCTAGCTCTGTCCATTGAAATGGTCTAAAAGCAAATAGAGTCCAGATTCCATTCCCTCTGAAGAGAATAGGGCTATTCCAGGTTTGGGATGGGACAAGTACAAGGTAGGACATCTTGTGACTGAAGCAAGGAAAAACTCACAGACTAATGTGGTCATGTCTAAAAGACACAGAAGCTGGCCTGCAGGGATTTCCACTGGCTGTTGGCTCACAGTATCAAAAAGAACTGTGACTGTAATTGATAACATTGAATAATTTGAACACCTAGTGGTATTTGAAAAAAGAGGGAGCACTGGGAAAAGGTAAATAGTGGTGCCAAAACATTGCCTTAGAGATTACTTACTAATTACTAAGCAGAAAAAAAAATGACCTTATAATGGAAAGATCTGGTCATCAACACTTTGACCAAATGATTATCATCTTCATTAGTGAGATAACCTAGAATTGTTTCTTCAATGTGATAAAATATAAAATCTACAAGATCACCTATGAAATATTCTTTCCAAAAACATTTAAGCTGAAGCTAATCAAACCTACAGACTCCACTTCCAGTTCAATGGAAATACAAAGAATAAAGGGAACAAGTCAAAGGATATAAACAGATCAAGGATAGGAGCAAAGTGATTTCGAGTCATTAAAAAGTCACATCATGGGGGGATAAAGACCAAGAGGGTGCAGGGAAGGATCTTCTAGACTAAGAAGACAATCAAATACAAAGTATGAACTTCAACTGCATCTTGGTTCAAAAACAAAACAAAACAAAAAATGTAAAGTTGTTTTTAAAGACAATTGGAAATATCTGAATATGAACTTAGATGATACAATCAAATTAAATTTTCTTAAGTATGATAATGATATTGAGTTAAAGAGGAAAATGTCCTTATTTTTAGGAAATGGATGCTGAAGTATTTAGGAGTCAAGTGTCCGGATGAAGCTAGTATGGTAAAATGTTAGTAATGTTGTTGTATTTAGGTGAAGAGTAATGACTACACCATTCTTTCAACTTTTATGTATGTTTAAATTTTTTCAAAATGAAAAGCTGAAGAAATTTAAATGGAAAAAAGAGTCTTTAACGATGATTACTTCGTGCATGCATGGAGAAAACCCATGAATTTTTCAAACCTAACCTGGCAAAATCTGTCATAGCATGATTGAAGCCATTAAAATGGCAATAATATTATAAAAATGAAATATCCAAAACAAAAACAAACCTGGCCTATAAAGTAAATGGAGACAAATAATATTAAGTAATGGAAATTTGGGGCATTATGCATATAATATCCAAAGTGAACTTCAGGTTTTAAAATTCTAAAATTCACAGCAATATTTTCAAAATCATAAATTGAAACATGGGCTCATCTCTGTCAAGATTTTCTATAACCCTATATCACCCAACAAATATAACTCTACTTTGGCTATAATATTTAGAAAACCTATTAAAGGAACTTGCATATATTATAAAAAGCCCGTAGTATCACAATTTTTAATTGCTGTATTTACTATCCATGCAGAATAAAATAGAACATAATAAAACTTTAGCCTAAAGGAGAAAATGTAAACTCTCAATTATTAAAAATCATGTTTTTGTACATGCAGTGGCTTTTAAAAGAAAGAGCAAACTCATAAAACAAGCACATTCACAGATTTTGCTAAAGATACTTAAGTCTAATTTAGCAAATTTAACTAAACCCCTTAAATACTTCACATTTCAAGCACATTTTATTTTATTTTATTTTTTAAAATATTTTATTAATTTATTTGACAGAGATAGAGACAGCCAGCGAGAGAGGGAACACAAGCAGGGGATGTGGGAGAGGAAGAAGCAGGCTCATAGCAGAGGAGCCTGATGTGGGGCTCGATCCCAGAACGCCGGGATCACGCCCTGAGCCGAAGGCAGACGCTTAACCGCTGTGCCACCCAGGGACCCCTCAAGCACATTTTAACAAGAGTGTATTTTCAGATGATTACTCCCAAACACTGTAACAATATCCATTGTTCTTTTAAATCTTCAGTGAGGTCTACTTAAGGTTGAAAGTGTATTTCTCTGGTAAACTATTTCCAAAGGAATAATATGTTACTTGTTTTAAAGAAGTTATTTTTACATATTAGAAATCCTAAACGAATAAATGAATTCATAAATGAAAAATTGGTTAGATCCAATGGAGGGCTGCTGCTTAACCCTAGCAAAGGATTATTGGAAATGCGGACTTACCAATTAACTGAAGCCAAAGGAACTACTGCTATCAGTTTTATTCTGTTAACTTTTTCTTATAATAGTGATGGTTAATGGTAATTTGAAATTAGCTTAAAATTGACTTGGTGCTGAAGTGGCTGAACTGCCAGGAGGGGCCTAAGTGTGCTTGAAGGACCCAAGATTGTCTAAAGCCACAGGGAAAACGGTGGAAAATTCATCATCACCACTGCCAGGAGTGATTTATGGCTTTGTTCTTAAGCTCTCATTTTGGCTTCACAGTATGTATCTTGGGGGCTTTTATTCCTGAATCTTGGCTAAATTCCTTAGGGTTAACCTACTGGTCTCAAAAATATTGGGTGGTTACACTGCCCACGTACCTTGTCATTACTATAGTAATTGGTTATGTACCCTTCTTGGGGATAAACATGATGAGTACCTCTCCATTCAACTCCATTCATACAATCATAGATAACTATGCTAAAAATCAAGAGCAGAGGAAATACTAAGAAAAGGCCATACCAGCATTAAGAGATATTCCTATTAGTGAAGTAACCAAAAGTTCTTTCTTACAAAGAATTTTATGCCAAAAACTGAATTCTATACAGACTAACACCAAGCATTTATGTTTTTGATGTAATAATTTTGACCATAACTATTGTGGCTGTCTCTCTTAATTATACCCAGTACTGAAATGTCAAAAAAGCAAGTTGAGGGGC
Source organism: Ailuropoda melanoleuca (assembly GCF_002007445.2). Lineage (NCBI taxonomy): Eukaryota > Metazoa > Chordata > Mammalia > Carnivora > Ursidae > Ailuropoda > Ailuropoda melanoleuca. The sequence continues at coordinate 69,139,147 of NC_048219.1, read as the reverse complement.
GCCTGGGTGGCACAGCGGTTAAGCGTCTGCCTTCGGCTCAGGGCGTGATCCCGGCGTTCTGGGATCGAGCCCCACATCAGGCTCTTCCGCTATGAGCCTGCTTCTTCCTCTCCCACTCCCCTGCTGTGTTCCCTCTCTCTCTGGCTGTCTCTATCTCTGTCAAATAAATAAATAAAATCTTAAAAAAAAAAAAAAAAAGCAAGTTGAACTTCTTTTAGATTAAATTCCATTAAATTATAAATGTTCTCAAATATTAGTTGTTAATGGACAGAATAAATAAAATACTGTATTACCATGTAACATACTTTAAAAAAATAAGTATCAGTAAAAGCAAGAAGTTCTTCCAGAGAGGCATTCATGTTGTGATTTTCAAATGGCAGAAAATAAAATAAATAACAAATAAGCTCAAAATTGTATATTAATATACAGTATAATTTATTGTTCTTTAAAAAATAGTTCCACATTTATAAAGTCATTTAACATCAGAACTGAAAGCTAAATGAATACGATATGTGCTACTTAGCACTGTATCAGATTATAAACGTTTTTCTACCCTCTAGTCATATGTTCAGAATCATTTGACAACATTTCTGAAATTAAAATCATAAAGTGTGAAAGTCTCTATAAACAACTCTCATTGCTTGTGTCATCCTCATCAATTCAGAAGAATGTGTATAGACATAAATGGTCACTGTGTAATAAGGAATTTGGGTTTACCCCAAGAAAGTTCTGGCCTACATCTTTAGGACCTCATACCTGATAATTAATGCTAACAAGATGTCTCAGGATGAACCCCTGTAACTTGATGTCAGCCAGTTTTCCAGGGAGAGGGGCACTGGAGAATTCAACCATGTGGGCAAAGAATCAATCATGCCAAGTAATAATGCTTCAATAAAAATTTGGACACCAAAGCATGAGTGAGCTTTCCTGATTGGTAATACTGTGTGTATACTGTGGCCAGGAATAGATAATACTGTCCAGGACCCCACAGGGAGTAGACAACTGGAATTTGGACCCCTCCTAAATTCTACCCTATATGCCTCTTCCTTTGGCTCGTTTAAATTTGCATCCTTTCTTGGTAATAAACGTGATTGTGCGTGTAATAGCTTTCAGGAAGTTCTGTCTTTCTAGTGAATTATTGAACCTGAAGGTAAATTTGGAAAACCCATGAATTTGCAGTCACCAAGACACACTCTACTATAGTAGAATTTTGCATCTTTGGGGTTTGAAGGCAAGTTATTTTCTCTTTGCTATTTTCTTTTTTGGAATATGTATGTAATAATCAATCCTGCTTTGAAGGAATTCAAATTTAAGAACTGTAAGAAACAGCATTTACTAATGCTGGTCACTATCTGACTCTGTTGAATGGCAGTAATTATCTATAAGATTTGAATTATGAAGTTTATTTGCATAGCACTGGGATTCAAGGATTGGATATACTTCCAATAAAAGAAGTATTCCAATTCCGAAAAGATGTAAAGATTTTCAGTTAATTCTTTTCACAAGAAGAAACCAAAGTATCCATTTCTAAAATGCTGATATTCTTAAATAAATAAAGTGCTGATACTCTTTAGTGATCTATTAAAACAAAGCATTTTGTACAAGGTTATTTCACTAATAGAGGTGGAAATGACATTCTTTATATTGCTTATTATTTGATCTCTATACACTGAATTGATAGTCACAATAGAAGCAATTATATTCAATGATTTATGAAGAAAATATGTACCAATTACTGTAATTACTTAACCTTGAGGCTAGCAAAGAGATAATTTATTTAAAACAACAACAAAAAATTAGGATATTATCACACAGATAGAGAGGTTCTAACTAGTTTAAATAAAACCCAGTCTTCCATGCTAGAGCATAGGCTAGAAAAAAGGAAGATCACACATGATAAAGGTAACTAGAGAGATATGGAAAGGATCAGGGAGTCATTTCTGATATATAGAAAGGAGTCTAATTCAGTTAAGTCAAACACAGGTGACAAGGGAAACAAGGAAATATAGGAAGAAATTTATATGGTTAATTATGAAAATCTTTTTCTTAAATCTACTAAATAGATAATAACTGGATACCAAAAAATGACAAAGAGAAACTGATCCATTAAAAAGCCATTTAACAAAAGACCAATTTATACATTCTTCTAAATGATGTCCATAAAAAATTTAAATATACAAATCACATTCCCAAACTCAAAGGAATCTAACAAATGAAATACATAGACATATAAACAAATTCAGAATTCAAACCATTAAAAAAATATTTTTAAAATCACAGTAAATTATATTTCATAATAAGAAAACAACCAAATGACAGCTATATACATTTGTTAAAGTTTCAAAAGCTCAATGATGGAGCAATGGTGCATAATTTATTTAAATAAGTACTGTTTACTAATGTTTATAATAATATACCTATTTTAATATTCTGTTAGATAATGAATTTAAAGAGCAAATGTTGAAATATCCAAAAAATTGAATTAAAGTTATTCGTAAAACGTCAATTTCCCCATGTGTCCAAAGTAGTGAATTACAGTAATATCCTCCAGAAAAGTCAGGTATTTGGTAAAGCAAGGCACATAGGACCAGATTTTGATAAAGGTGCTTTTTCTTTGGTCCTGTAATTACTTTAAATATGCTACACATATCTGGGAAAGTCTAAAGATGACTTTCAATATAGCATAAATAACTTATAGACCTTTTATGTAAAGCATACATCCCCGTGTAATTAAATATTATAACAATGAAAATGTAAATAAAATAAGCGATGCTAAGCCCTATTTTTAAAAACAAAACAAAACTCAGTTGAATGACTATACAATGACATTTTAAAAGTCCAATAATTTGATATGTAGGAAAAGTGTATCAACTCTTAATAATAATCAATATTACACCAAGTCTCCTGGGCACAAAGTCAATTAGTTTCTTTTCAAATTTTGTCTCCTCGGAATCTAGTTTAAATATCAAACTACCTTTCCTTCTATGAGATTGTGACATTCAATATAAACTGATGGAAGCATTTTAAGTTTTGCATCTGTAAACTATAATTTCCACCATAAAAGTAGTCTACAACTTCCCTAAAAACACTTACTAAAGAACTGGTAATATTACTGTGTTGAAACATCTACATATTGAATTTCAAACTTTTCTTCCCAAATACCATATTCTTAATTTTTAACAGAACTATCAACTGGCACTCTTCTCCCATGAATTAGGACATTTTTATAATGAACAAGTAGCTGAGTAATAACCAGTAAGCTTTAAAAAGTAAGAATTTAAATAATCAAGGAGTCATCATTGTATAAGATTGATACAATAAGGCTTTTGGAGGTCATCAAAACACACACCACACACACATTCGAAAATGGCATTATCTGTATAAATGACATGATCTAGGATACAGGCTCCCCTTCTCAAATACGATTCTTTATGAATTAAAAATTATAAGCTACACAACCCAATCTCTAGTAACATCTTTAAGCCTACTAGAAAAGCAAAATACAAATTAAGCTTGTCTAATAAAAGTTTGGTTTGAAAATATGCTTTAGACTACTTTGTCCGTTCTCTTAACTCTTGATTCTATTTTTATAAGCTTTATTGGGAATCTTAAAAATTGTGTTATTTTGGACACCAGAAAATATATTATGGTAACTAACATGTCTAATATCCAATATTTGCTTTTATCATTCTTTGAAGGGACATGCAGCCTGAATTAACAATTAGTTGTAAATGTACAGTGAATTAATATATACTAGTACCCAACTAGCACTTCCATGTGGGCTGAACATAAATCTTAATATTTATTCTTGAATTCTTTGCATTTGCAGGACTTAGATTTCATTCAGCAGTAGATAGTAGGATGTTAGTCTGAATGTTGTTACAATGTAAAAACACCATGTTCAGAATGTGGTAAAGTTATTAAACAAATACTCTAAAAGATGGTCACTCAATATCGTAGGTTAAGCTTCCAGAAAGTTTAGTTAGTTCCAATTTGGAATCACCAGCAAATTGATTTAAGATATTTTGTAATTTTAATCACTTTTAAACTCTGAATGGAATAGATTAGGTCTGTCCTGTAGAGATGTGGCTTGCATAAGCAAAGTAACACAGCCAGTCCTAGTAAGCCAAAAGTACCCAAAAGTTTGTAACACGGTATTTTTGAGCCAAATTCTATTTAACAAAATCCATTATAACTATATAAAAATATTTATGTTTTTACAGTTTTTATACTATTAGAATGGGAGACTTTTAAAAATATATAAAGCATGAATGAAAAAATAAAGTAAAATACTTCTTATACATAATAGGTAATTCTATCTACGTCAATAATTAAATTAAATCCATATTCCAATTTTAGAAAGTATTCTTGCCCACCAATTCACTTTACCATTTTTGCTATATTTTCTCTCCCCCTTGAACCAACTTATTAAATAACTCATGTAATTTACAACCTCAACTCCAGTGCTAATCAAAATGGAAAAGAAACCACTATCTTAAACCTAAGTGGTGGCTCCTTCGCAGCAGCTTTTACAGGGCCACAGAGAGGGAACTCAGAATTCGCCACCTCTCCCAGACATGTGCCCAGAGTATTCCTGGGGATGGTGGGCTTATGAGAGGCCTAAAAAGTTCTGAGCAGCCTTGAGTTCATAGCTGTAGTGCCATTTAAAATAATAGAATATCATAGCAATCTGGAATGTCTCTAAGAAAGGTCATTTTGGTCTCAATTTGTTGACATCTATACTATTATTATTTTGGTTATTGTTTTTAACAGTTGTAGATTAAAGGAGTTTTTACAGATCAATGACTAAAATATTCATTTGAAAACATTTTAGTTGTGTACCGTATATGCTTTGATAGTTCAGAATTCTCCAAGTGGAGATATTAGACAATAATAATTAAATTATTACGTATTTAATCCTTTTAAATTCATTTTGAAACTTTAATAGAAATTACCACATACAGATATTTAATTTAAAGAAATATTAAGGATTTATCTGATTTACAGAAAGGAAATACAATTAAGAGATTAAGGACAAAACTCCATTAGTGCAAAAGTCTCTGGCTACTATCTAGCACAGGAGCAACTGGATTGCTTTCAGCAGTTTCAAAGCACTAAAAGATCTTAGAATGTAGATGGAGAAATAGATGTGTGTATTTCCCTACATTAAATTTAAATATGAATTTTATTCTCTCACAAATTAGACCCAGGACATAACTTTATCAATTTTTATGTAGTTGAACAAATGACATTTAGCAATCCTTTCTTTAGTAATCTTTTGTATAAATATAAAAATCTCAGATAACATGAAAATGTTTTTCAAATCATACTTCTATTTCTTCACAGCTTTATAGGCAATTTTAATTTTCAAACTCTGAATATTTCATGTGATTTGATATTTCTGTACAGAAAAAGATAAAAAACATTTAATAAGATTAAATAGATCTAATTTGCAAAAATTGGTATCTGACATTTGTTGTGTGCTCTTGCAAAGAGTGCATAGGACATTTCTGCAGCAATCAAAAGGTAAAATCTTTTTAAATTCAGATTTCAAGTTTTCTCCGATAATTATTCTAATCCCTGGAAATACTTTCGAGCTTTGATTTCTAGATATAATAGGTATTTCGTTAACATACACACATATTTAATCCTTAAACTTTTATATTTTCAAACCATTTGAACAATAGGATGAGATTCAGCATGATGATATCTTCTTAGAATCTGTAGAAGTCCTCTATGCAAGCTTAATGTTGAGACTCCTAGTGCACCATTGTGAAAAACCAGTTAAAGACAGTATACGACTATGCTTTAGTAGGATTGCCTGTAGGTTTGGGATCATAACCATATAGGAAAGTAGCTGTTATTACAAGGATGGCTCCAAGGAAAAAGACACTAAATAGATGAAGAAAAAATGAAAAAGAGATAATCAGATTAAAGGCAAAACAACTTCTTTCTATTTCTTCTCATAAAAACAATTTGAACTTGGGGAAAAAATGTTCCAGTAATATGGCTAACAAATACTGAGTACTTAATACATTCTAGTTTTACATGCCTCTCATTTAGTTCTTATAAGCACCCTATGAAGAAGTATTAGTATTATCCTCATTTTTTTATATATGAGGAAACTGAGGGTTAGAGAGTTTAAGTAACTTGCTTAAAGTCCCACAGCTTTAAGTGGAAGACGAGATTCAAATCTAGGTATGTTTGACTCTAGAGCCCATACTTTCATCCACTGCACTGTATTGTCTCCCAAAGCAAAAATGTTTTGAATGTATTTCCCCTTAATATGTCTTTTGCCTGCAATACATTGAATAATAAAAGATCTCAACTTTTAAAAATTTGAAAATATAAACAGAAAATGGCATTCTTTTGAGACCAAAGTGAAGTTCAGTTTTTTGTTTGTTTTTTTAGTAAAGTTCAGTTTAAAATGCAGGTAGACTCAGTTCATTCTTTATTTTATCTATCCAGAAATATAATATAACTTATTATAAACTGGACATGAACTTAAACTGGTACTGGAACTTAAAGTGGAGGTATATTCTTCAAAGTACTATTACAGGGACATGAGTTAGTTTTGGTTTTAAAGTTTCTATTAACAGTCCAAAGTCACTCCCATGAGCTTTACCACAATAAACATTTGTTCTATAAAGGAAAAAGATCACAACCCTTATTATGACATAAAGGGCCCTTCCTAATGTGGTTCTTCTGACCTCATCTCCCATATTCCACCCACCCAATCTATAATTTAGCCACTCCATTCAGTGAACACAGTGTGCCTTTGAGGACAGTGTCATTGTAGATGCTATTTCCTCTGCTTGCAATGTCCTTTCTCCCAAGAAAATTGATGATTCATAACTCAGATCCAATGTCTCCAAGGCTCATTACTCTAGGCAGAGGTACTCTATGATAACATTTATTACACTATATTAAATGACGCATTATTGGGGCGCCTGGGTGGCACAGCGGTTAAGCGACTGCCTTCAGCTCAGGGCGTGATCCCGGTGTTATAGGATCAAGCCCCGCATCGGGCTCCTCTGCTATGAGCCTGATTCTTTCTCTCCCACTCCCCCTGCTTGTGTTCCCTCTCTCGCTGGCTGTCTCTATCTCTGTCAAATAAATAAAATCTTTAAAAATAAATAAATAAATGACGCATTATTGACACATCTGCACCCCTGCTTAACCATGTGCTCTTCACTCATCATTATACCCCGAGTGCCTAGGATATAGAGGGAGCTCAATAATTATCTGCTGTGATAAGTATCTAGTGTTGGCTTGATGTAAATGGGCAACTTTTCAAAAGCCTTGGATGCAGGTACACATGTAAGATTATGGTAACATAAAACTTCCTTCAATACCTCTTGAAGAAAATTACTACCATAGGAACATTTCATAATTATTTAGGCTTTGGATAAGCTTCTGACTGAAAACTTTGTCAGGCATTCTGACCTTTACCTAGCTTTCTGGACCTCTGGAATTACATAGAATCACATGCTCAACTGAAAAGCTGTCTGATCCAATTTTCTACCCACTGCAGGAATCCATTCTATGAAATTTCTAACAGGATCTACTAGAATACCTAATGATGTCAGAAAACCCCCACCTGTCAAGACAGCTATTTTTAGATGGTTCTGAGAGAAAAAAAATTGTTGGGGAAAAAACTATCAGAATACAATGATTATTTCAAGGATTTAAGCACCTGATTTCCAACAGAGTTGTATATACTGATCATAAAATTCTCATTTATTCACATGTCTATCTCTCTAATCACTGTGATCTCCTTGGAGAGAGGAAATCATATCTCATTCATACATTCTTGTTTTTCCAGGATCTGGTACAGTAAAAGGAAGGCATAGTGAACACTTAATAAATTTTTGATAGAAGAATAAACAAGCCTAAATGCAAGGATGGTTAATATCAGTAAGCAAAATAATCAACACTAGAAAAATAAGTTAGGAAAGCGAATACTGGTGATATAATACCAACAGAGATGTTTAGCAGTCAGCTGAAAATAGGGATCTAGAGTTGAAGTGAAATTGGGACTTATCTTCATAGAGAGGACAGATAAGACACGGCAGTGAATGAGATGAATGAGAGGGTGAGTAAGGATTGATAGGTTACTAAAGGAGCAGTCAGAAAGGCAAGTACAGGAGAACTACTTCTGAGAAAGCAACAAAACAAAGCGGTTTTAGGAAGTGAAATGGGGATAACAAAGGAAAATAATACATTTGGAACAGAGGTCACTGTATTTATTGCTTAAGAGATGTTCTTCACAAAAATAAGAATACATAAAGATAGAGGGTCTAGTTATAGGATAAGAAAAATAATCCATGTCCTTCATCTGACTCAGTGTCAAAACATTCATTCATTCAATAATAACAGAATCACTGTCTTTTCTCTTTTTATCTTCATCCCAACATACCTTTCATAGTCCCTCAGAAACATGGATTTACGTGCAGGTATATATCTTACTTGACAAACTACTACCTTTTGTCCCTCTACTGATTTACCTTTTCATTTACTTGTTTGTTGTTTATTCCCTGCATGATTCAAAGATTTAAAGTTGACAGCCTTATATGAGGTGTTATTTTTTTTAAAGGTATGCCTTTTTAAATGTACCCTAAAAATCCACAGTTCCAAAACATTAAAATAATTTAAAGTTCCAAACACACACAAATAATACATTAGCACGTAATTTCCCCCATTTAATGAATAGAGGCTAAAGGATCATTAAGATATAGATCCTAGTTGTTAGGCTAGTCTTTCCCATACCAAACTAGAAACAGAAATACTTTTAAATTCATGCCTCAGAAAAATTACACATTTCAACATGTGTGTCCCAGACCTATTGTCCAGGTTGCTAGAAGAATGAAACCATAAATGTTCGATATAGAAATATAAAGAGCATATTATGTTTTTCTGCTGCCACATTCCATCCATAATCCTATCTCACTCTCAATAACACAAATGAATTTTACTAGCTGTATTTTAAGATCTTGAACATTCATTCAAACACACAGAGTACCTATTATAGGCCAAGCTCTGGTCTTGCTGACTTATAAGATGGTAATAAATCTTCTGAAGAAAGGAGAAAAGAATGTTAGAATGGGGGGGGGTGCTCTTTTATTTAGCAAGGTCTCCTGATAGAGTAAATTTGAGCCAAGACCTGAGGATGTAAGGTGTGAGGGACTTTGTCATGTGAATACATAGGGGATGAGTATCAAGATGACTGAAGGGATAGTAAAGCCCGTGGCAAAGAGGTTACTGTAGATAGGAAGGAAGGAAGGAAGGAAGGAAGGAAGGAAGGAAGGAAGGAAGGAAGGAAGGAAAAGGAACGAAGGAAAAGAAAGAGGAACGAAGGAAAGGGAGGGAGGGAGGAAGGAAGGAAAGGAAGGAAGGGAGGGAGGAAAAAGTAAACAAGAGGAAAGTAATATCAGATAAGGACAGAAAGGTAGCTGAGGGCCATATCAAATAGGCCATTAAGAATAACAACTTTTAGGTGACATGAAAAGCAAAAGGTTTCTGAGCAGAGTGGTGATATGATCTAATTTACATTGGAAATAGTCTGTTTGCTGAATGGAGAACATTGTAGGGGGACAGAGCAAAAGAAGAAACAAGGAGATAAATCAAGAGACTATTTCCTTAATCCAGATGATAAAATGAATATGTCTTGGACCAGGGTAGTAGCAGTGGAAGTTGTGAGAAGTGGTTGACTCTAGAGATATTAAAAAGGAAGAGGTGACAGGCTTTATTTCTAGATTAGAATGATGTGTTTGAGAGAACGGGAAAGAGAAGTTGATGACCTTACTTCTCACTTCACTCAGAACTTAAAGAAATTCCAAATATTTTAACTTTCTGTCTACATCCATATCTGTAGGCCTTCTCTTAGGTTACTATGGATAAACTGTTCCTGTTTAAGTCAAGGAGAATTTTGGCCTAAGCAACTGGAAGAATGGAGGTGCTGCTATATACTAAAATTTACTAAACTGGGAAACCCTTATAAGGATAGGGAATGAATTATGTAGTAGACATTCCAGGGAAAATGTCAAATAGGCAATTAAATATACGAGCCTAAAATTCAAATTGTGAAAGAAGAAAGAAAGAGAGAGAGGAAGAGAAAGAAAGAAAGAAAGAAAAGGAAGAAAAAGAAAGAAAGAAAAAAAGAAATAAAGAAAGGAAAGAAGGAAAGAAAAAGGGAGGGTGGGAGGGAAGGAACTGAGGGAAGGAATGGAGGGAGGGAGGGAGGGAAAGGTAGGGAAAGGAAGGTTATCAGCATACAGGTGGTATTTAAAGCCCTGAGAATAGAGATCACCCGAAGGAGTGTAAATAAGAGGTTCAAGGACAGATCTTTCGGAGACTCCAAAGTATAGAGGTTGAGAAGATGAGGAGGGGAGTGAAGTTAGAGGAAAATGAAGAATAGTAACCTGGAATCCACTAAGATATAATCTCATTACTTTGGGATTATAAATTAATAATTATAAAAAATAATAGGACATTCAATACCAACTGTAATGGGTATTAATCACACTTCATTCTTCCTGACTCTGTCTCCTCTCTTGGCATCCATGACACTGCACATCCTAGGTCTCCTGCCTCACCCATCATTCCTTTTGCAATTCTCTTCCCAACTACTCTTCTTCCTGCCACCACCTAAAAGAGTTTTCTCATGCACCACATTCTCTGCATAAACTATTCTCTTCAAGAATGCCATCTACTCTCCTGGCTTTACTTACATCAATTCCACACATAAAAATGCCAGTATATGATTTATATTATAACTTTATATGACTTACGAACTTCTTTATATGATATTTTACTTTGGGGAAAAAAGTTTGGAAAAAATTTTCCAATCTATTGGGAAAACTCTGGCTAGTCAAATTTGTATAAAAACTTTCTAGTGGAAGATTTTCTTTTATGCATTTAGTTTGAAATCTTTTTAAAAAGACAGTTGCATAACAGGAAACAAACAGGGCTGCTGAAGGGGAGTGGGTGGAGGGATGGGGTAACTGGGTGATGGACATTAAGGAAGGCATGTGATGTAATGAGCACTGGGTATTATAAGACTGATGAATCACAGGGCTGTACCTCTGAAATCAATAATACATTATATGTTAATTAATTGAATTTAAATTTAAAAATGTTTTAAAAAAAAGATAGGGGCGCCTGGGTGGCACAGCGGTTAAGCGTCTGCCTTCGGCTCAGGGCATGATCCCGGCGTTATGGGATCGAGCCCCACATCAGGCTCTTCTGCTATGAGCCTGCTTCTTCCTCTCCCACTCCCCCTGCTTGTGTTCCCTCTCTCACTGGCTGTCTCTATCTCTGTCGAATAAATAAATAAAATCTTTAAAAATAAATAAATAAAATAAAAAAAAGATAAAAACAGAGGGAGGTGAACCATAGAGACTCTAGGAAACAAACTGAGGGTTGCTGGAGGGGAGGTGGGTGAGGAATAGGGTAACTGGGTCTCGGGCATTAAGGAGGGTACATGATGTAATGAGCACTGGGTGTCATATGCAACTGATGAAATCACTAAATTCTCCCCCTGAAACTAATAATACAATATATGTTAACTAAATTGAATTTAAATAATTTTTTTAAAAATAAAAAAAGATCGTTAAATGGATTTTTTTACTATTATTTCTATTATTTACTATTCTTCAAAAGTTGTAATAAAACAAAATTTTTCATACCGATCTTATTAAGAATTCTTATTTTTCTATATATTTTGGAGACTTAAAGACATAGAAAAGATTACCTGGTTGGCACAAAATCTTGTAGCCAAAAATAGGATATCAGTGTTGATAATATTATGGATAAAGAGGTTGCAAATCCTTTTAAAATATTATCTGCATATTTAATAACAGCAGCTATTACAAGGCCTCCAAGTGCCTGCAAAAGTTTTAAAAGTTTTAAAAGATTATTTTAAACATATATAAAACTGCTTCTCAAAACAATCTCATTACTCAATGAAGCTTTAAGCTTTTGTCCTATAAATTTAATCCCTTTATAATAATAATCACTTATATAATAAGTGATTTTTATTAAACATATCCTATAACCAATAGACTTCCAAGCTTTGTTCAACAGCCCTCTTATTTCAAAAGTTACCTAATGAAGTAACTACAAGTGTAACCTGCAGTTTGTTATAATATAGTTTGACTATACTGTGACTAAAACAACTACCCTCAACCAATTTAGTAATTAAACATCACTTGTTCAGACAAATGTGGAATGACTGGTCACTCAGATCAGTGAAATGTTTTTACTTTTGAAGAAAAATAAAGTGTAACTTGAAATTTATTTTACTTGGCTTTCTTCCTCCAGCTTCTCACCAATCTACTTTTTATTGCTGTCAGATTGCTCTTCCTAAAAAAACTGTAGAAAGAACTTTCTACCAAATCCCTCTCATATTCCAAATTGTGACTACTTAAATAATGAGGTTTTACCATACTACATAGTTTTGTTTTCTGCCACACTCTACTTATAAATCCTAAATCTGGATTACCCATGTTAACAACTTTCACTGTACCTCTTCACATGACAAAAGATTATTATTAGTGAAAGTCACAAACTATGCCAACTGAGTTCACTGCAATTGATGTTCTATTACCTCCTGGCACCCTCATATCAACCATACCAAACCTTCTTTATCTTACTCAAGTCTTACAGAAGAGGGCTTCCCTCTGCTAGGATAAAAGCCATCATACAAACCCTCTTGACTACCCTATCTCTACTTCAAATTTCCTCTGAATTTCCACTTATCCTTGTCTCCTTTTCTCCTATTTTAAAAATAGAAGTATCCTTCCTGCTTTCAAAACACAACTATCCTTTGCTATCTTCACCCAACTTCTGTAAGAGACCTTGCTTCTTACAGCTTCAAATACCTCTAAAGAAAGGCTTTGTGAGGACAGTGACTTGTATCTTCACTTTTATATCCTCCAGAGTAATCAAGTGTATTTTTGATGATGAAATTATTCAACCCTTTAACAATTTCAAATTACAAACTTAGATAATTTGACAGGAATATTTTAATATGTAACTACAATATATGGCAATTAACTGTTACAGATTTAAATATCTAGATCTGCTTTTGAGCCTTAATGGGCTGATCACAGACTTCCTATACAACAAGAATCGTAAAAAAATCAAAAGTTGTATTTGCTTTCAGCTTCAACTCTCTTATTCTTACACTTGATTTTAATTATGTCAAATTTAAATGCCATAAAGTTCATTTATGACCTTTTCAAAGTAAGTTTTCATTATGGCATTAAGACCAGTTCTATTTTAACTTCCCTGAATAAACCAGATATAATGAGAACACCAACAGGAGGACTCTTTTTCCCTCACATCATACATCAGAAGCTACTGTGGTTATCTCCATTAAAATAAAGTTTATCAGCCTTAAATATAAGACTTTAAATGCTTTACCTGAAGAATAACAACTATCCAAGTCAGTCGGTTATATCCCTGAAAAAATCCATTCTTTGACACCAATTCTCCATCATAAATGTATACACCCATTAATCCAAATATACTCCCAAAGAAACCTAAAAATAATAATAATAATAAAGTTTATGTCATATGTCATTTAGTTTGTCTGGAGAAATACTTTTCCATAGACTTTCCAAATAATTTTATATTTAGCTTTTCATTTTGATAAAATTTGACTACTTAAAAAATCTCTTACTTGGGGGGCACCTGGGTGGCTCAGTTCAGTTAAGCTTCTGCTTCAGCTCCAGTCATAATCCTGGGGTCCTGGGGACGTGGGATAAGCCCCAGTTTGGGCTCCCTGCTCAGCATGGAGTCTGCTTCTCCCTCTTTCTCTGGCCCTCCCCCCTGCTTTCTCTCTCTCAAATAAGTAAATAAATCTTTTAAAAAAATAAGTAACTAAAATTTAAACAAAAATCTTTTACTTGGATATTTATGTAAATCTAACAAAATTATACTTAGTACTATATTACAACTATAAGACAAATATAGAAAAGAGCAGAGATTACCAACTTTGGAACACTAAAAAATACAATGCTTCAGGCACCAGGGTGGCTCAGTCAATTAACCAGCCAACTCTTGGTTTCAGCTCAGGTCATGATTTTGTGGCTGTGAGACCAAGCCCCTCAATGGGCTCTACACTCAGTGTGGAGTTTGCTTCAGATTCTCTCCCTCTCCCTTCCTCTTTCCCTCCCCCCTGCTCTCGTGGTCTCTCTCTCTAATAAATAAATAAATAAAAAACTTTTAAAATACATATAATGCTTACATTACATGACTACATGGCTGTCCCATTCAAATATTTGAAAAATGGTCACTTTTGGCATATTCATTGTCTCGTACCTTCCTATTGCTAGCTCTGAATTTTCATATATTCATATTTATATATGCAGATATAAAAGCTCAGGTATGTGGCATTGCATTTTTCCTTATTAAGAAGTTTTGAAAGTACAATAAGTAGTATCCAAATTTTCAAAGCTAAGAAATAGTCACACAACATCAGAAACTGTCATTACTACAGTCTCACTGTAAAGGAAAGCCAGTTCAGTGAAGAGAAACTATGTCTTATTCACTCCTGCACTCCTTAGCTGTACCACAGTTTGTCACATAACTACTAGATCTAAGAGATTTCTAGGACCAATCCTAAACTATAAAGAAATGAATGCCTGCAGGGACCACCTGTTAAGAGTAGTGTCTGGTAATATTTGTAGTCAAAAAGTGAAGGGTGAAGCAATTTTTTTATAAAGCCGTAACTACTTGAAGATTCCATGATGGAAAGGAACTGAAAGGGATATGAAATGTTCTCTTAATTTTATTTATGCCAATGCAATCATTTTTTAAATTTTTTTTTCTTAATTTTATTTATTTGAGAGAGAGAGTGAGAACACAAGTGGGGCAATGGGCAGAGGCAGAAGCAGGCCCCCTGCCAAGCAGGAAGCCCGATGTGGGACTCGATCCTGAAACTCTAGGATCACGACCTGAGCTGAAAGCAGACACTTAACCAACTGAGCCACCCAGGCATCCTGCCAACTCAATCATTTTTAATTAAATTTTTTATTTTAATTCCAGTACAGTTAATATACAGTGTTATATCAGTTTCAGGTGTATATCAATCATTTTAAGATGTCTAATTTTAAACATGAAAATAATACAAACTTACAAAACTGGAAAAATAAAAAATACAAAAAGAAACATGATGGTATTAGTTTTCTATGTTTTAATTATAAAAACTAACACTTGAGGGGCACCTGTGTGGCTCAGTTGGTTAAGCAGCTGACTCTTTGTTTTGGCTCAGGTCATGATCTCAGGGTCATGAGATCAAGCCCTGCATAGGGCTCTGTGCTCTGTGAACTCTGTGCTCTGGGTGGAATCTACTTAAGGGTCTCTCTCCCTCACCCTCTGCTCCTCCCACCCGCATGCTAAATCAATCAATCAATCAATCAATCAACCTATCTTTTTAAAAATAAATAAATAAATAAAAATAATACTTGATAGTGACAAAACAAGGTATATAGTACAGAGGTTACATAAATGTCAGTATGTACAGGTCTATTGTATTCTATCAGTTGTATAATATTTCATTGTATGGATAATAATAATCTGAAATACATACATAACATCATGTGCCACAAGTTGTTCTAAGTGCTTTATGTATGTTAACTCACAACAATCCTATTAGGTAGATACTCTGATGCGCATTTTATAGATGAAGAAACTGATACACTGAGAAGTTAAATAAACATGTCTGAACTCACACTGCTGGTAAGTGATGGACTCTGGATATGAATCCAGGCAGTGTGGCTCTGGACTCCATGATCTTAACCACTGCACTTAATCATACTGATAATTTATTTGAGCAATCTTCTACGTGTTTTCTATTTTTTACAATTATAACCAATACTAAAATAAATAACCTTGAACATCTATCCTTGTGCTCTTGTGTAAGTATATCTGTAGAATAAATTTTTATCCAGAAGCGGAATTTTTGCATTAAAGCATTTATTTAAAATTTTGTTAAACATTCCCAATATGAGATCCAATAGATTATATCAATCTACAGTCCTGGCAATCATAGGTAATAAGAGTTTCTGTTTCTCCACTCTCTGGCTAACGTTGGATCTTATCAATTTGCTAGTCTTTGACAGTTTGATACTTGAAAAATGCTATTAAAATGTTTTAATTTCGTGGCACTTGGGTGGCTCAGTTGGTTAAGCGTTTGACTTTGGCTCGGATCCTGGGATAGAATCAGCTCCACACTCAGTGGGGAATCTGCTTCTCCCCCTCCTTCTTCCTCTGCCCTTCCCCCTACTAGTGCATGCATGTGGGTATGCACACTCTCACTCTCTCTCTCAAATAATTAAAGTTTTTAATAAACATTTTAATATCTGTTTTTGTAATCTCAAGTTATCTACAACTTATTTATATATCCTATTCGAAACTCTGAGTTAGCTTACCATTCACTAGATTGTTATGAGGTCAAATTAAAGAATAAGAAACCCATGACGTACCACAGAATCATGAATTCTGGCTTTTTGTTTGTATCTTATAATTCAAGAAAATTTGGGGCAATCACACAATCTTTTAATATTTTTCTTTCCTGGTATTTGCATATTTATATAAATGCTGATGTTAGTGCCTACTATGTAAGGTACTTTATTCTAAACACTTTACAAGTATTAACTCATTTAGTCATAGCAACATATGGAGTTAGTACTATAATTAAGTTTTATAGTTAGTTATAGTATATAGTTACTATATAGATACACTATAGTTAGTTATAGTATAAGTTACTATAATTATCAATGAGGAAAGTGAAGCAGAGGAAGATTAAGTAACAACCCTAAGGCCACACAGGTGCTTAAGTGATGAAATCAGGATTTGAGTTGGTCTGACCACAAAATCAAGTGTTCTTATCCACTATACTACAGATGCACTGTTTCTGAAATGGTGAATTAAATTGGTTGGTGCTTTTCAAGCCTCTGTACTTTCCTTCTAGACAAACAAACAAAAAGAAGCTAATTTAATCTTTAAAAGTATTTACTTCAAATATTCTTTTTAAAAAACCCAACTTGCTATATTTCTGCAAATTTTGCACAGAAACTGAAAGAAATCCTGTGATAAAAATGAAGGTTTAGTTTGTCTGTTATCACATTATTTGAAAACAGCTAGAAAGAGGGACTAATTAAATTTGGAAGGTTTGTTTGGGATGGTTTCATTTAAAATATAGGCCAATTAGGAGTATAGATATTCACTGTGGAGGGCTGGACTGCTACCAAGGGAGTCATGATATTACCTGTTAAGTTGATGTAGACAGAAAAAAAATGTTTCCAAAGATGAGCTTCAAAATCACAAGGACAGAGGCTTAAGATAGAACGGTTGATTTGCAACTGAGCTGTCTCTCACATGTAGCATTTCCCAGAATGAATATATACCAGGACTACTAAATGCTAGAATCTTTGTATAAGGAATTAAAGGTTATAATACTGTATATAAATAGTTTAAATATTTGTTCAGGGGTGGCTGAGTGGTTCACTCGATTGGGCATCTGCCTTCAGCTCAGGTCATGATCCCAGGGTCCTGGGATTGAGCCCTGGGGAATCTGATTCTCCCTCTCCCTTTGCCCCTCCCCCACCATTTATAGTCTCTTGCTCGCTCACTCTGCTCTCTCTTTCTCTCAAATAAATAAATAATCTTAAAAAAATATTTGTTTAAAGGCAATCCTTCAATATGTGAGGTGTGTTTTGTTTTAAATTATTTACTTTCAGTTACAAAAATGACGCAGTATTTAAAAGCTAATACATAACATTTTGAAATAAAAAGAGGTATTAAGATTTTAAAACAAAGATGAAAATTTCATCATTTCAGGCTTTCTCCATTTAAGTATCTTTTTTTTTCTTTTTCAGCTTCACTGAGGTAAAATTGACAAGTAAAACTGTAAGATATTTAAAGAGTACATCGTGGGTATTTGATATAGAACATGGTGATAACAGTTAATAACATGTATTATATAACTGAAATTTGCCAGGTATTTTAATCTCCTTTTTCAGGAGGAAAATATGTCATTTGTAACATCTTCCCTAAGAATTGTAACAACCGAGATAAAAGTTCCTAAATCTCCAAATAGTGAGGACTGAAACATGCTACATACACCCTTATGTCACAGACCTAAAATTCCATTTCCAGAATAAAAGGCATTCATTTAAAATACAATGTTTTAAAAAGCAAAAACCTCGGGGCGCCTGGGTGGCACAGCGGTTAAGCGTCTGCCTTCGGCTCAGGGCATGATCCCAGCGTTATGGGATCGAGCCCCACATCAGGCTCCTCTGCTATGAGCCTGCTTCTTCCTCTCCCACTCCCCCTGCTTGTGTTCCCTCTCTCGCTGGCTGTCTCTATCTCTGTCGAATAAATAAATAAAATCTTAAAAAAAAATAAATAAAATAAAAGCAAAAACCTCGCCAGATATTTGTATCAACGGCAGATTTTATGGGAGGCTTATTTATTTAAAGATATATAGTAATCTTTACACCTAACAATATAATCATTAAAAAAATATATTAGAAAGCACTTAAAACTTACCAAGCTGAATATTTCTTATCCACACTGATTGTTTGGTTTCTTTTAAGATTTTCTCAAAGTAAACCCCAGCAAAGCCACTTGAAAAACATGCTGTGAGAACTGCCATGAGGCCTACAAACTGAGAACCAGCTGAAAGTTCCTTAGAATCAAGCTCTTGAGAATCTGAGGGCCACTGAACAAAAAGAAAAACAAAACTATAGTTTAGTCTTTATGATATTTTACAAAGTGCATATTTAGAGCTCACTCTCAGACCTTAAGATAAAAATGCAACCAATACCATTCTTGGGGATTTGCAGAGGAGAGTTTTTGAAAGAAAACCTTAGAATCATTTTATTTTTTTCCCATTGTGATATTACTGTTACAACTTACAATTCCAAAAAAATTCCCTAAAAAAGAGAAAGAGAATGAGTAAATGCACAGATGCACAAAACAGCTTCGATAAGTTGTAGAAATTCAGAGTGTGAACTGTTGGAGCAGCAAAAATTAGTGGAGAGCTGTTGGTAATTATGGAAGGTCCACACAGTATCATGTTAACCACTGTGGCTTCAGCCTATACATCAGTGTTCCTGAAACTATCATCTTCACAGTTTTTGTCAAATCTGTGTTCCACCTGAACTATTTATTACTTGATATTTTAATTTAAAACACCTCACTTTTTAAAATGTAATACCTACTTTACCTTATCCTTAGTAATATCTATGAAAATATGGGATTGAAATGACAAATTTTTGTAATACTCATTTAAAAATAATTATTAGAAATATTTAACTCAAGGGGCACCTAGCTGGCTCAGTTGGTAGAGCATGCAACTCTTGTTCTCAGGGTTTTGTAACTTTGAGCCCCACAATGGGTATAGAGATGACTTAAAAATAAAATCTTTAAAAGCTTGCATTGTTTAAAAATAAAATATTTATTCAAGATAGACATACCACACTCTGGGGAAAGTGACAGACATACCACACTCTGGATGGCAGGAAACTGAAATGATTGGATTTGTTTTTAGATAAACCATACTGGGAATGCCTGGGTGGCTCAGTCAGTTAAGCATCTGCTTTCGGCTCATGACCCCAGAGTCCTCGGATGAGCCCTGCATCAGGCTCCCTGCTTAGTGAGGAGTCTGCTTCTGCCTCTGCCTGCCACTCCCCTGCTTGTGCGCACTCTCTCTGACAAATAAATAAAATCTTAGATAAACCATAGTGGTGACTACATGGAGTTTGAGTTTTGAGGGACAGGTAAGACTGCAGTAAAAAAAAATCAGGAGGTAATCATGTGAAAAACAAAGAAGACATGAACTGGGGAAGTGATAATAAAGACAGATAAGGACAGAAACAAGAAGTATTAGAAAGCAGAATCAGGGGTCACCTGGGTGGCTCAGTTGGTGAAGTGTCTGCCTTCAGCTCAGGTCATGATTCCTGGGCCCTGGGATTGGGTCCTCCTAGGGCCCCCTGTTCAACGGGGAGCCTGCTTCTCCCTTTGCCCCTCCCCCCTGCTCGTGTGCACTCTCTGTCCCTCTCAAATAAATAAATAAAATCTTAGGAAAAAAAAAGAAAGCAGAATCAGCAAGGTCTTAGTGACTGATTAGATGTACAAGCATCAGGAAGAGTCTAGGCCAACTCCGAGGCAGAGTAAATAATGAGGGAAGAAATAGAAACAAGAATAGGTTTGGTAGAAGAAAAGATAAAGTTATGTTTTGGATATGCTCAGTTTATAAGGTGTATTGAATAACCAAGCTAAAATATCCAACAGGTTTTTAGATATACAAATCTGAAATTACAGGTAATGACATAGACCAAGGAACCATGAACATTTAAGTGTTAATAAAAACCTACAGAATGGATGATGTATCCAAAAATAAAGATATAATTTAAGGGAAAGAACAAGCCTACCAGCAACCCCAGTATCAGTATCAAGGATCAAGGAAGAGGACCCCAGGAAGGAACCCAACAAGGAATCATTAGAAAGATGAGAAGAACCAGGAAAGAATAATATCAGGGAAGCTGAGAGACAATAAGAATCTCAAATGCTCAGACATCCAGTAAAAATCAGATTTGTTTTATATGCAGTATCTTATTTCCCTAACTAGATTTATTTCTTTATGTTAGATAATTTGATTTTTATTTATTTTAATTTTAAAATTTTCTTTCATTCATTCATTCATTCATTTCCTTGTTTAAATTCCAATACAGTTAACTATATTAGTTTCGAGTGTACAGTATAGTAATTTAATAATTCCATATATTACTCAGGGCTCAAGGTAAGTGTACTCTTAATCCCCTTCACCTATTTCCCCCATCTCTCCACCTGCCTCCTCTCTGGTAACCATCAGTTTGTTCTGTATAGTTGTCTTTTTTTTCTTTGTTCGTTTTGTTTCTTAAATGCCACATATGAGTGAAATCATATGATGTGTGTGTATATATATATATATATACACACACATAGTAGAATATTACTCAAGCATAAAAAAGAATGAAATCTTGCCATTTGTAACAAGATAGATACATGTAGAGTATAAGGCTAAGTGAAATCAGAGTTTTATTTATTTATCAGCTGCAGCCCCAGTGTAGTATTGCTCAAAGGAAGCCTTCAAAAAAATATGTCAGTTGTGAGAATAAGCATTTATTTGCTTCAACAATTAACAGACCCATATTCTCCATGCACAGTAAGTAAGGTTTTGAAACTGTGATAAAAATGAAAGGTATACTTATCTTGAATAGTTACCTGTACAAAAGCAACTCCTGTCATCAAAATTACTAGGGACAGCCACTGGTACACACCTAATTTTTTACTAAGCATAGACACAGAAAATAATGCTGTTGTAAGAATTTTCAACTGATATGTGACCTGAAAAAGAAAACAGCTAATATTATTGTCTGTTTTGTTGTTTTTTAAAAGAACTACTAGAAATATATTTTAAGTACCTGATAAGTAGCTGCATCCAGATTTGACAGTGCCACATAGAGTAAATTATTCTGAAGAGTATATATCCCTGATGGAATAGCAAGTTTAAGTGTTTCCATAGGTTTATTAAGTATTTCATCATGTAGTATTCGATTCAGTGCTCTTAGGCTACATTCTAGTAAAAACATGAAATGGGTAAAATCATTAAGTAACTCTGAATAAGTTATATAACCTCTCTCAAGGCCTGTTTTCTCACCTATAAAAAAAAACAGAAACAGTCCTACATGTTAAGATACCTTTAGGTCTACAGTATACCTTTAATGATACTAATTTTTCTAAGTTAAATACTCTAATGTAGCATATTAAGAAGAGCATTATCCTTATACTCTTTCATTAGGGAACACAAGTAAATTGATTACACACACACACTCAACACGCACACATATTTATGATAACCAAAAGCTCAAAGTATTAATTTTTCAGCTGAGTATTCTTACTCTATAGTAGCAACATTACAAGAACTTGTATTTTGTGCATTTCATTTTATCATTAGCTCAACCTCAAAGGGATCTGTCTCATCCCCACAGGTCCAGGTCCAGGTCCAAAGCTGCTATAGCAGTTCAGTGATGACATCAGGGACCTAAGCTCTGTCCATATATACTGGCTTTTTACCTTCATGCTTCTCATCTATTATCTACATGATTATTGCAACAAAGTCACCAAATGACTGCTGCACTTCTGTCTGGTTCTTGTTTTCACTGAACGAGAAGGAACAGGAGGACACAGTGACCTAACAGGCACTGCTCTCATAGACCAGGATTTTGATGCATAGCTACCCCTTGCAGGAAGGGAGCTAGGAGCTGGGCAATGTAGTCATTTCACAACAAAGGGAAAAAGGGGTTGGAAAGGGACTTTGAGGTAGCCAACCTACAGTATTAATCACAGGAAGTGTCCAAACAACGCTAAGACACACAGAAACCCAGGGCACCTGGCTGGCTCAGTGGGTGGAACATGTGATTCTCCATCTCACGGTCCCGAGTTCAAGCACCACACTGGGCATGGAGCCTACTTAAAAAAATTTTTAAAAAGATACATAAACCCCCAAAGAAAGGATAAATCTAAGGAATCCTAATACTTTGCCAACACTTTATAGATGATTTTCTCTGCCAACATAAAACCTGAAGTTTCATTATGAAAACTTTTTAAAAATGAAAATATTGTTTAAAGACTAATATCTGATATTTATCCTTTCCTCATCCTAAAATAATAACAGTAAAATAAGATGTAATAAAAGTTACCAAAAGATTTTTTTCTTAGATTAAGCAGAAAAAAAACTAAAATATTAGCTTATTTAAGCATTTTTAAAATTAGGGATGCCTGGGTGGCTCAGCTGGTTAAGTGTCTACCTTCAGCTCAGGTCATGATCCCAGGGTCCTGGAATCAAGTCCCGCATCAGGCTCCTTGCTCAACAGGAAACCTGCTTCTGCCTCTGCCTGCCGCTCCCCCTGCTTGTGCTCTGACAAATAAATAAAATCTTTTTTAAAAATTTTAATTAAATTAAAATTTTAAATAATTAATGCTATCATATCATCAGCAGCTTAGGGAAGGTCTTATTCCATGTTCCTTCCAATTCCTGTTATTGTTAGACTTTTTATTTTCATCAATCTGAAGGTAGTGAAATTGAGTCTGTGGCTTTAATTTGATTTCTCTGATTGCTAGTGAGGCTGATCTATATTTATATATTTTTATATGTTTATATAAACATGTTTTTATATATTTATTTATCTTTTTAAAATCTTTTATTTTTTTAAGATTTTATTTGAGAGAGAGAGAGCAAAAGAGAGAGAGAGAGCACAAGCAGGGGGATGGGGCAGAGAGACAGGGAGATGCAGGCTCCCCATTGAGCAGCGAGCCCTACCTGGGGCTGATCCCAAGACCCCAGAATCATGACCTAAGCTTCAGGCAGACACTTAACCCACTGAACCATCCACTTGCCCCATATTTATGTGAATTTTATTCTACCGTACTGGTGACTCAGTCTTCTTCCTTTTTTTAAACCACCAGATCTAGGGCGCCTGGATGACTCAGTCGGTTAAGCATCTGCCTTCGGCTCAGGTCATGATCCCAGGGTCCTGGGATCGAGCCCCGCATCAGGCTCCCTGCTCAGTGAGGAGTCTGTTTCTCCCTCTCCCTCTACCCCACCCCACTGCTCATGCTTGCTCACTCCTGCTCTCTCTCAAATAAATAAATAAAAATCTTAAACCACCAGATCTAGACCGTTTCACAGGTGAAATTCTTTTTTATTTTTTAAGATTTATTTATTTTATTTCAGAGTGGGGGGGTAGGAGCAAAGTGAAAGGGAAAAGCAGACTCCACACTGAGAGCAGAGCTGTATGCAGGGCTTGATCTCACAACCCATGAAATCACGACCTGAGCTGAAATCAAAAGATGGCTGCTTAACCAACTGAGCCACCTAGGTGCCCCTGACTCAGTCTTCTTTTGCTTGTTCTTCTTCTCAATCTGACCTCTAAATGCTAGGAATGCTACAGAGCTAGTCTTTGGCCTTCTCTTCTCAGTATAAACTAAATTACTTCATCCAATCCTTGACTTTGAAGCAATATATAAGCTGACAAATCCTTGAGCTCCATATTCATATATCATACTATTTAACATTTCCATTTGAATGCCTTATGGGCATCTCAAATTTAACATGGCCCAAAGAGAAATCTTAATTTCCCCCTTAACTTATCTTCCATGTATCATTCATTACAGTACCTACTCACCCACTAATTTAACCTAAAAACCTAGGAATTATTCCTCAGACTGAATTCCCCATTTCGGTGACCATCACACACCTAATCTACTAGCAAGTCCTGTCAGCTGTAGCTTAAAAAGACATCTGTGTGAACCAAATCACTGCCATCTTGGACAAATCTGCTATGATGATCATTCTGTGATATGAAGCATTCTGGGGCATAGATTCCACGCCCCCCCAACACACACACATACATTCCTTCCTTTTGCTTAACCACATCCTTAAGTATACCCTTGGGATATAACATCCATGATCTGTCTTGGAGATATGACTAACCCACACCTTTTCTTAAACATTTTCCTCTTAGGGGCAACTGGGTGGTGCAGTCGGTTAAGCGTTCTGCCTTCGGCTCAGGTCAGGATCTCGGGGTCCCGGGATCAAGCCCCGCATCAGGCTCCCTGCTCAGCAGGGTGTCTGCCTCTGCTGCTCCCCCTGCTTGTGCTCTCTCTCTCTCAAATAAATAAGTAAAATCTTAAAAAAAAAAAAATTTCCCCTTGGATCGTCCCTCAACATGTACTCTTCAGCCCCTAGGGGCTATAAAAGCAGGTCTTAAGGGAGGTGGTATTGCAGAGATCTACTCCTCTTGCAGCCATCCAAGACACCCTTGTCAAGCTGTATTTGTCAGCCAGCCTTCTCCTTTAGTCTCAGAGCTCCTTCAGCCTTTGGAAGTTGTTTTGCATATACCTCCCATTCACAGACAACATCTCATACACATCATCTCTTCTCTAGCAATATAATTTAAGCCACTATCATCTTCTTGCCTGGACTAGTGCAGTAGCTTCCAAACATGACTTCCTGAACCTATTCTTGAATCTCCTCTGCTGTCACTATGGTTACTGCATTGGTCTTTCCATGTGTAAAATGGGACATACTTTGAACATTTCAATTATTTCTTTTTGTTTTTATGGTGGAATTTGTAGCCTACAAAGCTGTCTTACATTGTCTGTTTACTGAATGCCAATTCAGTTTTTCTTAGTTCCATTTTCCTCCCAGATCAATATGCTACAGCCACACTGGCCACCATGATAGTTTCAAAAGTATACCAAATTTACAAACAACTTAATTAAAAAATGGGCAGCAGGCTTGAACAGATATTTCTCTAAAGATACACAAACGGTCAATAAGCACATGGAAAGATGCTCAACATCATTAGTCATTAGGGAAAATCAAATCAAAACCACAATAAGATACCACACCTACCAGAATGGCTATACTTTTTTCCTTTTTTTAATGGAAAATAAGTATTGGCGAGGATGTGCTATAATTTTAAAAAACAAACAGAAAATAACAAGTGTTGGCGAGGATGTAGAGAAATTTGAACCCTTGGACAGTGCTGGGAATGTAAAATGGTGCAGTTGCTGTGGAAAAGCCTGCACCATTTTAAAAATGTTAAATGCAGAATTATCATGTGATGAAGCAATTCCACTCCAAAGTATATACTCAAAAGATATGAAAGCAGGGACTTATACTCTATTACAGTATTATTCAGTGTTCATTACAGCATTATTCACAATAACCAAAAGGCGGAAAAAATTCAAGTACCCGTGAATACATTAATAACTAAAATGTTATATATATACACACACATATACAGCAATGAAGTATTATTTAGTCATAAAAAGGAATAAAGTTCTGATACATGTTACAATGTGGATAAGCCTTGAAAACATTAAGTTAAACAAGCCAGACATAGAAGGAAAAACACTGTATGGTTCTACTTAGATGGAATATATAGAAGAGGCCAATTCATAGAGACAGAAAGTAGATTAGAGGTTTCCAAGTGCTGAAGGTAAAGGAGAATGGGAGCTATTGCTTTATGGTTATACAGTTTCTGTTTGGTGTGATGAAGTTTTAGAAATAGATAATGCCAATGGTTGCACAACACTGCGAATATAATTAATGCCAATGAATTATACTTAAAAATGGTTAAATTTATAAAATTTATGATATACATGTATGTGTAAAAATATATATTACTACAATTTCAAATAAGTAATAATGTAATAAACCCAAAAAACAGAGTTGTACACTTCAAAATCTGACTTGTATGGTACATGAATTACATTTCAATAAAGCTGTTTTTAAAAAAACTATCAAATTAGTCACTGCTGGACTAATCAATGCAGCAAACAAAATAAAAAGCATTGACTTTAATTATGACCTCACTAAATTTCTAAAAGTTACAGAATTATAGAATTTACTCTTATTCTCAATTATAAATGCAAGAAACTACATTTCATAGTTCTAGCATTAACCAGAAGACATGAATCATGATGTAGATCAGAATAAAATACGTTTGTTACTAGACTAAAACTGTCCTAAGAAAATGAAAACTATAGGGGGCACCTGGGTGGCTCAGCCGGTTAAACAGCTGCCTTTGGCTCAGGTCATGATCTCAGGGTCCTGGGATGAAGCCCCACATTGGGCTCCCTGCTCAGCGGGGTGTCCGCTTCTTCCTCTCCCTCTGCCCATCCCCTCTCCCGACCCCCGCTTGTGCTTACGCACTCACACTCTCTCGCTAATAAATAAAATCTTCAAAAAAAAAAAAGAAAATGAAAAATTTTGAAATGTTCTTAATACTACGACATTAGATAACAAGGCAACAGTGTCCAAATGTGTAGTTACAATATATATTTATGTATATAACCTATGTAAATAACACCAAAACAATTGAATAAATTGCAATGACTTAAAAACAGAAAACCGAAAAACTTACTGCTGTCTTTGTAGACTAATAAAATGCAGGCCATTATTTTCAAAAGTTCAGCAACAACCACTGCTGTAGAAGATAGATAACGAGGTCCCTCCTCTTTTAAAGTCCTAGAATAACGCATCGTTAGAACCAAGCTGGTAGTCTGAAAGACTAAAATTCCCAAGGAAAGGTATTTTAGGTTGGCAGACATTGTTTTATCTTCATTTGCCTGAAAGACAAAACAAGCAGGGCAAATAAACAAAATTAGAAAATACAGAAACATATATTAAAAATCACTATGAGACTTCTCGTTTCAAACAAAATAGAGTTAAGTGCATTCCACCCTTTTCTTCCTGCTAATTACAACTATAAACCCTGGACCAAAGGAAAAAAGTTAACTACTATAAGACTCTGAAAGGTGAGGAAAATAAGACAGACTAGCTAGCGACCCCAGATCCTAAGTGATAACCCAACAGTGAATTCCCTGGAGACTTTTTGCCACCTATGTATCTCACCCTGGCTGCCATAACGATTCACCACCTGGAACCACAACAGGTGGAGAACAACAACAAACAGAAACCCTAAGAAAAACCCATTGTCTCCAACCAAAGGAATAGGAAGATAACAGCTCTGCAGGACGGAGCCCGACTAATTGGATGCTATGTAATGTGTGGAACAGAGACCTGCTGACCATCCCTACCCTTCACGAATGAGGGCAGAGACAGTACGGTAGCCCTCTTCCCTCCCACCGGAGGCTACAGCTACAAAGACAATTACGGCTGAGCCCTATGAACCACCCCTGACCTAAACAAGGTGAATGTCAGCAAAGAGGCAGCACTCTTCTTCCCTCTCTGGTGACTGCCTACTAGTAAAGAAGATTTAAGTAGGAACCAAGGTCTCATAATACCCAAAATGTCCTTGATACAATCCAAAAGGAGTATATTCCTCATACCAAAAAACAAAACAAACAAACAAACAAACAAAAACAAAAACCGGGAAAAAATCTCAACTAGGATAAGGGCCACAACACAGAGTTGACACAGATGTTGGAATTACCAGACAAGAATTTTAATTTTTTGTTGTTGTTTTTTTGTTGTTGTTGTTCTTGTTGTTTTTTAGAGGGAGAGGTGAGGAGGAGTAGAGGGATAGGGAGAGAGAGACTCTTAAGCAGTTTCCATGCCCAGTGTAGGGCTCGATCTCACAACCCTGAGATCCTGACCTGAACTGAAATCAAAAGTTGGACGCTTAACCCACAGAGCCACCCAGGCACCTCACTGACCTCCAGACAAGAATTTTTTGTTTATTTTATTTATTTAAGAGAGAGAGAAAGAGAGCATAAGCAGAGGGGAGGGGTAGAGGCAGAAGCAGACTCCCCACTAAGCAGGGAGCCCGATGTGGGGCTCAATCCCAGGACCCCAAGATCATGACCTGAGCCAAAGGCAGATGCTTAACCAACTGAGCCACCCAGGTGCCCCAGACAAGAATTTAAAAGCTACTGTAACAATGCATGAACAACAAGCAATTATAAACACTCTTGAAATAATTTTAGATTCACATAGAATAAAAAGTAGTACAAGAGTTCTTGTGTACTCTTCACCCAGCTTTCCCCAAAGATGAGTTGCAAAGTTCCTATATTTTCCCTTAAGTAATTCAGAATTGACTCTAAGAAGCTCATTTTAAATATGAAGATACAAATAGGCTAAAAAGTAAAAGAATGGAAAAAGATATGCCATGAGAAAAAGAACTATGAGAAAGCTGGAGAGGCCAAATTAGTGTCTGGAAAAATAAATTATATAAGAATTATTTCTAGGGGCACCTGGGTGGCACAGCGGTTAAGCGTCTGCCTTCGGCTCAGGGTGTGATCCTGGCGTTATGGGATCGAGCCCCACATCAGGCTCTTCTGCTATGAGCCTGCTTCTTCCTCTCCCACTCCCCCTGCTTGTGTTCCCTCTCTCGCTGGCTGTCTCTATCGCTGTTGAATAAATAAATAAAATCTTTAAAAAAAAAGAATTATTTCTAGAATTAAAGAAGGACATTTCATAATAATAAAAGAGTTAATATATCAGTAAGATATAACCATTATAGATGAATATGTGCCTAATAACATAGCTTCAAAATACATGAAGCAAAAACTAACAGAATTAAAAGGAAAAAGCAAATCCATAAGATATAATATGAAATTTTAACCTACTTTCCCCAGTAATTAACAGAATATACACACATGCATACCAAAAAACCCCCAGTATGAATACAGAACATCTGAACAACACTATCAACCACTTAACTGTCGAAAACATGGAGATGCTCCACTAAGAGCTTCATTCAAGTCCTTCCTCAGTTCACACTCAGTGGGGCATCTGCTTGAGATTCTCTCTCCATCTCCTTCTGCCCCTCCCCCATTCTCTTGCTCTCTCTTTCTCTCTCAAATAAACTAAAACATATTTATTTATTTATTTGAGAGAGAGAGAGCAGGGGGAGGGACAGAACGAGATGGAGACGGAGAGCAGCAGACTCTGGGCTTGACCTTACTACCCTGAGATCCTGACCTGAGCTGAAACCAAGAGTTGGAGGCTTAAAGGACTGAGCCACCCAGATGAGGCATGCAAAGATTTCTTAGAGAGTATACAAAAAGCTCAAACCATAAAAGAAAAAAATATGGATAAACGGGATATCATCAAAATTTAAATTAAACTGTTCATCCAGAGATACTGTAAAAATAATAAAAGGCAAACCACATCATGGGAGAAAACATTCTCAATATGTGTATCTGACAATGACTTTGTAACCAGGTTATATAGAGAACTCTTACAACACAATAAATATAAAAGACAACCCATGAGTAAAAGATCTGAATAGACATTTCACCAAAAAGACAAATGGCTAATAGGCACATGAAGAGATGTTCAGCATCATAGTCATTAGAGAAATACAAATTAAAATCACAATGAGATACCATTATATACCTATTAGAATGGCTAAAATTGTAAAAATTGATGCCACCAACCGATGGAGAGGATTTTGAGCAAATAGAGCTCTTAACATTGCTAGTGAGAATATTAAGTGATAAAATCATTTTGAGTAACAGTTTGGTAGTTTATCTTAAAAAATAGTAATAATCTTTTCATATAACCTAGAAATTCTACTCTTAGGTGTATACCCAAGAGATCTGAAAGCATTTATCCATAATGACTATAAATGACTATTCATGGGAGTTTTATTTGTAACAGGCAGAAACTGGAAATAACCCAAATGCCCATTAACAGGTAAATTACTAAACATACTGTGGTACATCCTTATGATGGAATACTATTTAGCAATAAAACGAAATGAAATGCATGGTAAAACATCAATGAATATTAAAAAGAAACGGAGCAAAAACGCTTATAGACAAAACAGTGTATACTATATGATCCATTTATATGAAATTCTAAAAAGGGCAAAAGTAATTTGCAGTGATGCAAATTAATGGTTGACTGTGGCCAGGGGTTGAGGTTGGGGGTTGACTGCAAAGGGATAGCAAGAAATTTTTGGTGGTGATGGAAATATTCTATATCTTGACTATGTGATGGTTACACAATTCTATTCACTTATTGTAACTCACTGAACTAAACATATAAAATGGGTACATCTTACTGTGTGTAAATCACAGCTCAACAAAGCTGATTAAAGACTGAGGACATACTAAGCAGTAGCACTCCCCAGCAGGCTTTCCTCATAGCTTTGATTCTGGCTCTAATTTCTTTAGATTAATATCAATGGTGTTCTGTTAGTCTGTTCTTCAGCCCAACTCTATCCTTTCCATGATTCCATCTTCTATCCTAAGTTTTGTTAATATGGACCCTCTTTATTGTATATCTCTTTATAGCTCTCATAACCAAGCCACCATTTACAGTTCTAGATATATGATCCTCTGTCTTCCCTTACCTCGTAATTATTAAAATAGCATGTAATATATTCAAACAGATTCAGCAGCCATTATTTGGTGCCTATACTAGGCCAAGTATCATGGTTACTGAGAGAGCCTATCCTTGAAAGCACAAAGTCTAGCTCATTAAATTTAGCAATTCTCTGACTGAATATGCTCCAAAATC
Organism: Ailuropoda melanoleuca; assembly: GCF_002007445.2. NCBI lineage: Eukaryota > Metazoa > Chordata > Mammalia > Carnivora > Ursidae > Ailuropoda > Ailuropoda melanoleuca. The sequence continues at coordinate 69,108,093 of NC_048219.1, read as the reverse complement.
AAACAATGTAACACCATAAATATGAGGATAAAATTTTTAGTGATGAAAAAGAATGACTGAAAAAATTACCTTAAGCACTGCATCTGAATTTCCGAGAGAAAAATTTGAATATAGTCTTTCTTGTCACATATAAAAAGGATCAAGCTTAGAGGAAAAAATACATAGATTTATGTATCAACCATCTCACTTTTGTAAATCTGCATTAGCAAGAGTCCTAATGTGAAATAAAATTACAGCATTTTAGAGGTAGAAGATGTTTTAGAAATCATCTAGTATAAATATCTTCATTTTAAAATGAAGAAAATAGTGAACAGAGAAGTTAGATAATTTGTTCAAGGTCATTTAACTACTACTGGGAAATATATAGTTAAATATCAACTTTGCTAGCTCTCACTACATGCTACTGTAGAATTCCAGAGGATATCCTGGTGGCCTTTATCTCTGTATGGAAGGAGAGCAAGTTGCCAGCAATCTACATTTGGCATAGGCACCTGTTTCTCCTGGAAAATCTATTCAAGGAAGTCTTTTGTTTATTCTGTGCAGCTAAGATCATACTGTACCTGTTAAAACAGGAATGCTCAACTTTCTTGTCAAATGAAATTTTAAAGGTCAGATTCTAAACCAGGATATACTATTTTTACTATTTTGCTTTTCCATTTCCAAGCATATACAACACCAATACATTCACCTTGGTAATTCAATTCTTAATTATTAATACAGTCAACAGTCTTTAAACAATGTATTTAAGTATGTGAGATAATAGAAAAAATATATATTGGTCTCTGCCCCTATCTCCTGACACAGGGCTCCTGAAACCCTTGTAACTTCCTGGGTGATCAGTTGATCATGCCTACATGATGAGAACTCCATAAAAATTCCACCACTATGAGGTTCAGAGAGCTTTCAGGATAACAAGCCATGAGGATGACACATCCCAACTCCACAGGGACAGAAGCTCCTATGCTCAGGACCCTCCTAGACCCTGTGTTTATATATCTCTTCACCTAATTGTTCGTTTCTATCCTTCATCATATCCTTTAATAAACTTGTGTAAGAAAGAGTTCTATGAGGCACTCTAGAGCAAATTAATCCAACTTGAGGAGGGGATGGTGGGAACCTCTCAATTTGTAGCCAAACTGGACAGAGTTGTGGGTAATTTGGTGACCTACTACTTGCAACTGGATCTTAAATAGGGTGAGAGCAGTCTTATGGGACTGAGCCCCTCACCCGTGGGATCTGACACTATCTGCAGGTAGACAGTGTCCTAACTGACCGAAACTATAGGATACTGAGCTGGTGTCACAGAGAATTGCTTGGTGGGAGGAAACCATACCTCCTCCCCAACATTTAGAGACCAGAAATCTCAGAAGTGAACAGTGTTCTTTATGAGGAGTAAAGGAGACACACAGGAGGAAAGAACTGGATTGTTTTCCTAATACAAAGTTAAAAACTAAAATATATACAAACAAATGATCATTCGTACTAGATCAACTATAAAGAATTACAATTTAATTCACAGTTCTGCATAAGGAAAATATAAACTCAAAATGAAAAAAATAAAAATACAAGCATTTCTAAGATTATACAAATACATGGCTTGGTTTTGGAATACAAATCAAGTAAAACTAAATATTTTCAACTAATACAGACCATAAATTCACAGCAAATCCATAAATATGAAATCAAAGATTATACTCCACTTCTATAATTTATAAGATTAAAACTGTTTCTTCATTTTATTTTTTTTTAATTTTTTTTAAAAGATTTTATTTATTTATTTGACAGAGATAGAGACAGCCAGCGAGAGAGGGAACACAAGCAGGGGGAGTGGGAGAGGAAGAAGCAGGCTCCTAGCAGAGGAGCCTGATGTGGGGCTTGATCCTATAATGTCAGGATCACGGCCTGAGCCAAAGGCAGACGCTTAACCGCTGTGCCACCCAGGAGCCCCTGTTTCTTCATTTTAAAGTGTACAATATTTTCTCATTACCATGGAACACAAACTCTAAATCTTATGTTTAAGATTCAATTTTAGTCCTTCCTACATTTTCTTCTCTTGCCACCTAACTCCCCTTTTTTTATCCTTTCAGGTATTGCTAATCCTCTACTTTCCATATTATTCTTTGTTTCATTAAAATTTCCTAAGAAACTTGCAAACCAATAATCAACAAGAAACTGCTAAATTCTCTCAAAAGTGTAGCTTTTTTCAATTTACTACCAAAAGCCTTAAAGACCAGTCAACAAATTACTGCCCATGTTTTTTAAGGTCCCTGGTGACTAAGTTCCCTGAACTCACTTTGGGTTCAGGGAGGCTCTCAGATTCATAACAGGATCAGAGGAGTAAGGATGCTTAGATGTTCCACTTTCATTTAATAGCTAAAACCTGAAAAATGCATTCTTCTTGATCACTAGAATAAAGAACACTACTTCATTCTGATGGCTTTTCTTTATTCTGTTCTGTTTTTTTAAAATAGCATTTATTACTTTATTTTAAAAAGCAGTATATTCTTAGAAAAATGCAGAAAACTTATTTTATTTTTTTTTAAGATTTTATTTATTTATTTGACAGAGAGAGAGACAGCCAGCGAGAGAGGGAACACAAGCAAGGGGGAGTGGGAGAGGAAGAAGCAGGCTCCCAACGGAGGAGCCTGATGTGGGGCTCGATCCCAGAACACCGGGATCATGCCCTGAGCCGAAGGCAGACGCTTAATGACTGAGCCACCCAGGCACCCAGAAAACTTATTTTAACTGGTAAAAATTTGAACCATAATCAATTACCCAAAAACATCTAATAATATTTTGGTATAGATTTTGTCAATAATTTTTTATTTCAACTTTTTGGAGATCCCTAAACCCCAGGACTTTAGTAGCAAAGGTGAAATAAAGTACCTAGACCATTTCATACTTCCACCTAAAAGTTTTCAACAGCCTTTTGGGTTTCTTAGTTACATGGAAAATAAAGTCTTGTAATCACAAAGTTCCACTTTTTCCTAAGAGACAGATCTTTCTTGAGGGGAAAACAAATGGAATTTAAAATTCAATGAAGTACCAAGAACATAACACCCATGATTCCATCACCCAGAACTGATGTCTCAATTTTGTCACATTTGTTTACCAATCCTTTTGTAATGGAATAAAACATTACAACTAAAGTCAAAGTCCCCTTTAAGCCAAAGTCCTATTCCTTTCTCCTTCCCCTGTAGGAACCTATTACAAGTTTAGAATACATATTTCTAGTCTACTATTAAAAATTTCTCATACATATATAAACATAATCGTAAGCCATAATTACATCAACATGGCCTCAAACTGTATCCATTATTTGGCATTTTCCTTATTCTACTCAGCATTGTTTTGCCAGCTATGCTGATATACAGACCTGGCTCATTGTTTTTAACAATTCTGATGTTTCATCAAATGAGTGAACCTTTTATTTACCTATTCTCCTACTGATAAACATTTAGCATCCTTTCCTTTTAAAAATTTAAATTAAAAAATTTTTAAATTTCCTGGGGCACCTGGGTGGCTCAGTCAGTTAAGCATCTGCCTTCAGCTCAGGTCATGATCCCAGAGTCCTGGGATCGAGCCCCACATCGGGCTTCCTGCTTAGTGGGGAGTCTGCTTCTGCTTCTGCCCCTCCCCTCTGTTCATGCTCTCTCTATCTCTCTCAAATAAATAAAATCTTTAAAAAAAAAAAAAGCTTCTAAAGATTCTTGCTTTACAACGCCAATTCTGAGTTTAAATGCTCAAATGTTTTAAAGGCTTAAAATGTTTAAAAAATATACATTACATGAAGTATATGTATCATTAATGTACACTACTGCTACCACCTCTACCCCCAAATTAATCAGGATTAGTGAGAAATGAGTTGTGTATGCCACCGTTACTTGCATTAGATATGCACTAACTAAATTTTGAAATACTCAAAACATTATATACTAATAATTTTTCGTCATCTTTTCAGACACAGATAGGTCCTTGTAGGTAAATCTGAAAATCAGTCTGGCTACAGATTTATTCCAATAGCTTACTAAAGTATACGCATAATCTTTAGGACTATATATGAAGCCCAATATCTCTACTGAAACAAGACTATCTGTATTTTGCTGATATGTCTCCAAAGACCAAATGTTTATAGTCAATGTTTTTAACTGGAATAAAATTTACATAGATTCTTAAAGACTACTAAGTACCTAAGAAATTCTGCATATCAATTTTCCTTCAACTGTAAAAATAAAAGCCTAAATTTCTTAACTTACAGTTTTTAGAGTAAGTTATATTTACATTTTATAAACACTAGTTCTGAAATATACTTCCTAAGTACAATATAATAATCTACTAGAGATTAATGACATTAAATAGAGTACATACAAAAACACACAAATTACAAAGTGCTAGGCAAATATCAGTTCACATTATATGCTATTCAGAAACAGTTACTGGTAAAAGCAGATCTTTTAAGATTTTCCCAAGTAAATGAACAGAAAAAGTAAATAAATACATACAAAAATACTCACCTCCATTGCAATTTTTTGCCCATTTTCTTCCATGATGCCAAACTTTAAAACTGCAACCTATAACTGTATGCTAAATAATGACAAATTCATCACAACTGCCTTTACTTCTGACACTGGCATTTATATATCTTCCTTTCAAACTACCTCAGAAGTAGCCACAGCATTTCCTAAAAGTAGCAGCAATACGTCATACTTGAAATCCATAATAATAACCGTGCGGAAAATCCAAAAATTTTATTTTTTATAAAAGTGAAAGAAAAACGAGTCAAAGACAATTTACACTATCTGTATAATCAATTTTGTTTCTATGATAGAAATAACTTCCACTAAGTTACTTCCGTTTTAAGTGCAAAGCACAATCCCGCTCAGTAACACTTAATACTCAACTCTTTACTATCTCAGGTTCCTATTACATTCTAAGTAAAACAACTTTTCATTGTTTCTCCTTTCCTTTCTTCCTCAATGTGTCAGGTGTCTGTTTACACAAGGCAAATATCACCTGTATGTAAATTACAGTACTGTCAATTTTTAACTTGTTCTTTCACTACTGCAGAATTTCCATTCTTCCATTCAGTTAAATCGATAATACTCAAATATTTCTTCAACTATACAAATATAAGACCTATTTGCATTCTAATTTTTAGATTAAAAATTGTTCGGTATTATTGTACTCTTTACATAATGTCAGTAATTTGGAAAACAATGATCTAGTAAGTATAGCTCTAAGATCCCCTTTGAATGTGTTGTGCTTCACCCTCCCATTTCCCCATCTCTGTGCTATGTTGCTCTGCCGCTTTCTGCTATGGCCATTTCCTCCACTTACAGCTAAAGGCAGAAGTTAAAGATACACTTTAAAAAAAAAAGTTAAAGCTATTCTAAAAAGAATAGAAACTAGTTTAAAGGCCAGGTAGGGTCCACAGACACTAACCATTAGTAAATGTTCAAGACCAAGGCGACTGAAGGCAGAAGTGAAAAATAAAGGTATCCTACGATTCTCCACAACTTGTCATCCATTTTTAATGCACAACGCTCAGGCATTGTGATGAAAATTCAGTACACAATGATGAACGAGACAAATATAGTTCTGTTTCTTCATGAAGTTTATCCTCTAACTTGGAAGACACAAACAACTCAAGAAATAGTATAAGTATGTAAACTGCTATGACATAAGGTGCAAGAGAAAAATATCATAGGAAAATGATGATACCTTCGTCAACTTAGTTAAACTCAAACATATTTCCCAAAGTCCCTTACTCTGTATGGTGCTAGTTTAGAACTGGCTAAACACAAAGTCTGCACAAATCTTGGGGGACAGAGCGACACAAGAGCCATTAATTACTCTCAGAAAATACTCAGGGTTAAATGTGGTAAAACAGAAAGAATTAGGTTCCAGTTATCCTCACTCTTCCCCGAGCTAGGTCAGCTCTTCCTCACAACTGCTGACCCTACTGCACAGAAGCGGGCTCATGCTCTCCACCAGACTCTTGACTGTGGATAGAAAAAGACAGCTACACAGAGAGGGACAGCTTTCTTTTTTTTTTTTTTTTTGTAAAGATTTTATTTATTTATTTATTTTATTTCGATAGAGATAGAGACAGCCAGCGAGAGAGGGAACACAGGCAGGGGTAGTGGGAGAGGAAGAAGCAGGCTCATAGCAGAAGAGCCCGACGTGGGGCTCGATCCCACAACGCCGGGATCACGCCCTGGGCCGAAGGCAGACGCCCAACCGCTGTGCCACCCAGGCACCCCAGAGAGGGACAGCTTTTTATACACATTTCCACCAGCTCCATTACATGGTCCTATTCTGGCTATAGGACATGCCTTGCTTCTTACATTCCTCTGAAAGCTCTGACTTGTGTACTCACACTAGTCTTTCAGGAGGGCTGCTTTTAGTGACTTTTCAGTAATCCTCCAACACTCTCTCTTTTTTTTCCCCCCAACACTCTCTTTTTAGACCTTTACTTCTCCTGCTTTTCCCACAACTGTGGGAAAAAGTCCTATCATAAATCCCTTATTCTATAATATTGAAGGGTTCTGTTTCTTTATTGACCCCTGATATAGTGTTTGGTACCAAATGTGGTTCTAGGGTAACAGAACCACAGTGATAGTAATTTTGAATCAGTTTTCTGATCTGAGTAGATTTAAGGCCATTAATGACCCTATTACCAGTGGTAAAGGAGACACTGGTAGTTGTTCATCATGCTAAGGCAAAAATTACTTAAACTATCACCTGTAAATACCTATAATCGACATTAGGTTTTGGGTGATCAAAGAGTTGCTGCCACAAACATTTTACTGGAAATTGGCATATAATGGTGTTCACTTGTTGCTTTTAAAATAACTAGAAAACTTGGAGAAAGAAAATAATGAACTTGACACCCTAAATTCACAGCCCATGGTCCAGGTAAGGTATCAGAAAGCTTCTATCACAGCCCTAAAACAACTTATCTCTTTTAGCTACAAAGTCAGTATTTCTGAAACAAATCCAGAAAACAAATCTGAAAACTGATCCTGTCGTGGGCTTGAAATAAAAAGCAAACTGAAGGGCGCCTAGGTGGCTCAGTCGGTTAAGTGTCTGCCTTTGCCTCAAGTCATGATCCTCGGGTCCGGGGACTGAGCCCTGCTTTGGGCTCCCTGCTCAGCGGGCAGTCTGCTTCTCCCTCTGCCCCTCCTCCTGCTCATGCTCTCTTGCTTTCTTTCATATAAATGAATAAAATCTTAAAAAAAAAAAAAAAGCAAATTGAGTTTACAATTTCATAGGGTCCCAGAATCCTATACTCTACACATTTTTACAATCTCTCCATTCTAGCACATGTCCAGACATTAGAATATGCCTAAGGATTGTAGTAGGCTGCATAATGGCCCCCAAACATATAGGTCCTAATCCCAGAACCTGTAAATGTTACCTTACTTGGCAAAGAGGATTTTGCAAATAAAATTAAGTTAAGGATCTTGAGATGGGGAGATTATCCTGGATTAGCTAAATGGGCCCTAAACACCAACACAAGTGTCCTTATAAAAGACAGAAAAGGAGAACACAAACATTCAAGAGGAGAAGACAGTGTGAAGATGGATCCAGACAGAGATCTGAAGATGCTGGCCTTGCAGACTAGTGATACAGCCACAAACCAAGGAAGACTGACAACCACCAGAAGCTGGGAGAGAAAAGAATGGATTTTTCCTTAGCGCCTCCAGAGGGAGCATATGTAGCCCTGCTGACACTTTGATTATCAACCTAGTGATACTGATTTTGGATTTCTGGCGTCCAGAATTCTGGAAGAATATATTTCTCTTAATCTAAGCAACTAATATGGGATAATTGGTTATAGCAGCCACAGGAAATCAATACAAGTATCTGTATTTTTAAAATTTAATTGTTCTCCATTCTATGTCTATCTAGGCAGAAACCATTCAAAATGTTTAGGAGGAAGATGGTTAGAATTAAGTTTTCAGTACTCAAAAGAATTAATCAGTTACCAGGAAAACTGGCTTACACCGAAGAGTGCATACAACAGTTCCTCTCATATAGTTTGCGCTGTGCTTAATAAATATTATTTAAAATAAATGACAGACTTGGTATCAAGGATACCAAGTGAGATATCACTCTAGTGATGTTCTGTCATGGAAAATTTGAAGCCCAACCACTTGGTTCACAAAACTAAATGGTTAATAATAACATTTCTATAGCAAAGGTAAGGACTTGACCAATGTTACAAAGTAATTCTACTAATGCTTGTTTTTGAAAACATCAATTTCTTTGCTATTTTAAAGGACATAAAAGGCAAAAGAAAGTACAGATTATTACTATTTTTATTCATGTCTTTGTTTTTATAACCTAAAATATTAGTAGCAGTAATCAGATAGAATTTATAATCTAGAAAACAATTTCCAATTTAAAATTTTCTGTTCACACCAGACTATGCTCAAATTGACTCCTCTATTCTTTTTATAAGACTTTATTTACTTATTTGACAGAGAGACAGAGAGCATGCACAAGCCAGGCTCCCTGCAGAGCAGAGAGCCCCATGTGGGGCTGGATCCCAGGACCCTGGGATCATGACCTGAGCTGAAGATAGACGTTTAACCGACTGAGCCACCCAGGTACCCCAAATTGACTCCTTTAAATATGATTTATTGCACAGTCTGAGGTGTACTATGTGTGTCAAAACATGCCATCTAAAACATACCTATCTATATGCAGAAAGTCAAACATAATACAATCATTCTATAAGATAGTGTTGTTCCCCAAGTACTAACATTAGTAACAGCGTTCTAGCATTTTTTCAAATGTTTAAGAATTAAAATATACCAGGATAATTAGGAATAATGTTTAGCAATTTATTTAATTCAGCCTGAGGATAAACCTGAAAAATCAGGGGCCTTACGATGTTTTCCTTTTTTTTTTTTTTTAAAGGTTTTTTTTTAATTTGTCAGAGAGCTAGGGAGCACGCACAAGCAGGGGGAGTGGCAGGCAGAGGGAAAGCAAGCTCTCTGATGAGCAAGGAGCCTGCCCTTGCGGCACTCTCGATCCCAGGACCCTGGGATCATGATCCTAGGAACAAGACCCGATCGGAAGGCAGACGCTCAATCGACTGAAACACCCAGGCATCCCAAGATGTTTTTCTCTATAGCACTCACAAATGGTAAACATTCTAGAAAAATGTTAAAAATAACTTATCTAAAACTTAATAGAACATACAGAATTAGCTGGTATTTATGGATTTATGGTTTAACAGACTGTCAAGGACAAAAAATTTTTTGAACTCTAGCTACTAACTGTGTTTGGGTAATTAATGGAAGATTGCCACCCTCCCCTAAGGACAAAATTCCACTGTTAGAATTCAAATGCTATGTAGTGGTTGCAGTTTGTTTTTTTTTTTTGGTTTAACCACCACCCTTTCTAAACAGAAAACTGCCACCACTCCCCGGCTACATAAACTCATAAACTACATTGATTATGAGTACATTTCAATTATGCCTGTTCAGTATTTACTGTTCAAGTCTCCTGTCACTCTGCCTCCCAACTGATGGGACAGCCTTCAGATTCTCACAACTCTAACCTCCAAAGGGCTGATTAACTTACTAAAATGTAGATCTGATCACATTCCTTCTCTTTTTGTAAAGTTTAACTAACTCCCTACCCATTGAAGATACGGTATAAACTCACATAAAACAGTCCCTCACAATCTGACCCCAACCTAAATTCTCTGCCATAAACTATGACCTGTCTCAAACAATTTTTCTTCATGCATTCTTTGAAGAAATACCCCTTTTAAAAAAAAATACTCTTTCCTTGGGGCACCTGGGTTGCTCTGTCAGTTAAACGTTCAACTCTTGATCTCTGTTCAGGTCTTGATCTCAGGGTCGTGCATTCAAGCTCCAAGCTGAGCTTGGAGCCTAATTTAAAAATAAATTTTTTTTAATTATAAATTTTCTTTCCTCTTCTTTACCTGTAGAATTTCTCATCTTGTATCAAAATACAAGTCTACTCTCAGTGAAGTTTTCCTAAGCTTCAAGCAGACTAAATAAAATCTTTAAAAAAAAAAAAAGGCACATCTGAGAATACAAATTATATCCATATCAAATATAACTGGAGCAGCGTAAAGAGTGTATGTAGAACCTAGGGCCAATTATTTGACCTGTCTGACCTTTATTATTCTCATCTATAAAATTGGGGTGAAAGGAAATAGAATATGCCACCTGCAAAATACGCCACTTTCGCATATTAGTTATTTCGAGCTGTAGGTACTTAAAAAAACAGCAAATGCAGGAGAGGCTTTCCCCAAACCTCCCTTTTATGCCTAAATAAATCCTCTACAAGCAACTTAGTTGTCATAAATCCCCTCCCCAGAGGAGTTTCATCAACCAGGAAGGACTAACTCACTACAGAAGAGCAGATTAGAAGTTAACACTATACCCAGATAAACCTTGCTACAAACTATCTTACCTCTTAATCTATTCTTCTAAGGGTCCGTTCATATTTCCTAAAAATCGCTTCTTTTCCCCTAAGAGGCCTACATTTCCCTTCCCTTCTCCCTCTCAGAATATATTTAATCCTGAATTCTACTCCTTTGAGTTACTCACTTCCTCTGAGTGTGTACCTTGTATACATGGAGAACATATGTTAATAAGCTTCTGTTTTTCTCTTGTTAATCTGCCTTTTATTATAAGGGCTTTGGCTAGGAACTCAGAAGATCAGAGAGAAAATTATTTTCTTCTCCTACAGTTTCTGGTGACAAAGGATGGGATTGCTTAGATACCCTGCGCACTCTAGAGCTCGCAGATGGGACCCCGAAGAACTGGCAGAAGCCAGAGATGGGTAAGAATTCTTACCAAATCAGCTCTCCTTGATCTGTCTGTAATGCCCAGTTAAGAAGAAGGTAAAATTTCATACTGCCCCTTCTTTTCCAAAATCAGATTAGCAGAAGAAAAACATTTGTAAGTATTAGTTCTCTGAATTAAGATTTTTGGGAATTTGATTTTGGGGTACCCGCTGGTTACTGATCTTTGCCTCCCAAAGTGCAGCTATTACTTCCCTATTTGTCTCATTTTGTGCCTTAAAAATTTGGCTTGGCTTTCTGCCTGCCTGGGGCATGAGGGTTATTGGTTCTTGGGTGTGCAAGTGGCTCAACCATCAGGTTAGCGAGTCATAAAAACATGGAGTAAGAAAATATAAAAATACAGAATATAGAATAGAAGCTGGACAGAAATGTGGGTTGCACATTGGAAGCTAGCTTTTGGAAGCTAGCATCCTACTGACTGTTGCCAGTTGTGGGGGGTTGGGATGAAGTGGGGACATGTTGTCTCTTTCTTTTGGCTATCTTTAGTAGTGGTTCTGGACCTTGGAAGGGCTGAATCTTTTCTACCTTTTCTGGGGATGTCTCCTGCATCACACTTAAGTCATTAAAGGTTTATTGGTTTTGGTTTTGAGTTACTCGATAGGTTTACCTTTGGTTTAAAAAAAAAAAGAAAAAAAATTTTTGAAAAAATATTTTTAAAAAGGAGTTCAGTACTGCCAGTGATATTTACTGTTTGTCCCAGCTGAAACCTGACAATAAGGTATTTTAAGGGATTTCTTAAAGGAGCTCTATGGTCAAGTTAGTTTAATTGGAAGCTGGTATTTGGAACTTGATGGGAGCTATTTGTTTTTTAATTAGTCTCTCTGTTCTATTTCATCTTATTCTTCCCATGGGAACTTTTCAGTCCACTGAAATCCTCTTCTCGAACCCCTGCTGGCTATATTCTCTGCCAACTCAATCTCCCTGTTGGCATGATTTTGCTGAGGATAATCTAGAACTTCACTGGCTTCTTTGGGAAATCTAAGTTCTTCCCAAACTGGCTCCTCTAAGACCTCTCTCCCTTCCCATTGCTTCTGCTCCTTTTTCCTCCTATAGCCAACTTCAATCTTCCATTCAGTTCCCTTGAATCCTGCAGGCCCCATCTCCTCCATGCCTCAGCCCACCCCTGCAAGACTTCTTCCTTCCCACTTCGGCCCTCAGATGACCATAGTTACGTGAACTTTAAGCCCCCTATCCTCCATCAGGTGCTCTATGAGAGTCAGAGACAACTACCCTGACACTGAAAATGGAAAGGGAGCTATTTGAATACTGGGCAAATGAACAATCTTAAATTAAAGTCTTCTCAGGGCACCTGACTGGCTCAGTCAGAGAAGTGTGTGACTCTTGATCTCAGGGTCATAAGTTCAAGCCCCATGTTGGGTGTAGAGATTACTGAAATAAATAAACTTAGGGGAAAAAAGTCTTTTCAACAAATATTGGTAAAAAGGTTTAGTCATCTGAGCAGATAACCTTATCTTATTCCATCTGCCAGAAACACAATTTGGATCCAACTGTTCTTTTATATAAACTAGTGAGTTTTCTATTATTGTACCTGACACATGGCTAAGAAATTTTTAAAAAGCTGTAAGATCTTGTTTCTGTTTGTCTGTATGTTTTAGACGTGTGATATTTTTCTACTTCTAGATGGTCTTGCCAAAAGTTGCTTGTAAAAGAGTTCAGTTTAATTAAGTTATGGGAAAAGGAGTACTATATTAATTTAATATTCTCTGAGAGAAATACAGAAATTAACACAAATGTTAAGTTCACATGACTCAGGTAATCTTTGGCAAATGAGAATATTGTTGGTTTAGCTAAAACAACAAGAACAACAATAAAAACCAAACAAAAAAATGGATATATCTCCAAAGTTGTCAGCATTAAATATAATGGAGACATACAGCTTTTCTACCTGGATTTACGAGTCAAATAAGCACACATTATTTCTATATTACAAAATCTGTGAGTAAGAAAAAATAGTAAGATGGCTAGCTGCTTAATGTCTCATGAAATCTTCATGAGTAATCAAAATGTATTTGCTTAAAACAAGTGAATTAAATAAATGTAAAAGTTTAAATGTAAAAAAATTTAAAAATGTAAAAATTTGGGGTGCCTGGGTGGCTCAGTCATTGGGCGTCTGCCTTAGGCTCAGGTCATGATCCCAGCGTCCTGCGATGGAGCCCAGAGTCAGGCTCCCTGCTCAGCGAGAAGCCTGCTTCTCCCTCTCCAACTCCTCCCTGCTTGTGTTCCCTTTCTCGCTGTCTCTCTCTGTCAAATAAATAAATAAATAAATAAAATTCATAAATGAACTTTTCAACAATAATTATTTTTTATAATATGTCTGCTTGAAATAGTTCCCCAATCTTTTTGGTAACTCATGTCCTTACAGTTTTGCAAAGTCAAGTTAAATGATGGATATTCAGTGAATATATGTATCATTCCACATAGGGCAAAATACTGAAACATTAATTACTAAATGTGAGTTAATCTATTTTTGGCCTCTTATAACAAACCAACCAAGCAGCAGCAGCTCTTTCTGCCCATGGGTCCTATCCCCGTGTTTAATAAAACCACCATTTTGCACCAAAAAAAAAAAAAAAAGCAACCAGAGATATTTGGGTCTGTTCGTAAACATGTTTTGTGCCATATTGAAAAAACTGGACCATGGGGGTGCCTGGGTGGCAGAGTCGTTAAGCGTCTGCCTCCAGCTCAGGGCGTGATCCTGGCGTTCTGGGATCGAGCCCCCCATCAGGCTCCTCCGCTGTGAGCCTGCTTCTTCCTCTCCCACTCCCCCTGCTTGGGTTCCCTCTCTCGCTGGATGTCTCTATCTCTATCAAATAAATAAATAAAATCTTTAAAAAAAAAAAAAAAGAAAAAGAAAAAACTGGACCATGAAGAAGTATGTATCTGTAGAAATTAGGCAATGAAGTATTTATAAATTTGCCAATGTTAATGTGGGGGCACCTGACTGGCTCAGTCAGTAGAGCATGTGACTCTCGATCTTCGGGTTGTAAGTTCGAGCCCCACACTGGGTGTGGAGATTACTTAAAAAAAAAAAAAAAGGGGGTGGTTGTAGTGCCCCCTCTGAGTTAACCAGAATGTTGGTGTATGACAAACATTTCACAATTACTTACTTCCTAGTTTTCACTAGAACTAAGGTTTCTAAGACTTAAGAATTCTAATTAATATATGTAATTAAAATACTAGAAATAAGGGGGGAACTCTGAATACAAGGGAAGTAGATGTGTTCTAGTATGAAAAACTATGAGATACGGAGTTATGTTTTTGTCAAGGGAAAAAAAAAAGAGTAATTTTGTCCTAAAGTAGGATAATTGGTTATTCCAAAATGAGAAAGACCAAAACAAAAGACAAAAACTAAATAGATATAGAAAGCTGGGAAGAGAGAGAGAAGAAACTTATTTTGAGTGGTCAAGTGGCTAAAATTGAATGCATTAATTATAAGGGTTATAAAAACAAGCCTTAATATCAAAAGTACATTCATGTAAAAATAGAATTGAGTCTTTTTTAAAAAAATATTTTATTTATTTATTTGACAGAGAGAGAGAGAAGCAGAGGGAGAGGGAGAAGCAGACTCCCCACTGAGCAGGGAGCCTGATGCTGGCTGGATCTCAGGACCCCAGGATCATGACCTAACCCGAAGGCAGACACTTAACCGAATGAGTCACCCAGGCACCCAGCCCTGTAACTGAGTCTTGTTTCTCCTTAAAGAACAAAGTTTTCTTGGACTGTAAGTCTACTCTTGATAAGATTGTAAAAGGTTTTCCTTTACTTTTTAAGTAACCTGCCTAGAAAACAAAGATTCTGTTTTATCAAAATAACTTCCTGTGCTTCCCATTTTATCAGGTCTTTGATTACTTAAGAAAACAGTCTTCTCTACTAAAAGAGCTAAAGTTATATATATATATATATATATATATATATATATATA
>NC_048219.1:69090260-69091613 GCF_002007445.2 Ailuropoda melanoleuca | reverse complement strand
ACATAAATAAAATCTTTTTTTTTTTAAAGATTTTATTTATTTATTTGACAGAGATAGAGACAGCCAGCGAGAGAGGGAACACAAGCAGGGGGAGTGGGAAAGGAAGAAGCAGGCTCATAGCAGAGGAGCCTGATGTGGGGCTCGATCCCATAATGCCAGGATCATGCCCTGAGCCGAAGGCAGACGCTTAACCGCTGTGCCACCCAGGCGCCCCTAAATAAATAAAATCTTTAAAGAAAAAAAAAAAAAAGAAGAAGTCCACTTGGAGATTGCTTCTGAAAAGTTCCAGCAAGGCAGACTTTAAAAGAGCCTATTTGGTTAATCACTGTTCTTACATAAATAATCAAGCCAAGTTTAATGAAACTAGACTGATTTTGCATGCAAATCAGTCTTACCGTGTTTATCTCTGGTAGAAATGGAGATGACTGTAGAGAAAAAAAATTATGTTTCAGTAGCACACTATTGTGCATATCAGATTCTAGACCTGTTTATTGTCTTTGAGGTTTTGTTATCTACCTTATCTACCTATAAACTGGACTGGATCCTGAATTCCTGTAGTTTCCTCCAATAACTGGCTATCACTGTTCAAACTAACATTTCCAACTTTTTCCCACCCTTCCAACTTGGAATCACTAAGACCAAAAACTGTCCTTTTGCTAAAGCCCTGTAAGCGGA
Organism: Ailuropoda melanoleuca; assembly: GCF_002007445.2. NCBI lineage: Eukaryota > Metazoa > Chordata > Mammalia > Carnivora > Ursidae > Ailuropoda > Ailuropoda melanoleuca. The sequence continues at coordinate 69,090,938 of NC_048219.1, read as the reverse complement.
AGCTGGACAACTGGATACAAGTTGAAATACAAGTGATCCTGGAGACAAGGATTAATTCTTGTGTGGTGGTGTAACCTTATTTCGGATTTTTATTAATAATCTTATATTTGAATTTGCCTTTCTGTTCCTTGTTTGATCCTAGTAATAAATCTTTGAGGTAGTATAGATAAATTCCTCATCCATAGTAAAATGTAAATAAATAGTATAAAATTATAAAGCTTAGCACCCAAGAGAAAAAGAATATTTTGTACTAATGGTAGAATTCAGAAAGCTTTAGAAGAAGGTGTCGACTTCCAATTATAAATAAAATAAGTAAGTCCTAGGGATACTGTACAGCATGGTGACTATAGTTAATAATACTATCATTAAAAGTTATTAAGAAAGGAGATTTTAAAAGTTCTTATCAGAAGAAAAAAGTGTGTTTACTATGTGTGGTGATGAACTTTAACTAGACTTATTGTGGCGATCATTCTACAATATATACAAATATCGAATGATTATGTCGTAAACCTGAAACTAATACAATGTTATACATCAATTGTATCTTAACAAGAAATATTTTTAAAAAGAAGGTGGCATTTAAGGCATTAAAGAATAAGCAGAATCAGAGCCTGGGTGGCTCCATGGGTTAGGCATCTGGCTTGGGCTCAGGCCATGATGGCGGGGGGGGGGGGGGGG